>NC_059075.1:125816942-126135414 GCF_020497125.1 Mauremys mutica
TCCCTGCCATGCCCCCATTCCAACCCCATCCACAAAGTCCCCGCCCTAACTCTGCCCCCTCCCTGCCCCTATTGGACTCCTTCCCCAAATCCCTGCCTCCTCCCCGAGCATGCTGCATTCCTGCTCCTCCCCCCTCCCTTCTGGAGCTTGTTATGCCACAAAACAGCTGTTTCACAGCGACAAATGCTGGGAGGAGAAGCGGGGACACGGTGCGCTCAGGGGAGGAGGCATAGGCGAGCTGTGGGGCGGGGCAGGGAACTTGGCTGCTAGTGGGTGCAGAGCACGCACCAATTTTTCCCCTGGGTGCTCCAGCCCCAGAGCACCCATGGAGTCAGCACCTATGCCAGGGATCAGGCCCGGATCCTGCAGTCGGATCCAGGCAAGCCGGTCTATCTGCCCACATGACGTCACTGGACGTACAAGGCTGCTCACACACACACCAGTCTGCAGGATCAGCCTGTTCAGGGCGGGGCTGACTCAGCATGGGTGTTTGTGCAGCACCTGGTGCACCAGCCCCACGTCACCATGGGTAAGAGGGAGGAAGAGGGGACAACACCTTGTTGCTCTTTGTGCCGGGGCCACAGGGGATGCAGGCCTGACTGCCATAGGGCTGGTGGGCTTTCAGGTAAGTGCTGGGTGCACACGTGTGGCAGGCACCAGAGGCTCGGTCGATGTAATTCCCAGGTGGGCAGGAGGTGCAGGAGCCCGAGGACTCCAGGGCGCAGAGCCGGCAATAAGAGGCCACACCATCCATCACGTTGGTCACGTTGATCGAGTAGAGCTTGGCGACGTCGTTCGTGTACTTTCTTCCCTGAAATAGAGGGGCTTCCGTGAACCCCCAGCACCAGCAGCGCTGCCGCAAGGCGCGCCGGGAACACAGGGATTGTCCTGGGACATGAAGGGACATTTCCCGGCTCCCTACCTTGGGGCCTGGCCCCCAGCCTGCAGTGTCTGAGCCCCTCGCAGCACTGATGTGGTGACTCTGGGAGGGAGGGTGGAGCTACCATCACCACTGCACAGACGGGAGCTCAGGCAGAGATGCTAAGGGACTTGCCCAAGGTCTCACTGGGACAGAGGGAGGAACTGAAGCTGGGTCTCTCGAGCCCCAGGCCTGCCCAGAGCTGCCCAGCTTCTGCTGAAGGGACACTGCTAACCGGAATTGACTGCAAGGAAATCCAGTTTCTAGCATGGACAGATGGTCTCCAGGACAGGAGAGCAAGGAGTTTTGGGACCGGGCCCTCTTACCGCCTCGTGATACGCTGTCCGCTGGAAGGCCCAGGTGAAGCTCATTGTGGCGTTCTTTTCGATGATGTATGTGTAGGACTGTTTCTCTTTGGAGCCGTTCCAGGTCTCCACGGGCGTGTTGGTCCGTGAGTTCACGCCCTGCCATGGGGTGGGAAGAAAAAAGGGGCTGGTCAGCGGGCACCATAGTGGTCACTTCTACCCAGAAGGGTTTTATTACCCAGAGCCCCAAGTTCCCTCCCGCTGCCGGCCCTCATGATGCAAATCCTCCTGGGTCACAGCCCAGCCGGGCTGCAGCTTTCAAAGCACCTCAGAGACATCTGCTGTCAGGTTCCATCTCCAAAAGCCACTTGGGCGCTCAGCTTTTGCAGCTGGAATTCAGAGCGAGTCACTCAGGCGCTGTGACTCACGGGACGTTTGGGTGGCGCAGTCGGACGCCCACTGGGCACTGACCCAGCCACAACTTGTGAATTGCCCACGAGATGTTCCTGAGTCAGTGCTTGCTCTAGAAAAGCTTCCAGCTGTCCAATCAGGGCAGAAGTGATGCCAGGCACCTCAGGAGACCAATCAGAACAGGAGGGATGTACACCACGCGGCCAGCGTGAACCATTTGCACATAGTAGTTCAACCATCTCTCACTTTTATCCATTCGAGATGAAGAACCTCCCAGCCACAGCTGAAGCTCCCGTCCTTTTCCTTCACGGAAGGGAAGGGAAGCCTCGTCCCTGATACCCAGACCCTGCTCATCTCACCCAACCTCTCTGCCAAGACGTGACAGCCACTCCCAGGACTGGGTCGGGAGGGGAGATGGTGCTCAGCGGGCACACATGGCAATGCAGATGGATGGTGCTGGCTAGCAGACCATTGAGCAGCAGGGGACATGGCAGTGAGGGCAGGACACAGACACAGGAATAGTGGGTTGCAGCAGCTGGGAGGGAGGCCTCAGCATGCCAGGGTGGTAAGGAGAGTAGTGTGCTGGGTGGAGAGGTGTGCGCAGTGGGGCGAGGTGCGGGTACTAGGAGATGCCCCTCTCCAAGGGTCATTTTTCCAGCCCCTTTGGGGACAGGACTTTTCAGGGTTAATGGAATTCAGAGCTGCAGTGAAGTGCTTGAGTGACAGCGCTAGAGACAGACAGCCCCTAACTCAGAGCGGGTACAGCAAGGGCAGCAACTGGGCAAGCTTCTCCCACAACCCATCAACCGTGGGTCAAAGGGGAGGTCACTCTCCAGCTCAGCCCTGGGCCTCTCTGCTGAGACAGCCAGCGCAGGAGCCAGATGCACTGGTGGTTTCTCTGACCTGGATCTCTGCCCGCCAGCAGCTGAACTGAGACCAACCAATGTGTCTCCAGGAAGCCGCTGGGCAGCCTGCAGCCTGAGCTGGCCTTTGGCCCCTGCTCACCAGCCTGGACTCGACTCAGAGACCTGAACGCTGCATGTCTGCCCCCAAGAGAACCCACAGCACTTCGTAGGGGGCGTGACGGGGCAGGGGAGGCCCCTCACACAGGCGGCAGAGAGAGCATTGATTTGTGGGAATGGAAACAGCACAGGAAGCCGCTGAGCCAACCTACCACCATGAAGTACAGCTCGCAGCTCACGCTGCAGACGGTCTCAAAGACAAAGGTGATTCTTGCCACCTCTTTGTTCTCGACGTCCTCCAGCATGGCCTGCGGGGGCCTGCGAACACAGAACGGATCCCAGGCTGCGTCAGGCACCGGCGAGGGCTGAGTGAGCGCCTGGGTGTACAGCGCTAACCCGCCGGGTCAGGGTGACCGGCGCTGGGAGGCAGGTTCTGTTCAGTGACCCCGCTCAGTGGCTCCACTCCAGATTTACCCCGGTGATAGAGTCTGGGCCTCAGTATGTGTGTCTGAGACCAAGCCCGTAGGAGCAGCCAGAGCAGGGATTGCTGGATGGAGAGGGGGGAAATGGGCCTACCCCTCCCCAGCACCCTCCTGGGCCACATACTGTGCAGGGGAGACACCCCGCCTATGGGGCTCCAGGACCCGGGTGTACCCACCCCTCCCCTGACCATGTGGCCTTGGGGAAAAACTGCTGGGCGGAGCCAGCCAGATGGGGGCTGGAGCCATGGCCAAAGCAGGGCCCTTCCTACAGCTCTGACTAGGCTTTCCCTGCCCTAGGCTGATGGGCAGGAATAGTCAATCCCCTCCCTCAGCTTCACTCCACTCTTGCCCCTGCCCCCCCCAGCTCTGCTGCCTGTCCAAGGGCGGCTCTAGACATTTCACTGCCCCAAGCACGACAGCATGCCGCGGAGGGTGCTCTGCCGGTCGCCGGTCCCGCGGCTCTGGTGGACCCTCCCGAGGGTCCACCGGAGCCGCAGGACTAGCGGACCCTCCGCAGGCATGCCGCCGAAGGCTGCCTGCCTGCTGCCCTCCCGGCGACTGGCAGACTGTCCCCCGCGGCATGCCGCCCCAAGCACGCGCTTGGCGTGCTGGGGCCTGGAGCCGCCCCTGTGCCTGTCTCCACTTCCCTTCCACATCCCTCGCCCTGTCATTTATCCCCTCCTAACTAAACCCACCTCCCACAAAGTTCTGGCACCAACCCGGCTGCCCAGTTCTCCCCTCCCTCCCCCTGGTCTGTCTGGTCTGGTCAGACTGTGAGATCTTAGGGACTGTCTGTACAGCACCTGGCATGACAAGGCCTAGTCCTGGCCAACCCACAGGCACTGCTGGAATGAGCACGATTAATAACACCAGCTTCCTATGCTGGGAGCGAGGGCAGCCCTTCTGACCGAGCACATCTGTGCACTGAGGTGTACCACCTGCCCGCAGGGCAGTGACCCGCTGAAATCTGTCCTGTGGAGCACTGATCCCTGCGGCATTCTGGGGCCTGGAATCCCAGGTGCAGCGAGGTCAGAGGCAGGTCACCCCAGCTCTCACCTGAAGCCAGGAACGACCATTGTCAGGATCATGAAGTCGTTGTCGGAGGCACCTGCTGCTGTATATATGTAGTCACCAGCCACCTCCCACCCTGGAACAGCAGAGGCCAAGAGTCAGAACCAGTCACAGCCTCTGAGGACTTCCAGGGCACAACCACCACCAGGACACAGCCACAGGGACAGAGGGCATTTATGGGGCAGATCAAGGTGGAAAGCGTTACACCCCATCTGGTTCCTTGTGCGGTCACTTCCCCCTGGGCAGAGGGGTGGAGTGCTGCCCCCGGTGGGGAGGGCGATGGGAGAATTCTCATCGGCTCCACCCCCCCGGGCACCTTTGTGCCCCCTGATGGGTTTTAGCCAGTGGCTTTGGTGGGAGCCACATCGGGTACTGGCAGAGCATGGGCAAGTCACCCTCCACTGCCTGGCTGCTGCTTCGGGTTTGTTGCACTGCTTTAGTGCTGCCAGCACCCAGCAGTGCCACTCTCTGGTGTGGGGGCACCAAACAGCCTGTACTGGCACGGCTAGTGCCAGATGGCAGGGGGAACCATGCGAGGGATGGTATCAGGATAACTATTGCAGGGACAAGCACCCCCTTTCCGGACATAACCCAACACACATGGGCAGTGGGTGGAGATCCGCTTCGGGGAGGCTAGCCCCAGCTCCACCCCTTCTGCCTGCTCCTTCCTCTCCCCCTCCCACGGTCGGAGCCCTGAGACGCTCTCCCCTACCCCGATGGAGCCCCGAGAACCCCTCGCTCCCCCATGGCCAGAGGAGCCCCGAACTGGTTGAGGCCCCAAGCCTCCCACACCTGCCCGGAGGAGTCCAGGGCCAGCTGCAGCCACGCGTCCCCTCCCCAGACCCCAAGCTGCCCGGAAAAAAGCGTCTCTCAGAGTCTTCTCCGGAAGAAGCTTTTGCTATGCCCCATGCAGGTTCCAGGATGGCTGAGGAGGCAGTATTTGCTATTCAGCTTCTTGGGTTCACCAGTATTCTCTCTGGAGTCCAGGGAGATTACTGATGAACCCAGGAAGCTGAATAGCACATACAGGTCTGTCGCATCTTACACGCATTTAACATGTGCTATTTCAGCTTTACATGTTCAGCAAAAACAAAAAAACAAAAACAAAAAAAAAGAGACAAAAATAACAATTTTAATACTGCACCTGTAGTGCGGGCGATTCCGCCAACCATTACACTCAATGTAATTTTGACTATACGCGATTTTCGCTTTACGCGCTTTACCCCAGCATAAGATGCGACAGACCTGTACCATCTCCTCGGCTGCCCGGGAACATGCATGGGGCATAATAAAACAAAACTTCCCCCCAAAACCCTGCAACCAAGGGTCTGGTGGCAGCAGCAGAGCCTCCCCTGGCCTATTATACCCGCCGTCCGTGCCACCGGGACAAAAGCCTGGGTGCAGAGCTGCCCACTCGAGGGCCATCTTCATCCTGAGAGCTAACCGAGCCCCTGCAGTTGCAGCGTCTCCTGCATCAGGGGAAGCATGGCCAGCCCCCTGTGGAAAGCACGCTGGTAAACGCCCCTGCACAGGTACCTGCCATCCCTTTATATTCAAAGTTGATTCCGCTAAGGACAGTCGTCTCCATGTTAGCCGGCAGGGTGTTCCACCACTTGTACTCGAAGCCCAGCGCCGGCTCAGTCCCAGCAGCGCAGCTGATACAGCCTGGGAGCAGAGGGAAACCATGTTACTGTAGCTCAGCTTTGGAGGCGGGTGGAGAGTGCTGCGCTTTGGCCATGGATTCCATGCAGCAGGAGCAGGGAGGTGCAGTCCCAGCAGTCTCACTCCCAGTCCGTGGAGGGGGCCAGCTTTCCGGGCACGCTGCCTCCCTAGCTGTGTGTGCAATCCATGGGGACACATGGTGGGACGCACACATGGAACGAGCAGAGGAGGATGGTCAGAGGGGGAGTCCAAGGAACAAGGATCCAGTGGCTGAAAGCTGAAGCTAGAGGAGCTCAGGCAGAGATAAGGGGCAGATTTTAAATGAGGGCAATTACTCAGTGGAATGGTTAAGGGATGGGGTGAATTCTCCAGGACGGGATGGGGTGTCTCTCTCTCAAATCCAGCCTCTAGCTCAACCACAAGCTATGAGTGAGATGGGGGTGTCCCTGGTTCTCTGCCCTGTGCAAGGCAGGAGAGCCAAATGCTCCTTCTTGTCTGACAACACGCTGAGGAGACGGCCAGGGGTTCTGCCCCTTTCAGCGCAGGGATCCCTTCTCCATACCCCAGGGCCCTGGCAGGGAGCTAGCCAGGCCCACCCTCCCATTTAGCAACATGGGAAAGGCTGGGCTGGTGACTCGCCCCAGGTCGAGAACTCAAACCTGCCCTGACTCCCTGGCCCATGGAGCATGGCTAACGGGGAGCAAACCCAGGCCGTGCCTTGCTGGGAGAGCCGAGCTCCAGCCCTGCCGAACTCAGCCGACATAGACAGGGTGGCATTACCGGAGCCGTTGGAGTACGAGCCGGATGGGCAGGGCTCACAGGCGCTGGAGTTGGTTTTGAAGAACCCAGGGTTGCAGGGCGGGCACTTGGTTTTCACCCCTGAGGGGGGCAGTTGCATGGCTGTAGGCAGATCCTCGCTGCAGGTTTTTGGTTCTGCCCACTTAAACATTAACTGAGTCTGGAAGAGCACAGAAAGCAGGTGAGAGTGGGCATGGCCCAGCCTGGGCCTGGCAGGGACACTTGGCAGCTGGTGTGAGCTTGGTGGGGAGACAGAAGAGGAATCACCTCCACAAGGAGGCGCTGTTGTACATGGAACCCACCCCCAGCAGTGTGCAACAACAGCCATCACAGCTGGGCTGAATAAGGCCCCACAGGGGCTCCCTGCCGGCTCTGCAGTGGGTGACACCAGAGGAGATCCCTGGCTGGGAATGTGCCCCACGTGGGAGTGGGCAGGGTGGGGATGCAGCCATGGGGAGTCAGCGTGTACACACTCCCAACTGCTACTCTGCACCCTGCCCAGCACACTCCTCGGGGAGGCGAGTGGAGATTTCTTCTTAATCAGAAACCACCCTGATCCTGAAGGGAAGCCCCCACCACCTCCGCACAGGCTAGCAGGCAGCAGAGTCAGCTGCTGTCGTGCCAAGGCTTTGCAGTTCTACGCCCCTTTCACTGGAGGATCTCCAAGCTTCACGCAAAGTTGTTAACCAAACCTCACCATGGGCCTGGGAAGCGCATTGCGCCCAGCTGAGGGTTTTCCCAAGGCCACATGGGAAGGCAGAGCAGAGCTGGGACCAGGAGCAGAGGCGGCTCTAGCTATTTTGCCACCCCAAGCACGGCGGCACGCCGCGGGGGGCGCTCTGCCGGTTACCAGTCCCGCGGCTCCGGTGGACCTCCCGCAGATGTGCCTGCGGAGGGTCTGCTGGTCCCGCGGCTCCGGTGGACCTCCCACAGGCATGCCTGCCGATGCTCCACCGAAGCCGCGGGACCAGCAGACCCTCCGCAAGCACACCTGCAGGAGGTCCACCGGAGCCACCTGCTGCCCTCCCGGCGACCGGCAGAGCACCCCCCGCGGCATGCCGCCCCAAGCACACGCTTGGCGTGCTGGGGCCTGGAGCCGTCCCTGACCAGGAGCCACCAGTGCAGACTTCCAGAGCCCTGTTCCCACTCCCAGGACTGTGCATCGGGATGTAAAGGGGTGGGGCTTTAAACAGAGCCAAGGAGCTTGGTCCTGGGCTGCTGGGGCAATGGAGGCAGAGCAGCCCTTTGGCTGCTCTAGCTTATGCTGGTATCTCTCCTCTACACACTATTCTGCCAACCCAGGATCCCCATAGCACAGCACATTCCAGTCTGTCTCCTCCAGTCCCTGCCACACCGCCAGGAACACCAGACTCCCTTGGGGCTGAGGATCTGGTGCCGTTTTTAACACGAATGCTCCCAAGGGGATGAGGTGAGAAGTGCTACATTGGACCTGTCCCTGACCTGAGGAGATGGCTCAGTGCTGAGGGCACCTGCCCAGCACCCGAGAGACATGGGATCACTACCAAGCTCTGCCAGAGACTCCTGAGTGACAGGTCACTTCGGCCCTCGGGGCCCAGCTGTGGGAGAACAGCCTTGCCCTGCCCCCTAGGGGCATGCGGGGAGACATGTGGGAAGACTGGGAGTTGCTCAGAGCCTGAGAGCACTGGGCAGTGGCTGAGCGTTCAGAGGAAAGGGCTCAGGACAGCTCAGCACTAGAACAGTCTGAAGAACTGGGTCACGGCTGCTCCCCCACCGATAAGGCCATTTGGCTGAAGCGGAGCCATGTGGAGAAGAGGCTGGGTTCCTGGCAATCGCTCACGTTTGTGTTGTTATGAAGCCCCACACCGGCCCCTTGATTGCAAATGTGTGTTTCCAGGGAACAAACGAAAATGAGTGGAGAAGAGACTTCACTTCCCACCGGCCGTACTCAGGAGCAGGGTGTGCCGGCGGGTCCCGCTCCCGGCAGCACCACTTCGCCGCAATCATACTGAGCTCTAGCCTGCATGCAGGTACTCACACAGGTGCCTTCCCAAGTCTAGCTCACTCCCCTACCCCGACAGCCGCACCATGGGCTGACTCACTTTCGCTATGCCTCTGTATTTAAAGCAGGACAACTGCTGGGAGTAGCCAAACCCTAACGGCAGCGTAGAGGAATTGGGTGGTACCCCTTTAAGTACTTAGTGAGCCTTCCAGTGGCCCTCGCTGTGTTCTGCACACCAGGAGACCCCCGAACCATTCAGCATGCGTCGCGAGGCCCTGTACGCTGCCTACACTTAGTGCCACGGTTGTTCAGACCCACTGCGCCCTTCATATGAAAAAAAGAGACAACCCTCACCAATGGGCCAGCGGTGGGTTTGCTCCCATGGAGTCAGCCTGCTTTCCCCAGGTGTGGGTGTGAAAGACACACCCAACCGGGGAAGCTGCCCAGCTCTCCGCCAACGGGGCAGGGAAATGGTCAGACCAGTGCGAGACAGAGCGCTGCCAGACGCAAAGCAAACACACGGTGCGCTCTCCGCCCACTGTAAGCTCTTACAGGGTTGGGAGTAACAAAGGCAAGTAAAGGTTTGCAGACAGGAGCATGACTTAAGTAAACTGTGTCCTTTCAGTAGTTAATGCTGGTCAATGCTTTGAACATGAACAGAGGAGCACGGTGTGACTGCCGTGCTAAACAATAGAAACTTGTGACAATAATGCAGACTGGCCGGCACGTACCTCTCCACTGGCATCACAGGCCGTGTGTGTGTAGAAATAATCCTTATCTGTGCAGGGCGGACGAGGTTTGCAAGAACTGGAGCCTTGGTCTTTGTTGAGAAAGAAAAAGATTGTGGTTAAAACTAAGCAATGAGAGCAGCGCAGCCCACTCAATCCCAGAAGCACAAGTAGCATGTGCCGCGAGAGAACGATTCTGGCTCTTCCTCAGCATTCACGCCCTCCTGTTAGCATGTTCAGGGTCCCTCACGTAATGTAGGGCTTGTCCATGGTGCACAGACTAGCTGCTGCTCGCTGATTAACCCATCCGGGGTCTAATGGTGCATATTCCCCTCAAGAGTCACCGGCAGGATGCACTGACTATGTGCTGTATGTTTATCTACCTCAGGTGTCTTCCAGCTCCTATTGCTGGAGTAGCCTTTAATGTGTTTCTCCTCACACTCGCAGTGAGGCAGGGCAGGGCCGCTATCCCCGTCAGACAGGGGGAAGTAAGTGACTTTCCCAAGGCCACACAGGGGTCTGTGGCAGGGTGGGAACCGAAGCCAGCTCTGTCCCAGGCCAGCACTCTAACCACTGCACCATCCTCCCTGGACTTTGCTCCATCACTGACAGCTCCCAGGGACCACATTTCAGACTCTGCTCTGGAGGTGTCAGGGTGAATTAACCACAGTCAGAGCGAGTCATAACTTAGCCCTTAGGGATGTGTTGGCCCCACCTCCCTACAGGCCAGCCCAGCCGGTCCAATACATTGCCGTAGGGCATGGACCCTCGTCACTGCTCCATCACTCTGCACCATTCCCAGAAAGTGGGCGGCCGGCAATCGATCTGCTTTGGGTACTCCAGCTCCAATTAGCTCCCGCTGTGTGTGCCGTGGCCCGTTTCTCACACTAGCCAGCACATGACGGGGCTCGCTGGGACCATCAACACCTTATGGCCCATCCTGCTGCCTTGCCCCACCCCACTCCCGGAAGCCAGTGGGAGGTTTGCCAGAGGGGCTTCAGGCTTTTACCCTAGGCACTCAATGAGCTGACTGGGGGTATGGGGTGCCAACATGGGGCAGCCCATGCCCTACCCAGAGTCAAATGGCTCAGCAAAGCCTGTAGCAATCGCGGAGAGACATCTAGGGTGGAAACTAGCATGTGCTTCCCTCTTCAAATATTGGTGCAGTGTGAAAGTGAGCATGGGCTTCCTGGCAGAGCCTCATACAACAACGGCCAGCAGCTGGGCGGGGTAGATCCAGTGGGTAACAGTCCCGAGTCGCCGCAGGAGGGACCTGCTGGGTACTGTAAAATGAGACGTCTGAAACAGAGCCAGCAACTGGTTCACCCACTGGCCAGCCTACAGCCTAGCGGACAGAGCACTGAACAAGGACACCGGGGTTCTATTCTTGGCTCTGCCACTGAACTGCTGCATGACCTTGGACAGGTCACGCCCCTTTTCTGTGCCTCAGTTTCCCCAACTGGGAATACTGAGACTGACCTCCTCTGTAAAGTGCTATGAAAGCTGGGGACATTATTACTGTTGTGACAGGTTCCCGAAGGTGGGGCTTTCCTGGGCCTGCTTTCATTTTGATGGGACACCTCAGAGAAGTCAGCTGGCCTTCCAATGACCTGCTGCGCCACATTCTCCAGAGTCGGAAGTTTCTGGTAAATGCACCATTCCACTGCAGGAATGTTGTAACAAAATCGCTCCCCTTTATATCAGGCCTGAAAAACTGGAACCTCTGGGGCTCCCCTGCTGGCTCCGGGGCAGCAGGGACAAACTGGTTCCAAGCAAACAGAAGGGGGCTGGGGGGATTTTAAACATCTGAGCAGAGTTTTCTTTTGTAAAACCAGACCTGCCCCCACCTCTGGTTTTGACCTGGGCCCCCTTTATCTCACCCTTGCCCCATAGTTTGGGAGAAGGGCAACAGAGGTTCAGTCCCATCTCTCTGTGCAGGGCTCTGTGGTCATCTCTGGGGACACTGGCATGGGAACAAGCAGGAAAACCAAAGCAGCCACCTTCACTCTTAGTTTCAACAGCAGTAAGGGGGTGGGAGGAGGGGATGGCAATGCCCGGGGTCGAGTCCAGGGTCTAGGTCTGCCTCCTGGTGGGCACTGCCGAGGGTGAGGCAGATGCAGCCAGGAAATCCCACAGGTGGGCAGGGAACAGGAAGTGACAAAGACAGTCCGGGATACACCCATGGCAATGCCGGGCCTGTGCCAGGCCCTCCCAGCGAGCCGTATTCCACTCCCTGAATTCCTGGGAGGAGGCCAAGCCCCACGAGTTGCGCTGCACTAGCAGCCCCTGCTGCTCGGGGCAGGTTTGTAGTGGAGTGAGACCAGCACAGCCGGGCCAGGTCACGTCAGAAGGTCCTGGGGTGCCTAACGCAGCAGCTGCGTGTCGGGGTACAGGCCTGGGAACACACAGCCCGTTACCTGAGTAGGTGTCTGGCTCACACCGCTGGCAGAAGGTAGCGCCCTTGCTGGAGTAGGAGTTGGCTGGGCACAGCTGGCAGAAGGAAGATCCCGAGGTGGCGGCGTAGGTGCCCGCTTTGCAGGGGAAGCATTCCGAAGTGTAGGCCACTCCTAGGGCAGGAGGGAAGGACACAAATTCAGCTTGGACTGTCGCTGGCTGGGAGTGGCCGGTGCGATCGTGCAGCAGGCGACCGCGTACCTGTGATGCCGATGTTCCGCACCAGCACGGGCTTGGGGACCTTGGACCACACGGAGAAGGCCGTGGTTCTCCAGTACAGCACGTTGTTACCGCGACTCAGTTCCACCTATGAGATTAAACAGAACCCCGTGGGGGTAGGTCAAATCCTGGCAGGAAATGGGATGCTGCTTTGCAGGGTCCAAAGAGGCGCTGGCTGACACAGGGATGGGATGATACCCAGTGGTTAGAGCAGGGACCCAGCTCTGATCCTCTTGGCTTCAGACTGGTGCAGCTCCACCAAGCGCAGACACTCCCAACTTACAGCACCTTGGGCAGGGACAGAATCAGAGTCTAGCAGCCCTGCACTCAGCATCAGATCATTTGTCATACTGGGCCTTCGAACCAGCTGTGCTGATGGAGGGAGTGCTGGCTGGGACACCGGGGATATCCCCTGTGGCCACGATTTTCTAACGTGACCAGTCACTCTGGGGTGCTGAGTGTGTGACCCCAGGAGCCATTGGTTGGATTTTAACTGATCACCCCCAGGGATGCGGAGGAGGGACCTTTGCTGCTCCTCCGGCAGCCCCGGGACAAAGGGTTAGCTCACTGGCTGGGAGTGCAGGTGTGGGTCTCCACAGCCTGACAGCCATGCCCCCAGCCGCACCACGCTGTGCTGGGGAGATGGAAGATCTTGCAGTTGGCTCCTACTTACGCTGTGGGACTCCCATCCCTTCTCCGTGGTTCTCATCCACCGGGACTCCTCCACAGTCGGCTGGCACTGATCGTTCTGAACCTAGGGCACATGGAACTCGGGCTGAGGATGCAGTTTCAGCAGGTCAGTTCTCTGAGGCACTCTGCTGGGTTCTTAGTGCAGTTTCTCACCCCACTGACTGTTTTTGAAAGGACCCTTCCACTGCCTTCCCAGCCCGCTGCTACAGGGCAAAGCCCTCAAACTGGGCTCTGTGAGATGGGTAACGTGCACAAGCCGTAGAGAATCACACGAAGGACGGACATCAACTGTAGGGACCACCCAGCATGTCCCAGCATGCAGTGCTCCACCCAGCAGCTTGAGATGGAGCACTGCATGCTGGGATCTGGAGTGTTTGCTTATTAACTCAGCCAGCCACATGTTGGCCATCCTGCCCTCCGGGACAGTGCAAGCAGGTGGCACTCCCAGCAGCTCCTTGGAGCTGGGCACCAAGAGAATCCTGCGGGCAACCTTGAACCACCTCCTGCCGAGCCAGAGGGATGGGCAGGGACCCCTCAATGCATGTTTCCTCTTGGGGCTGTGAGTAGCTGGACTGTCCCCCGCTAGTGGCATCTGAGCCAGGTGAGAGGTCAGGAGCCTGCCCCAGCCATGGCTAACACAGCTGGGTTGGGTAGCTCAGGCAGTAGAGCAGGGGTGGGCAAATATTTTGGCCCGAGGGCCACATCGGGGACTAGAAATTGTATGGCAGGCTGTGAATGCTCACAAAATTGGGGTTGGGACACAGGGGAGGGGTGTGAGGGCTCTGGTTGGGGGTGCGGGCTCTGGGGTGGGGCTAGGGATGAGGAGTCTGGGGTGCAGGAAGGTGCTCTGGGCTGGGACCGAGGGGTTCGGTGGGTGGGAAGGGGATCAGGGCTGGGGCCAGGAAGGGGTGCAGGTTCTGGCTGGGGGTGCGGGCTCTGGGGTGGGGCTAGGGATGAGGAGTCTGGGGTGCAGGAGAGTGCTCTGGGCTGAGATTGAAGGGTTTGGAGGGTGGGGGGGTTCAGGGCTGGGGCAGGGCGTTGGGGCGTGGGGAGAGGCTCAAGGGGTGCAGGCTCCAAGTGGTGCTTGCCTCAAGTGGCTCCCAGAAGCAGTGACATGTCCCTTCTCCAGCCCCTTCGTGGAGGCGCAGCCAGGCGGCTCTGCATGCTGGCCTGTCCGCAGGCACTGCCCCTGCAGCTCCCATTGGAGCATATAGGAGCTGGAGCAGGGCCATGCCATGGCTTCTGGGAGTTGTGTGGTGTGGCTCATGGGCCGGCTTAGTTTGCTCACCCCTCCAGCAGAGGCTCACGTGTTTAGGCCCCAGGTTCAATCCCTCCTGACCCTCCCAGGGCGTGCATCAGACCAGCCCTTGGATACTCTGATACGGGCACGTGCCCCGGAGAACTCCAACAAGGAGCAGCAACCCGAGGAGACGTACAAAGAACTCAAAGACGATGCTGCTGTCCGGGTAGATGTACTCGAAGGAGACGGTGCCAGACTGCTTCAGGTTGACAGCGTACATCAGGGTGGCTGTGCACTCGTCTGTGTTGGAGGCAACGTAGTCTCCCAGGGGCACCCAGGTTGAGCTGGAACAGTGAGAACAGCACGGCAGTGAGCAGAGCATCGAGGCCAGACGCTGCTCAGGGAAGGGAGAACTACAAGCACAAAGTGAGGGACAGCATCGCTCACCGGGGGGGGGCGACAAGGCCCAGGGGTGAGACATTCCCAGCCTGCCCGGTGCTCTCAGCCAGGTCAGTGCAGTCACTGGCATCACCAGGGATTTGCAGATGTGCTCAGAATGGCACAGCTGACTAGAAAGACCCCGCCCCGAGCACGGTGATCACACAGCAGTGCCTGGAGCCCCACCGCGCCTTCCCTTAGCGCATCTCCTTCGCTAGCATGTGACATGGCAGGAAAGCAGGTGACCTTCCTTCCTGCCCCACTGCTGGTCGTTGCTCCGAGCCGAACAGACCGATCTGGCCCTAGTGGGAAGAAAGGGGACGAGGCTCTGCAGAGCTGCATCTGCTCTGAGTGCGCCCGGAAGTGGGATGAATAATTAAAGTGATGCTAGAAGTAGGTTACATTTGCAAGTTGCATAAATGCTCTCGCTAGTGCCATGTCGCAGTCTTCCAGGGAGAGTGACTCATGAAAAGCCTGTTTCCAATTGAAGCATCTGAGCCTTCTCGGCACGGGAAGTGATCAAAGGACAGGAGGGAAACGAAGCTGTGCGGGATGGCAGACTGCACACAACGTCCGGGAGCAGCGAGTGGTGCAAACTCAGCCGTAGGGAGGAGATCTAAAACTTGCCTGAGCCCTGTCTATATTCAGAGTTGCCCTGGTTTAACTAACGGCATGTTACTGAACTGCTTCCGTGGATGCTCTTAATTAGATTTAAACCAGGCTTAAGTCAATTCTTTGCCAAATTAAGCTAAATCAAAGTAAGCCTGGCTTAAATTAGCAGTAATGCAACTGAAGATAGACAAGGCCTTAGTTTCCTCCAGCAGTTGCAGTTAGCGACAGTGCTCTCCTTCACCTCCAAAACAGCTGGGTAGGTGCTGTGGGCTATTGAACAGCTGCCATGTACCACCCCAGAGGTGGCTGCAGTTCGGTGATGGGAGAACCAATACCTGTGCATCTGTCCATCCCTTGTCACTGGTAAAGCCCTGGGCAGCCTTTCGGAGGCCAGAGGCTATCGCATTCACACTAACAAATGATAATTAGCTACTAGGGCTGGTTGCAGTGACAGGTGCCTTACAATACAGACACTGTTTCTGATCTAGTGTAGAAAGATACCACCAGGGATGATTTAAAATGGCTGTCCCTGCACCCGGGCAGGTGCTGCTGGACCCTCCCTGGTCAGAGAGCTGGGGCTGACGTGCCCACAAGAGTGCCAGGCTTTCTATGCAACTCTGAAGATGGGAGGAGTGGAAGTGGGGTAGGGGCAAGAGGCAGGTCCTAGAAGGTGGCAGGATCCCCAGCCTGGATCAGACCAGGTGCCATCTAGCCCAATCTGGCGCTAACAGCACCAGCACCAGCTGCTGCAGAGGAAGGGGCAAGAATCTCAGTGAGTGCCGATGGAATATTGCTCAGAGCCCAGACAGTTGTTGGCTGGCTCATGCCATGATGCGCCAGGGATTATAGCCCTTATCGCATTAACACTTTAGTCTAACTGTGGCTGTTGTTATCCAGAGATGCCTAGTCCATTTTTTTGAATCCTACTGAGCACTTGGCCTCACTAATATCATGTGACAGTGAGTTCCACAGGTTACTTATGCAGTGGGCAAAAATTGAAGGAAGAGGGCAGTGCAGTGTTGAGCCTGCACAGCTCCAGGGGTGCAGCACACCTAGAGGCATGTTAAGAACGGGTGAATCCAGACTATCGGGAAAGACTTCCTGATGGCAGGAGGTCACTCGGGGAAAGGATGGAAGCTCTATAGCTTGGGACATTCAACAGCAGGGTTAGAGAAACCCTGGGAAAGTGTACGGCAGGGAAGGGTCTTTCCGGGCCGTGGGCTAGATGCTCTAACCGATCTGTAGCTCCCGACATGCCTCCTCGTGCAACAGGAGAAGCAGCTGGAACCTTTGTGCAACTTCATTAGAGAAGGGACCAGGCTTCCGGGTTGGCTACTCACTGAACAGCACATCTGTGCTTCAGACACATAGGGGCGAACAGGGGGACCAGAGAGCCATGTGCTGCAGGATGGGAGCAGCTCGGCTGGTGCAGCTCAGGTCTGCTGGGGGGCGACAGGGGTCCTTGCAGGGGGCCAAGGATGCTGGCTGCAGCCCGGGGCTCCATTCAAAGCGGCCGTGCCCTGGGGCGCAGCAACAACAACTCACGTGGTGCAGTTCTCCAGGGACTCCGAGAAGCTGCTGTCGCTCTCCAGGTTGGTTGCAATGCTGGCAAAGCCATGGGGCAGCTCGTCCCACTCATCGAAGCGGATGCCAGTGCCCAGGGAATACCTGCCCTCGGCACATGGCTTGCACGACTGGTCCTTCATGTCGAGGAACTGCCCTGCTTTGCAGGAGAAAGCTGTAACAGAACCCCAGAGAGCGAGCTCAGAGAGAGATGGACACGGAACGGGGTTTAGCCAACGATCCCCAGCATTTGTATTGCATCTGGAGTGCCAGGATCATAGACTCCCAGCGCGGTGCTAGAGTGTGATCGGTTATCCCCATTTTACGGGCTGTATGTCTGACTGAACTAATACGCAGCTCACTTTAAAAACAACCAAGAGTCCGGTGGCACCTTAAAGACCAACAGATTTATTTGGGCAGAAGCTTTCGAGGGTAAAAACCCACTTCTTCAGATGCAACTTTAAAGCTCACTTCAAAGGGCTCCCCTGCTGCAGTCCTGTCTTCCTAGTCTCCCCCAGGAATGGAAGAGAAGCTGAGTCTTGGTTAACGAATGCCCGCTGCTATCCGCAGACAGCCTCTGTTGGTCCCTTTCAGGGAACTGTGCCATTCCGTAGCTTATGAAACACTGTCTTTCTCTGGAGCCTCTATTACAATAATCACTGCATGGAAAAATGCTCAACAAACCCCAGATATACAGGATCTGAGTCTGCTCTCACTCATACTGGTGCTACCTCAGTTTAGCTACACTGACCTCGTTGGAGTTACTCCTGATTTACACTAGGGTCAGAGAGAAATGAGGCCTCGGGGGTTACTCCTAATTTACATGAGGAGAATCAGGCCTAATATTTGCTGGCCTGCTGCTTGGGAAGCGAGTGGCAAACCTCACTCCCCCCCACGTTTCACAGGGAGCAGGAACAGGCCTGTGCCCTTTAATAGCCTGGCGGGGACGTTTCAGAAGCCAGTGGCACAGATGAGATGTGACCAGTGCAGCCTCCCCCAGTCACCGCTTGTGCAGGGAACACAGGTCAGCTGGGGCAGGCCAGTAGCTTACAGCATTCCGTGCCCTTGATGGGGTCTGGCAGGCCTGTGCAGAGTCCCGGGCTGTGCGGCACGGCCACCCTCCACCGCGAGCCGAGGCTGTCACAAGCTGTGTATTCGTAGTGGTATTCAGACTGGAAGAGAAAGCACAGAGGTGAGCTAGAGTGAGACCCGCACAGCACCGGCCATGTGCACTGGGAGCGCTACGGGCCTGTCTCCTCCTGCTGGACCCACCCCTGTGCCAGGCTGATTCCAGGCACACCGTGTAGCACAGGCGCGCTGCCCTGACGTTACTGGAGTTACTCCCAGCTACACTGGTGTAGCTGAGATCAGAATCGGGCCGATGGAGTCTCACCATCACGGGATCAGAATCTGGTCCAACACACGCATGAGCACGGCCTTTTACACCTCGCCCCCACCTGGCTGTAGCTAGGGACCACCTGCCAAGAGGAGCTTCATCGGTGTTTTCATCGCCATCATGCTGGCAGGGGTCGGTGAGCAGACCAGGGCCAGTTGGAGCTATTCCCAGTGTACACCAGGCCCTTGGGACAGATTTCCCCAGGGGCCTGAAGATGCAGAGAGACACAGGGGGATTTCACAGCGCCTAGGAGAGTCGACTTTCCCTGGGAGTTGGGGCCTAACCTGCTCAGGTGCTTTTGCAAAACCACTAGGTGCCACCTGCCTCTTTAGGTGTCAGGCTGGTGAGTGCCTGGGCACACGCGGGACCATGGGCCCCACTCTCCTCCCACTTACATCATGAGGCCTGTGGAGTTACCATGGGGATGAGAGAAGAACTGAGCCCAACACCCACCCTCTGCAACAATGCTGCCCAATAATGTTCATCTCCAGCGGTTGCCACTTCTCTGAGCCGCTGGACAGAAGAGCCCACAGAATTTCTATCAGTCTTTCCATGTGAGAGCTAGTTGTTCCTGGCCCACATGGGCACCAGTTAAGTTTATCCATGTTTTTGGTCTATCGGGGCCATAACGGCCAGGGCCAGGCCCCCTTCCTTGTCCTTGTCCTTCCATGACATGGGCATGTGTTAATTACATCATTGTTGATTGTACCCAAGTCTGATCCACGATTATCTATGCCTGCTTTGTTCCTGCTGTGACCAGGCACGTGCCACCAGCAGATCACATGCTGAACAAGACCTGCGTTTTCAGGGGCTGAGTCGGGACAGAGAAGGTCTCACATTCACACTCCTCTAGTTCCTCTCACCTGGGCAGAAATCGGGGAAGCTACAGGCCCAGGCTGTAGAGGAGTCACTGCAGTGACAGAGCACAGGACGCTGCAGGGGAACAATTGCAGCTGAAGGAGGAGAAGCACAAGGGACCCAGTGTCCAGGGGACCCTGCGGTTGAGGTGCACAGATGCCAGCCCAGCTCTTCTGTGGACCACACCCAAGGTCTCCCAGCAGGCCAGTGCAGAGCCGGAAATAAACCCCAGTTCTCCTGAGCCCCTGTTTGGTGCCTTCCCCGCTCTCCCTGCTCAGGAAGGCGTCAGTTTATACTCCCTTTCCCCTAGCCCTGGCTGCGTGGACTGCAAGACTGCTCTGGTCACACGGCCCTTCCTCCATGGCCAGGAGGGGCTCCTTGCTGGTATCCTGACTGTATTAAGACAGGACTTGAGTAAGAAGGGCCTGAGCCTAACACAGTGTTGATGTAACTGCAGCTGTAAGTTACACAGCAGGCGTAAGCAGAGGACATCAGGTGGAGCTGCCTCCACTCTCCTCCTGTTATTTTTCCTCCCTCTGCCCTCGGCACAGGGATGTGATGCTCCTTTAGTGCACACACTAGATGGCAAATTGGTGCAAGAGGTGCTCATTTACCACCCAATTCCTCTTTGGGCAGGTCTCCCTCCATCCCATCTGCGCACCCTCGCTGCAATCAGTGCACCAGTGAAGCCAAGAGGTGAATTTGGCCCCTCTGACCAACATGCTCCCTACACGTAAGCACCTGAAGACAGGGTGCTCAAGCTGGCCGTTCTGTTCGGCCTTGCAGGAGAGACAAACGGATTTGAGGTTTGTTTGTTGTTTCTTTATGTTGTATAAAAAAGGGCTGCAGAAGTCTGCCCCCACTGCTTGTTTTTTTTAACATTCGCAATCCAGGGCTTGCCTACCCCAAAGTCTCTCTGGGCTACTGGAAAAGAGCAGGGGTCATGCTATTGCAAAACTGTGGAAGGGGAAACTGATTCACAGAGCTGGGAAGCAATTTATATCCAAATTCTTTAAAGCTTTATTTTCAAACCCATCTAAGCCTCACTCCCCCGACAGACCCTAGGAGAAAAGGGGTCCTTGGGAACGATTCAGAACTCGGAGGCTGACAACGCTCCCATCTCTGAGATCCTGCCAACCGGGCTTCTGGCAAAGCCAGGGAAGAGCAGAATCAACGTGCCTGATGTCTGTCAGGCCCCCAGTACCACAGGATCTGAGTGCCTCAGTTGTTACATCACCACAGCTGCCCTGCATGGCGGGGCCATGCTGTGAGCCCCAGTGCGCAGATGGGAAGCTCAGGCCTGGAGGGTCCATCTACACTGCAGCTGGGAGGAAGCCTGGCTGCTTGGGTGCACAGAGACGAGACAGCCCACTGGAGACAGCAGCAGGGAGGCTGCTGTGCCGGCAGAGATGCAGGCTGGCCCCCAAGCTTGGCTCCAGGGGCTCGCTCCCCGCTGCAGTGTAGCCATACCCAGGACCATGCCCAGTTACACTGGAGTCTCTGGGGGGCTGGACATCTGGGTTCAGGTCCCCAAAGTGCCAGGCTAACTTGGCCACCCCTCCTCTCCTTGCTTCTGACACCCCTCTTCCCCCTTCAGTGCATGCTGGGGCATGAGACAGGCCGTGTGCACACTGAACCCCTCAACACCCCGGGGGCTTCGCCTGCAGGATCACACACGGACAGACATGAGCGTAGGTCCAGGGCCTCTTGGCTGTGTGATGTTATGAGTTTAACTCTTTCTGGCTCTGTCATCTTTCAATGAGATATTATATTAATTACCTCACAGACTGACCTGACCCATGGCCAAACTTTAGAGACTTGTTACAAAGACATGTAGATGAATAGAGCTTTGAAATGCAAATCTGCATTGTTAGAGGTAGAAGGGTAGGTGTTTGCTCAGGTCTTGTGATATAAGCAAACAAGTCTTGTCTATTGCTATAGCTTTGATTCAAAGATAAAAAAGGAATATTCAACATTTAGGAAGATACTTTAGTGAAATAGTATTATTATCTATACATCTCTTTGAAGGTTGTGGTAACCTGTATCTGAACTGTTTAATGGATAAATTAACCTGTGCTAATTGCAGGATATTTGGGAGAAGGATAGTTAAGCCTGTTTATCAGGCCAAAAGGCTGCTGGAAATGTATAAGAACCCCGGGAAACAATCCTTCATCTCAGATCTGCTTTGGGTTTCAAGTGGGGGAAATCTTAGGCCATAAGGATTGAGATCCCCAGTCACTGACTGGAGTCACCTTGAATATGGACATTGGACTATAACCTATGGACTATTTCTAAAAGGACTTTTGGCAACTACAAGCTCACCTCTGCTATGTATCTGAACCTCAAGAGTTGAATTCAAGTCTGTATGTATATTGATCTTTTAACCAACACTCTCTCTCTTTTCTTTTTTAATACATTTTAGCTTAGTTAATAAGAATTGGCTATAAGCGTGTATTTTCGGTAAGATCTAAGTTATAATTGGACCTGGGTATGTGGCTGATCCTTTGGGATTGGAAGAACCTTTTCTTTTATATGATGAGATAAGATTTTCAGTAACCATCATCATATCTGACGTGTGTCTGGATGGAGGCCTGAGGCTGGGCACTTTAAGGGAACTGCGGTGTTTGGACTTCTGAGTAATCAGTAAGGTACTATAGAAGCTGTTCTGTGCTGGCTTGGTAAATCTAAGTATTGGAATAACTACCAGCTTCTGGGGTTTGTCTGCCCCATTTTGTTTGCAGTTCACCCTAATTGAGTGACCTCGGCTGGCTCCCACAGGCAGCACCCTCACAGGCTGCGACCAGCCCCATGTGTTATACACCCTCTTCCACACTGGGAAAACTCACCTCTAACCCCTACGGAGCAAACAGAGTAAGTCACCGCGGCCATGTGTCAGCACGGCATGCTGGGATTAGCTGGGTGGCTCCTCACGCTCAAAGCAAAGTGCCCCACACCACATGAATGTGGCTTGGAGCGGCCCGCCACCTAAAGGTCCCCGAGACACAGCCTACCTCACTGCGTGCAGGTTCTCTGCCATTGGCAGGGGCTGGCGGAAACAGAGCCCCAGCAATTAGGATCCACTTACTGTCGGGTTATATCAGCTCAGCGGACTCGCTGGAGCAAGCTGTCCCAATGACAGCGCTGGCAGAGAAAGCGCCCGCACCCTTCCACTGGAAGCACTGGTGTGAAACGAGACAATGCTTTCTAAAGGACCGGCAGCAAAGCTGAAGTATGACAGGGCTGCACAGAGAGGGCCTGATCCTGATCCCACTCGCCCCCATGGGAATCAGGAGTAAATCCATTACACACAACAGAATTACAGCTATTAAAAAATACACCATTGTTGAGAGCGCAGGATCAGGCCCATTAATTTGACTGGTGAGTCTGTCTGGGTTAAGTCCGTGGGCTGGCTTAGTACTGTGTTACCTAACCTCCGGCAGCCAAGGCTCAGCGTGAGAAGGAAGTGGTCGGTCCCTTTCCAAGCCCCACCTCCAACCTTGGCGACAGGCAGGAGAGGCCTCGGATAAGGCCAGAATTTTCAAAGCACCCACAATCTGGGCTGGCCTTTCAGAAGAGCCCAGCGGGTGGGGTGCTGACTGACCCCTTTTGAAAAATAAGCCCTTATTTGGGTGCTACATCAGAGCTGAGCTTTACTGTACATCTATCCCCATTGGGCTGCTGAGCTTTTGGGAATCTGGCCCTGTGCATCATATTGTGAAGGTGCATTGCAGGGGTGCCACCACCCCTTCCCTAGGCTTGGCACCGACAGGGACAGCCTGAACCCAGAACCTCACTAGATACGAACCTGCTAGCCTGCAAGTTCTGGCTGTGCTTGTTTCACCAACCCTCTCCGCAGGGGCTGTGCAGCAGAAGGCTCTTTACGGACCAAGCATCAGGTGCTTGGCTACCTGACTGCATGGAGAACTTCAACCTCAGACAGCTGCCGTCACGTCACAGCCAGACAATGCTGCTTGGGTTACACTGCCAACCTAACCTGCACGAGCCCCTTGGCTCAGGGGGCGTCCATGGCCAGAGTCATCCGACCGAAGCCACACAACTGAGCTGTGCTGACCAGGAGCCAGAGAGATGGGCCAAGGCTTCTCCAGATACCTCTACCAGAGAAGATGTGGGCTGAATACTGAGCTTTGTCAATGCAGGGGCAGGATGATGGGTACAGGGGTCTCCCATACACTGTGATCCTTGTAAACTGGTGGCACCGGGAGCCCCACTCAGGGACTAGGAGCCCATTGTTTCATACATAGAGTCCAGGGCCAGAAGAGACCATTGTGCTCACCCAGTCTGACCTTCTGCATGACACAGGCCAGGGAACTTCCCTCAATCATTCCTAGAGCAGACCTTTGAGAAAAACAGCCCATCTTGATTTACAAATGGTCAGTGATGGAGAATCCCCCATGATGTTCGCTAAATTGCTCCAGTGGTTAATTACACTCGCTGTTAAGAATTTACATCTTATTTCCAGTCTGAATTTGTCTAGCTTCAACTTCTAGTCATTGGATCATGTTAGATCTTTCTCTGCTGGACTGAAGAGCCCATTATTAAATATGCAAGACTGATCACGTCACCCCTTAACCTTCTCCTCAGTAAGCTAAATAGACTGAGCTCCTTTAGTCTATCACTATAAGGCACATTTTCTAATCCTTTAGTCGTTCGCATGGCGCTTCTCTGAACCCTCTCCAGTTTATCCACATTCTTCTTGAACTGTGGGGTCCAGAACTGGACACGATATTCCAATACCGATTGCACCAGGGCCAGATGTAAAGGTAAAAGAACCTCTCTGCTCTTACTTGAGATTCCCTGGTTTATGCATCCCAGGATGGCATTAGCTCTTTGGCCAATACGTCGCATTGGGAGCTCATGTTCAGCAGATTATCCACCACAACCCCCAAATCTTTTTCAGACTTCCTGCTCCACAGGATAGAGTCCCCAATCATGTATGTGTGGCCTGCATTCTTTGTTCCTAGATGGATACATTTAACCCTATTAAAAACACATAGTTGGCTTGTGCTCAGATCACTCTGTATCAGTGACCTGTCCTCTACTATTTACCACTTTCCCCAGTTTTGTGTCATCTGCAAACTTTAGCAGTGAAGATTTTGTGTCTTCCTCCAGGTCATTGATCAAAATGTTGTGTAGCTTAGGGCTCTTGTGCTCGGCGCTGTACACTCACAGAACAAGAGGCGGATCCCTGCCCCAATCAGCATAAGACAAGACAAGAGACAACAGGCAGATACAGCCAGCCAACCCCTGGAGGAGCACACAGAAACAACAGGAATCACTTATACTGGTCCTAATGGTCTCACTGCTGCCATGTGCCTCCCCCGCATCAGTTTGTTGCATCTGCCGGTCTCTCCTCTTGGACTTCGATTGTAAGCTTGATTGGGGCAGGGTCTCTCTCTTTTCTGTGGGTTTGGACAACAGGCCTCTCACACTACTGCTGCCCAAATAATCCGAACCCCTTGGGCCTGGGGGGCAGGGTCTCTCTCTTTTCTGTGGGTTTGGACAACTCACACTACTGCTGCTCCCAGGCAGGGCTGGACAGAGCCCTGCGTTTCTGAGCCTTTTTTTAAAACGTTAAAAAAACCAGCAACATTTCAAGTAGCCTTCAGTTTCACAAACAGTTTAATTTAAACCATGGGCTCCAGTTGAGTTTGACAGCATTCCAAAGCCTGAGGGGGGTTGCATGAACTTAGTGAGCAGCTAGGCCAGCGCTCCCTGCCTTATGAAAGCGGCATGTTTATCTTGGCGGGACCCAGGGGTTAGTGTGACAATGAACGTTGTTCATTAAACAGGTTCCTAGGTAAACCCGGACGCAGAGTTCTGCCTAAGGAAGCAGGAGCAATTAAGAGACATTCACACCAGATGTTTCATAAGCTGAACTGGTGTCCACAGTGTTTACTTATCTCATCACACACAACTAAAGCACACGGACACAAACCACAGCAGGCGGACTGGCTGCCTCAGGAGATTGCTAATGGCGCCTCAGGCTTTCGTCAGCTCGGCCGACTGCCTGGGGAAGAGCATCATGCCGGGGTAGAACAGGGGTCTGTCGGCATGTCAGACTCCTGGATTCTATCACTGCCTATGACACAGACTCAGTGTGTGACTGCACAAGTCCCTTCCCCTTTCTATGCCTCAGATTTCCCACCTGTGAAATGGAGATAAAGACTCTCCCTTCTCTTCTCTAGAGGTCCTTGTACTGTCCAAGTACCTCCCGGAAGCCCTGTCTCCTAATGCACTGGTGCCTGTCCTTTGGCTAGTTGTGAGGCTCAGTTCTAATTAGCGAGGTCCTTGGGTGAAAGGTGCTATAGGAGGGGTAGGGAGCACCAGGGCATCCTCCTTTCCTTGCTCATCTGCAGCACAGCTGCCTACAGAGCCTCAGGCTCGCCGCCTCACACGACCTTGGATCTGCACACAGAGCTCAGATGTGAGAAGAGAGAAAACAAATTAACTTTTTTCCTAGATGCCAGAGTAAACCAGCTCTCACGTGCTGGGACAGGAGTGCAGGGCTTCCCTGACGACGACGCCTCTCCCCCCCCCCCCTCACTTCAGAAGAGGCGCAGGAACCTTCTGACCAGCCTCACCTTATCTTTGATCCCGTTCAATATGGCCATATGGAAGAACATCTGTTACTGGGGCTTATGTTTCCCCACCACAAGCTACCTTGAAAGCCGATATCCAGAGCAGGGAGGGAGGGAGGGATATTTACCTACGAGTTAAAGCAACACTTAAGTCCAGTAAGACCTGCTGGAACATTTAATTTTCAGAAGTGGTAGGCAAGCAGCCAGAGGATTTAGCAACGTAAAGGACCAATCCTGCTGGGTTCGATTTCCACGCTGACCTCACAATAGGTGAGCAGAATTCAGTTCTTAAGAATGAGGATGTTGAAAACTTGCCCCTTAATGGTTTATGAGCATCTGGGTGAATTGACCTAAGTCACAGATTTTAATCATGATTTAAATCAGCAAGCAGGAAACCTTAATTTAAATAACTGATTTTAATCATGTTTTGCATTTGTACTTCAGTTATTTTCCTAAAGAATGGCTGATTCACACTGATTGGTCACCATTAAAATATGTACATTTGCAACTAAAAACATTTACACTAAATTTGGTGCTTCTTTTTGCTAACCAGGAGGATAGACTATATCTATACACATTGATTCAAGCTTTATATAGTTTTATATTCATTCAGATTCTTAATTTTTACATTTTTGTTATGAGAAAAACAGCCATACAAAGGTCCATCTAGCCCAGTATCCTGTCTTCCAACAATGGCCAATGCCAGGTGCCCCAGAGGGAATGAACAGAACAAGGTATTTATTGAACGATCCATCCCCTATCATCCATTCCCAGCTTCTGGCAAACAGAGACTAGGGACACCATTCCTGCCCATCTTGGATAATAGCCATTGATGGACCTATCCTCCATGAACTTATCTAGTTCTTTTTTGAACCCTGTTATACTCTTGGCCTTCACATCATCCTCTGGCAAGGAGTTCCACAGGTTGACTGTGTGTTGTGTAGAAAAAGGAAGTATTTCTTGTTTGTTTTAAAACTGCTGCCTATTAATTTCATTTGGTGAACCCCTAGTTCTTGTGTTATGAGAAGGAGTAAATAACACTTCCTCATTTACTTTCTCCACACCAGTCATGATGTTTTAGACCCCTATCATATCCCCCCATTAGTTGTAACTTTTCCAAGTTGAAAAGTCCCAGTTTTATTAATCTCTTCTCATATGGAAGCTATTTCATACCCCTAATCATTTTTGTTGCCCTTTTCTGAACCTTTTCAAATTCCAATATATTTTTTGAGGTGGGGTGACCACATCTGCATGCAATATTCAAGCTGTGGGCATACCATGGATTTATATAGAGGCAATATATTTTCCATCTTATTATCTATCCCTTTCTTAATTATGCCCAACATTCTGTTTGCTTTTTTGACGGTCGCAGCACATTGAGTGGATGTTTTCAGAGAACTATTCACAATGACTCCAAGATCTCTCAAGTGGTAACAGCTAATTTAGACCCCATCATTTTGCATGTATAGTTGGGATTACGTTTTCCAATGCGTATTACTTTGCATTTATCAACATTGAATTTCATCTGCCACTTTGACACTCAGTTTTTGTGAGATCCCTTTGTAGCTCTTCGCAGTCTGCTTTGGACTTAACTATCAACAGTAGTTTTGTATCACCTGCAAATTTTGCCACCTCACTGATTACCCTTTCTAGATCAGTTATGAGTATGTTGAATAGAACTGGACCCAGCACAGCCCACTGGGGGACACCACTATTTACCTCTCTCCATTTTGAAAACTGACCATTTATTCCTATCCTGTGTTTCCTATTTTTTAACCAGTTACCCATCCATGAGAGGACCCTCCCTCTTATCTCATGACAGCTGACTTTGCTTAAGAGCCTTTGGTGAGGGAACTTGTCAAAGGCTTTCTGAAAAACTAAGTACACTATATCCACTGGATCCCCTTGGTCCACATGCTTGTTGATCACCCTCAAAGAATTCTAGTAGATCGGTGAGGCATGATTTCCCTTTACAAGAACCATGTTGACTCTTCCTCAACAAATTATGTTAGTCTGTGTGTCTGACAATTCTGTTCTTTACTATAGTTTCAACCGGTTTGCCTGGTACTGAAGTGAGGCATACCGGCCTGTAGTTGCCAGGATCACCTCTGGAGCCCTTTTTAAAAATTGACATCACGTTAGCTATCCTGCAGTCACCTGGTACAGAAGCTGATTTAAATGATGGGTTACAAACCACAGTTATTAGTTCTGCAATTTCACATTTGAGTTCCTTCAGCACTCATCATAGAAGATTAGGACTGGAAGACACCTCAGGATGTCATCTAGTCCAACCCCCTGTTCAAAGTAGGACCAACCCCAACTAAATCATCCCAGCCAGGGCTTTGTCAAGCTGGGCCTTTAAAACCTCTAAGGAAGGAGATTCCACCCCCTCCCTAGGTAACCCATTCCAGTGCTTCACCACCCTCCTAGTGAAATAGTTTTTCCTAATAGCCAACCTAGACCTCCCCCACTGCAATTTGAGACCATTGCTCCTTGTTCTGTCATCTGCCATCACTGAGAACAGTCTAGCTCCATCCTATTTGTAGCCTTCCCTTGGGTAGTTGAAGGCTGCTATCAAATCCCCCCTCACTCTTCTCTTCTGCTGACTAAATAAGCCCAGTACCCTCAGCCTCTCCTCGTAAGTCACGTGCCCCAGCCCCCTGATCATTTTTGTTGCCCTTCGCTGGACTCTCTCCAATTTGTCCACATCCCTTTATTTATTTATTTATTGGGGGGGGAGGGGGAACTGGATGCAGTACTCCAGATTTGGCCTCACCAGTGGCAAATAGAGGGGAATAATTACTTCCCTCGATCTGCTGGAAATGCTCCTACTAATGCAGCCCAATATGCATTCTTGGGTTAATACCATCTGGTCCTGGTGACTTACTACTGTTTAGTTTATCAATTTGTTCCAAAACCACCTCTAATGACACCTCAATCTGGGACAGTTCCTCAGATTTGTCACTTAAAAAGAATGGCTCAGGTTAGGGAATCTCCCTCGCATCCCCAACCATGAAAACAGATGCAATGAATTCATTTAGTTTCTCCACAATGGTCTTATCGTCCTTGAGTGCTCCTTTAGCACCTCGATCATGCAGTGGCTCTACTGGTTGTTTAGCAGGCTCCCTGCTTCAGATGTACTTAAAGTTTTCTCTATTACTTTTTGAGTCTTTGGCTACCTGTTCTTCAAATTCTTTTTTGGCCATCCTAGTTATATTTTTACACGTCATTTAGCAGAGTTTATGCTCCTTTTTATTTTCCTCACTAGGATTTAATTTCCACTTTTTAAAGGATGATTTTTTGCCTCTCACTGCTTCTTTTACTTTGTTGTTTAGCCACAGTTGCACTTTTTTGTTTAGCCACAGTTGCACTTTTTTGTTTAGCCACAGTTGCACTTTTTTGGTTCTCTTATTTTTTAATTTGGGGAATACATTTAAGTTGAGTGTCTATTATGGTGTCTTTATAAAGTTTCCTTGCAGGGATTTCACTATTGATGCTGTACCTTTTAATTTCTGTTTAACCTCCTCTAGTTCCCATTTTTGAAATTAAATGCTACTGTGGTGGGCTGCAGTGGTGTTTTCCCTTCCACAGGATGTTAAATTATAAAGCATTTATTTATTAGATACTCTTTTTTACTTGTGATGTGTCAAGCTGCATTTGAATGGAAATTGGAATTTAATTAAAAAAAAAGCACAAAAAGAGCATTATGTGCAATGGTCTAGGACTAAGACTACATTAATAAACAAAACCATAACTGTAAGTTATATTTAACTAGCTTAGGTATGGCAGCTTCTTTTACTTATCTTTTGCATTTGAAATGATTTATTAAACAAGGTATATTCTGTACTTAGTAAATGGAAGTGATTGTTTCTGGTCACCATGTCCTTCAAGATGTTTGAACCTGCAGCTCTCTTCCTCGTACACCTTGCTTTTATTCATAGACTGGAAATGAAAAACAAGCTTGCCGGCTTTTTCAACTCCCAATCACTTTTCTCAGTTTTGAATGACCTAGTTATTGTACTGAGCTAGTTGAATAAACTGAAATGAGAAAAATATTATCTGCACCTGCAGAAGAGGCTACTGCCATCAAAAGCTGGTTTGGCACTTCAACAAACTCAGGTTCCAGGTATCTAGCCAGTGATTGCCACCAGTTAAATAGTCTGGCTTTAAAACTTTGGCAAACACCTGCTGCTTGAATATTATTTTAAAATCAATGTTAATGAATTACAGTAAATTTAAGGGTTAACAGTTATAGTTTATTTTTAAAAAGAGAATATGTATTTGATTTAAACTAAAAAAATCCAGTTTATTTTATTTAACAAAACCATTGATCTTTCTGTACCTTGACAAGCATTCGCTTCAAAGCTCCGTGGAGCAGGGCCCATCACTTTGTTCTGTGTTCGTACAGCACCACACACAATGGGGCTCTGGGCCAGGCCTGAGGCCCTTAGGTGCTACTACAATACAAATCTCATAAATAAATGAGAGGAGATTTGTAAGCAAGGCCAGAGATGCAGAGATAACAGACATAACGGCTATTGATTCAGTGTAAAGGCTAATTAAGGAACAGGATGATAAAAAGGACATACAATTTTTTTTTTTTTAATAAAAATAAGATCATGGCCTTCCTTCTGTCCTGTCCGAGTGAAAGGGGATTCTGAGCATGTAAGGAGGGCTGCTAATGCCGTTTTCCCAGTTTTCTGCCTCTCTCTCTCTCTCTCAGCTTGGACACCAGGCTGGTCAACTTTTGTTTCTACTCAGTTTCACTCGGGGCTTCCCCTGAACCAGCACCAGGTTGGATTCATATTTTTATCTATTTAGGTTTCTAGCGGAAAGGGAAGAGCATCTCTCCAAGGCTCTCCTCTCCAGCACCCTGAACCTCATTTCAGAGATACCACAGGGGAATGCATGGAGTAAAAACACAACAGTGCTTCCATTGCTGTAGGTAGCTGGATGTTTGTTCCCATCCACCCACCCCCCAAATCACAGGTGGCGGCTTCTTCCAGACCCCAGGGGTATACAACCCCCTGCTCTGCCCCAGGACCCAACACGCCCCCCGGTCCCACCCCACTTCTTCCCACCCAGTTCTGCCCCCTTCCCTGAGTGCACCCCATCCCTGCTCCTGTCCCTCTCCCCCAACCACCTCCTGCATGCTGCAGAACAGCTGATTGTGGCAGACAGAAGCACTGGGGCGGGGGGAAGGAGGAGCTGACTGCTGGTGGGTGCTAAGCACCCACTAATTTTTTTCCATGGGTGCTCCAGATGTGGTGGAGATGGTGCTAATGACCCAAATCCTGTGTAGTCAGGGCAGAAACTGTCCCTGCCAACACATGGGTGGGACACAGAGCCGTAGCCTAGGCTGAAACAGCAGCTCTGGCTGCTTTGTTCCCCATATGGGCGGTTGAGACCACAGTGGTTCTCAACCAGGGGTACGTGCACTCCCAGGGGTACACAAAGGCATAGGCGCCAACCCTGCGGGTGCTGTGGGGCTGGAGCACCCACAGGGAAAAATTAGCGGGTGCTCTGCACCCACCGGCAGCTCCCCCTGCCCCCATCCCTTCCTCACCTCCTCCGCTCCCGAGCATGCTGCGTCCCCGCTCCTCCCCCACCCAGCGCTTCCCGCCTGCTGCTTAACAGCTGTTTGGTGGCACTTAGGACTTTCTGGGAGGAGGGAGGGGAGGAGGCAGTAAAGAGGCGGGACAGGGTGGTGACTTGAGGGAAGGGGGTGGAATTGGGGCAGGGCAAGGGTGGTGCAGGGCCAGGGGTCGAGCACCCATGCAGTTGAGAGGAAGGCAGTGCCTATGCACAAAGGTCTTCCAGGGTACATCAGATATTTGCCTAGTTTTACATAAAAAGCACTAGCAAAGACTAAAATTTCATATAGACAACACCTTGTTTATACTGCTCTATATACTGTATACAGAAATGTAAATACAAGATTCAGATTCTAATTGATTAATTTTATTATATGGTAAAAATGAGAAAGGAAGCACCCCATTGTTCAGTAAGAGTGTGCAGGGCCATTTTGGTATTTTTATGTCTGATTTTGTAACCACATAGTTTTTAAGGGAGGTGAAACTTGGGTTACAAAGACAAATCAGACTCCTGACCAGGGTATGCAGTCTGGAAACGTTGAGAGCCACTGCTCCAGCACATCGTTACCTCCCCTTGAGGGCTGTGTGGAGGTGCCCTCTGTGGGAGGCAGGGATTGCGCAGGGGGGGGGGGGGCTGTGTGGCTGCTTCCCCTGCATCCTCACCCCCCAAACCCCAGGTAAGGGGACCCTGCACACCAAGGTGAATTTCACCCACATGCTTTTCTAGAACTTTATTGTTTTCCCCACACTTTCAGTTCCCCCAGCTCAGGGGTTTGCTCCCCAAAATGCACAGAGGCCTCTGTACCATGGGGAATCGGACAGAAGGGCCAGTCCCCAGGATGGCGAGCAGATCCCAATCCTGGGGGGCAGGTGGTGTCTAGGCCCCCCTGCAGCACCTGCTGCATCAGGGACCGCTGGACACTGATCATGTCATCTGCTGTAGGTACTGATGTGACACCCCCCCCACACACACACTGCAGCTGAACATAGCACCTTGTAATGCATTTACCTGGGCACACCCCTGGCAGGCAGGCCGGCCACTGCTGTTATCCCCCTTGCACTGACGGGAACCTGACCTCAGCTCTCCCGAGTCCATACCCAGCTCCCTAGCCACTGGGCCAGCCACTTTTTACAGGTTACTGTTACTGCCGCCATTCTCTGCTCCAAATCCCTCCCATGCACTCCCTCCCCCCGCTTTCCCTGCCCCCTCCTGCGTTAGCCCCTTTAGCTAATCTTCCCTAAGCAAAACCCACCCCCAAAACTACAATCAAGCCAACAACAGTGGTAGCACTAGCTTGCCCTTTGCAACCACCACGCTGACCCCTCTGCTGGGGGGTTCCATTGCTCCTCCCACCTGGGCCTGACCTCTTACTCCAACATCTGGTCAGTCCCCATTGTGCGGAGCATCTCCACTGGGGTCCCCAGCCGCCACCAGGGGAAACAAACCCTACCCCCCATAACTGCATGGTACAACACACAAGATTTAAATGGGCTTGAGCCCCCATGCTGGGGACTGACTTCTGCAGTTCCTGATGTGAGGTTAACAGAGCGGTTTTAACACCGCATTAATAGGGCATTGGGCTTGGGCTTTTTTGCACGTTACTTTTTTATTATAAGAAGTGGTGGCAAGGAGGGGACTCGTAAATTTAGAACAGCTCCAGAAAAACATTTCTATTAAATATAGATGACCTCCTGAGGTCCCTTCCAACCCTGAGATTCTATGGTGTAGCTGAGGTTTCAAAATTGTTCCCAGGTTGGTGCAAAAAGTGCCTTTTGAAACATTCAGTGTTCAGGTTTGCAGAAACAAACCTTTGATGTTTCATAACAACTCATAGCTGGAAGGGAAAAGAAAAAGCAAGAGAAAAATCTTTCACATTAAGTCTGCCTGATGTGCCGTAGAGATTTGTGAAATCTCTTGATCTCTGTCGCAGCGCATCCAGGACCAAACTGTTATGACAAGGCACAGATTTTCCTTTTGAGCAGCGTATGCCAGTGGATCAGAGAAGAAACACACTGACCAAACTACAGTTACCACTGACTTAAAGCCAGAAGGGATGATTCTGATCATCCAGTTTGGCCTCCTGCAGAGAATGGGCCAGAGAACCTCACCCAGCAATTCCTGCCTGCCTGGTGGTTGAGCCAGTGGCCCCTCCCCGTCCCTCCCCTTTTTTTTTTTTAAATATAAGAGAGACATCCAACTCAATGTAAAGTCTCCAAGTGACTAAATCCACTGAGTTCCAACAGTTAATTAGATTTGCCTTATTTCTGGCCTGACCTTTGCAACCTAAAAGGACACACACACTATGCTATACTGTTTCTTCTATCCAAGTGCTTATATGGCCTCGTAATATCCACATATCTCAAATATTACTGAGTTTGTCCTCAGTGCCCCTGCCAGATAGAGAAAAACAGCCCCAGTGTGAATCTGGGCCCGTGGGAATGCTTAGCCCTGATGGTTCATGAAACACTGGCCCAGAACCTCCCTCTGACTAGCTGGATCATTGCTAGGCCAACTATTGAATAAGAGGAAGCCCTGACTATTGGCTAAAGTCCAAGGCAAGGAATCAGGGGTCCACCAATGGCTCTGCCCCATGCTGAGCACAGGGCCTTCAGCAATTCAGGGCTAAGGTTTCAAGTGCAGCCACTGAATTTGAGGCCTCAGTTTTGGGGACCCCAGCAGCAGATGCCTGGAACTTTATTTTCGGAAGGTGCCAAGTGTCCACCTGAAGTCAATGGGGTGGTGGGTGCCCAACATGTCAGATCAGGCCCCAGCATCTTACACAGAGATCCAAAAACTGAGGCATCCAGGAAAAAAAAAATCAGTGGCCACTTTTGAAAGTTTGGGCTTTAACTTCCCCACCTGCAGCACAAGGCTGATGGCCTGCCTGCTTCTCAAAGGGGCGGGGAGCCTGAAATCACACTGGGAGGGTGTTTGAAGATTAAAGGTCAGGAGCTCAGTGTCATTTCCAGTCCCTGCCACATTGCTCCGAGAACATGACCAGGCTTGGGCCCAGGGACAGCTCCCTTTCCCACAAGCCAGGGCCCTTGGGATATTACTGCATGTCCTGGAAATGATTCTGCTGTTCACACACGCTGTGCTGCAGGCACCTGAGATGAGACTGACACTTGGTGCTGCAGGCAGAATGTGCCACATCTTATTTGGCTCAGGTTAAAGCAGCCCTGCTCCTTTGTGACGACTGGTCCCGCAGCAAAGGGTACGGCCTCCGCACGGTTGGCGAGCCAACTCTGCAAAGGGTGAGCTATTCATAAGTATTACTCATCCATCATGTGCATTACAGCAATGCCTATCTTAGGGCCCCATGACACTAGGCTCCATAGGTGTAACACAGATGACAGTCCCTGCCCCAGCGAGATTACACTTCAGATGATCTATTGCTCCTGCCATCAAATACAGACTAGCTGCAATCATGGCTGGGAATCTCCTCCCTTGTCATGCCAATTCCATGGGAGGGCTCAGAAGAGGGTGAGATGGACACACCAGAGGGTGTCACACTTGCTGTGGTAACTACACACTAGAGGGCAGGCTATGGATGAAAGCGAAGCCTTGCTTGGAGGGGCTAGGATCTGCCCACTACTCATCCCTTGTCTAGTCCATTTTCTGAGATCATCTTCATCCCAGTAAAGAGCTCCAATGCTTTTCTGCTGCTGAGACCTTTTCCCAAGCCGAAGCAGAGTGTTCACCTTGTTCATGTCAGTTTCAGGCTTCTCCCCACACGGCTGTGAAGACATACAAGAACTGGAAAAGCACTGAGGTGCTGCTCTGCCTGCAGACTCAGGCAGCCAGCCTGGCACCTGGCAAAGCTGGCTCCACTGGGAAGTTTGTCTTCACAGCTCTAGTGGCGCAAATCTTTGTCCAGATTCTACAGCAGTGGAGGACGCCTGCCTGGGACAGATCCCTGTGCACCTCACCAAGTGGCATTTTCAGACCTAGAAAGGCTGGTTTTAGAGCGCAGGGACCATGGATGAGCAGATCCCACTCTGCTGCTATGGCTGAGTGACAAGCTAGCTGATGCTGAGCTGTTCAGCTATGCAGATGTGTCTATAAGCCAGGGGTGGTTTACGAGCCACAAGATGCTGAATTTGCTCTATGCAGAAGCACCAGCTGAGTGATGTATAAAGCACATTCATCCGGGCTTTAGAGAGCTGCTACGCCTAGGCTCCCAGGGATCACACCTCCTCCGGACACGGGGTACCACGCTGCTGGCTCACCCACTGTGTACGTCTGGCATGTCCAGCTGGGGCAGGCTCTGTGCTCTCTGAACACCAGGGTAGCTGGCCCTGCAGCGAGACAACACCAAGGGGAGCCTCTGATTCCCCCTCCTGCCCCCCCCCGGACCTGTAAGGGGGCTGGGTATAACATGGCCCTGCTGCTGCCAGCTCCTTGTGGCCCTAGGTTTGCCCAGATTGCCTGCTGAGGCAAATGTTAGCTCCCTGGCCCAGAGCCCACAGAAGTCTCTACAAGCTGCAAAGCTGGCCTTTCCCAGGGAAACAAAACACTTCAGAATCTGCCCGTGTGGGAAGGGTTAATGGCATCTGCTGTATGTAGCTGAGCAAACACACAGAGAGCCTGGGAAGTGCCATGTGGGGGAGCTCGCTGCTCACACTCGCCCTTCTGGAGCCAACACCCGGTGGGGCAGATGGACACTTTCACACCAGCTGCAGAGCAGAACAATTCTCTGGAGCCAAAGTCCAAACTCTGCATGGACCAGCCCTGCCCCCACATTCGCAATGGGACCCCCACCCAACACCCACTTCCCAGCATACTGCTCAAATCGCCCAGGGCCCATCTAACCTGAGCACTGTAGCACAGGGATGGGCAAACTATGGCCTGTGGGCTGTGTCTAGCCCGTCAGACCTTTTAATCTGTCCCTTGAGCTCCCGCAGGGGAGCGGGATTGGGGGCTTGCCCTGCTCCACGCAGCTCCCAGGAAGCAGTGGCATGTCCCCCTTCCAGCTCCTATGGGTAGGGGCAGCCAGGGGACTTTGCACGCTGCCCCTGCCCCAAGCGTTGGCTCTACAGCTCTCACTGGCAGCGCCTGCGGATGGGGCAGTGCGCGTAGGAGCCGGAGGGGAGACATGCTGCTGCTTCCGGAAGCTGCTTGAGGTAAGCGCCGCCCAGAGCCTGCACCTCTGACCTCCTGTGCCACAACCCCCTGCCCCAGCCTTGATACACCTCCTGCCCTCCGAACCCCTCGGTGCCAGCCTGGAGCACCCTCCTGCACCCCAAAACCCCTCATCCCTGACCCCACCCCAGAGCGCTCACAGACACCTCGCATCCCACCACCCTGCCCCAACCCAGAGCTCCCTCCCCCACTCCGAACCCCTCAGCCCCAGCCCAGAGCCCTCTCCTGCACCCTGAACCCCTCATTTCTGGCCCCACCTGGAACCCACACCCCCGCCCAGAGCCCATACCCCCTCCCACACCTCAACCCCCTGCCTCAGCCTGGACCCCCTTCCATACTCCCAACCCGTCTGCTCCATCCGCAGCACCCTCCTGCACCCCAAACCCCTCATTTCTGACCCCACCCCCAGCCAGAGCCCTCACCCCCTCCCGCACCCCAACCCCTAATTTCATGAGCATTCATGGCCCGCCATACAATTTCCATAACCAGGTGTGGCCCTTGGGCCAAAAAGTTTGCCCACCCCTGCTGTAGCATCTGAGCCCCACAATCATTACTGCACTGACCCCGGCACATGTTGTATTGTGGGGTGGGGCGGGGCAGGGTACAGCTGGGGGACTGAGGCCATTAGCCTGTCCTGCATATGTGCCTGGGCTCTCGAAGTTGGGGACTGTGACAGTGAGCCAGTGTAGGAAGGTCCATCCAGACTGGAAGTTACCCCGCCAACTCCAGGGCAGAGGTGCCCACGGTCACGGGGAGAGTCTGTGGCAGAGCAGGGAAATGAAACCCTGAGCACTCCTCCCACTCCCTCAGACAGACAGAATCCTGCACCTCCCCATGGACAAAGAATGAGCTTGTCTAGGGACCGGTATATCCTCTGCCTAGGCATTTTAGCCTAAGTAGGGGCATTGCCAGCAGATCAAGGGACGTGATTATTCCCCTCTAGTCGACATTGGTGAGGCCTCATCTGGAGTAATGTGTCCAGTTTTGGGCCCCACACTACAAGGAGGATGTGGATAAATTGGAGAGAGTCCAGCAGAGGGCAACAGAAATTATTAGGAGGCTGGAGCACATGACTTATGAGGAGAGGCTGAGGGAACTGGGATTGTTTAGTCTGCAAAAGAGAAGAATGAGGTGGGATTTGATAGCAGCCTTCAACTACCTGAAGGAGGGTTCCAAAGAGGATGAAGCTCAGCTGTTCTCAGAGGTACCAGATGACAGAAAAAGAAGCAATGGTCTCAAGTTGCAGCGGGGGAGGTCTAGGTTGGCTATTAGGAAAAACTATTTCACTAGTAGGGTGGTGAAGCACTGGAATGGGTTACCCTAGGGAGGTGATGGAATCCCCTTCCTTAGAGGTTTGTAAGGTCAGGCTTGACAAAGCCCTGGCTGGGATGATTTGGGTGGGGTTGGTCCTGCTTTGAGCAGGGGGTTGGACTAGATGACCTCCTGAGGTCTTTTCCAACGCTAATATTCTATGATTCCCCATACAAACCTTCTCCTAGCACACAGAGCCTCTGAAGGTGCCTGGACCCCCAGCCCTCTTCTCACTCTGAGGCAGTGCCATGATGTCAGCGGGTCACTCATGACTCGCACAGGGGTGGGGGTGGGGGGGGGGTGAGATCAGGCCCCCAAGGCATGAAGGCAGCAGGCTCCTGGCTCCGGCAGACCTTCAGGAAGCTCCCTTGCAGACAGGGTCTGAATATTGGAACCAGGCACGTGGAAAGCTCCAGAGTCAGCTCCACAAGCCGGGGCCCCTTCTGTTCTGGTCTGGGTTGCAGGGGGGCAGATGGACCAGGAACTGCCCAAGGCAGGCCAAGTAGGCACATGCAACACCAGGAACAATTCAGGCCCACTCTCGCTCCCACTCAAGTCATGGGCAACTTTGCCGTGGAGGCACTGGGCCAGGATCGGGCCCTTTGTGAGTTACACTGGCTGGAGTTGAAAGGACACGAATCCAGCCAGCCAGATTTGTATCATTAGCACAGTCAACAGCAGCAGGGCTCCCACCATGGTCAGAGCACATGGGATCAGGCCCTACGGGCATGATAAAGGCACAGCTTACCCCCCACCCACACACACCCTGATGCTCACAGGGGAGATGGGCAGCATGGAATAAAACCTCCCTCCATCAAGTGAGCTCAGCTGGATACCCTCCTCCCTGGGTTCCGTGATAAGAGTTAATGGGTGTGTGTGTGTGTGTGTGTGTGTGTGTGTGCGCGCATGCATGTCCCCATATGCAGCAGCCAGACCAATCACAGTCCCCTTGCCCCCCCGTCCCCTGCTCAGGGCAAGGGGTGAGATATACCGAAGGGCACATGACACCAGCGGAGTGTTCCAGAAGTGGAGGAAGGAATACATAAAGTGAAGCCCCTTGCTAGCCTGTTTTAAAGGGACAGTGCACATCTCACCAAGCTATTCCTTTTGAGACCTACATTGAGAACAGCTGGTGAGCTGGGAGGCAGGACAATATAACTCCAGAGTCTAATCAAGAGGCAATTCAGTTTTGAAGGGAATCAGCAGGCTGCACCGTAACTTCAGAGCAGGGGACAAATCCCTCCCAGGTTTCTTATGCAAAACCAGGTTGGAATAATACTTCAGCACAAGCAGAGCTAATTGATCCCAGCTGCGCCAGTCTAGGGTAGGGCTGACCAATGCTTACAAATGTTCAAGAAGCTGTGTTTGATTTACACAGGGTCTGTGGCCCTGGAGCTGACCAGCCACATCAGTGCTGATGCGCCCGGGTGGTTCTGTTCAGACTGACAGTGAGGCGCTCCCAGGACCAGGGCAGCCCACTGTGCAGCCATGGGCCCTGCAATACAGAGAGCTGACCATAGGTCACAGCAGGCTACAGCCCCAGCTTGTGTTGGGAGATGGACCATTCAGGGGCTGGATCACTTGGTGATTACCCTGTCTGTTCACTCCCTCTGGGGCACCTGGCATTGGCCGCTGTCGGGTGACAGAATACTGGGCTAGATGGACCTTTGGTCTGACCCAGTAGGGCCGTTCTTATGGGAGCCCCCACTCAGGCTAAGGCAGAGCACTGCATGCTGGGGCCTGTGGTCTCTGGAGGCAGCACCTAGGCTGCAGGACTCCCCTGCAATACAATCTTCTCCATTTTATGTCCCCAGGCTCCTGGTCAGTTGCTGCTCCAGCCCCAGTTGAGTGCTGCTGGTGTGACCAACGCAAGCAAGGCACTGTGCTCGGCAGAGCTAAGGAAACTGGCTCCATACAGGACAGGTTTGATGTCTAGCTCCTATGACAAGGGCTTCAACAAGCTTGTCAGGCTGTGAATCACCCTTATTCTGCAGCTGTACCCAGGATCCACCACCCAGCTCTTCATGCAGGAGGATCCAAGTCCACTGCACAATGTTACTACTACCCACCATTCACAGGCCTTCCCATCTCTGGCACTAACAGCAGATGCAGAATGGGAGCGGTCTAGATTTTCCCACAATGCACTAGTACAAACATGCTTGCACAACATGGCAGGTGCTGACAGGTGACTGGTGTATTGGGAAAAGGTTGGCTGCAAATGTGTCTGAGTGCAGCAGTCACATGGCTCTGTCTGTACACAAATGGCACCAGAAGCAGCCCCAGTAACCAAGCAAACATCCCCTAGGAAAAGAGCAGAGAGGAAGGACAGCTGAAGACCCAGGTTCAACTTCCTGCTCTGCCACCAACTCCCACTTAAGGTGTGCCTATGCTTAAATGCTGCAGCTGCATGTCAGCATGGTGGCTCACCCCAGAAGGGCTCTCCCAGGGCAGCTAGGTCAATAGCAGAATCCTTCCGTTGACCTAGCGTTGCCTACACCAGGGTCAGGCTGGCATAGCGCCATCTCTCAGGGGGTGGATTTTTCACTCCCCTCAGAAATGGAGCGATGCTGATGTAAGTTTTCAGTGTAGACCAGCCTTCAGCAGGGGCGCTGAGAGCCACTGAACCAAACTGTAAACCCTGGGTATGATGGAAAACACTTCAAGCCAGGCAATTTGACAGCACCTCCAGTTCCAGCACCTAAGTGCTCTGATTGCCATTATTCATATGGGCAATCAAGGCACATCAGAACACTTTTCTAGCTCACAGGGTTAATGGGGACCAGAGACACACCTTTGCTGCTGAGCCAGCGATGACTAACATGTTTGCACACACAATAGCCTGGGCGATACCAAATAGAAACTAAACTCTGTTCCGCTGGGGGTCTGTCCCTGGCTGTGATCAGAACTGTGCTCACTACAGCTGGATTACAAGTGAGACTGCTCCGAGAAGGGACATTACAAAGAGGGCGGGGGGGTGGGGGGGGGTGGAGAGCAGCCCCAGTCTGCTCTGCTGGCAAGGAATACAGCCCCCGTCTCAGCCAGAGCTCAGAGTCAAGCTGGGCTCTTTCCGGCACTCGCATCATCATGCCACAGAGCCAACAATCAAGAATGCATAACGAATGCTGCTGCAGATGCCAGAGGAGGAGAGGGACCAGCTCACTCTCCCAGCTCTGCTAGCCCAGAGGGCTGACAGGATTAGAAAGGTGAAAGCTTGCAGTAATCACTGAGTCAGCAGCTCCCACTGACATCCTGGGAACAGACAGCTGGGGCTGCTTTTACGTGGCCTCTTTGCAGAGTGAAACCCATGGATCCCTGCGGTCAGTCATTGCCAGCAGGGTTCTACCACCGTTGCTCTAACAGCAGAGACAGGATTCTTTGGTCCAAGCCCACTGTAATCAGCTGGGCCTGTGTCCATTATAGGGGCTAGCTTCAGAGATGACTTCCTGAAAAGATTCTTTGTCTACATCATCCTGTTACCTATATGGCTAAAGCCCTCCAGTCATGGAACTAGCAGTCTTGTTTCATGCTTTTAAACCTAGTACAGGTTGCAACTCATGCAGAATATAGGGTATAAAACAGACTAACGGGGTCTGATCTAACTTAAATAGGAATGCAGAGGAACAAAACCACTGTAGAGGCAATACTGCCACAGCCTAGCAGCTACAGCCAGTGATTTCTACACAGCTCCTTGCCGTGTTGGACTGGAATCAGATCCATGGCACCAGGCACCAAGCAGCTGGCTTCACCTGTGCTGAGGAGCCGTTCTGCAGCCCTTGTGTAGTTGTGGCTGCTGTGTTTGACATTGGGTGACATCCCATGGCTCCTCCAGCTGGCACCTAACCGGCTGTCAACATCTATACTCTCGGCTCCTCGAGGAAAGTCCCCTTCCTGCCAGTCACGCTCACTGCATTATTTTTAGAGCTCATTAAGCTTTACAGCACTGCAGCTTCAGAGCGTCATTGCCTGGGGGTGGGGAGGGTTAGCTTAAGGAACAAAGGACTTCATTGACAATTCATTAAATCTACTGATTGCTACCTACAAATGATTGCTACCTACAAACGATTAGGAGAGAGGGAGGCTGCCCTCAGTACTAGGGCAACCTCTGGTATTGACTGGACCACCTCCCACCTCCACGAGGTTAAAACTGAGCACCTCATCTTTCCTCCATGGCCATTACCTTGGATTCCTCTTTCTCCCCACACATCCACATCATCACCAAGCTTTGTGCTGTTTCCTCCATGGCTGCACTGCTTCAGCTGAAGTAGGAATATCTCTACCCAGTAGCAGTAGTAGACTCTTATCCAACAAGTCTGATGGCAAAATGCAATATTGGCCCCCTGCTGGTCTCCTGCTTCAATGACTGAAATACTCTGCTCCTCTCTGGCCTCCCATGGCCGCTCTCACTCCCCTCCAGAACACCCAGGATGCTGCTGCCAAACTGCCATCCTGGCTTGTCAATTCAACACTGATCCCCCTTCCCAATGGAGTCCCTCTACTCCAGCCATTCAGAGCAGGGATAAGCCAGAAAAAGCTCTGACTGAGGGCTATTTCTAGCCTAACAGCCCCTCAGATGTAGATGTACCTAAGTAACTTTGTGGATCCGGTCTCAAGATCGCAAGTGGGGATCAACCCTGGGAGATTCAGGACTAAAACCACAGGCCTTGCCACTTGACCTACCATAGTAACTCCTAACTGGTAGCAGTAGTAGACTCTTATCCGGACAGCCCCCCCTCCAAACCTGAAGTAAATACTCACCAGCAACTACACACCATACAACAGAAACAGTAACTCAGGAACCAACCCCTACAACAAACCCCGGTGCCAACTCTGTCCGCATATCTATTCAAGGGACACCATCAGAGGACCCAACCACATCATCAGGGGCTCATTCACCTGCACATCTACCAATGTGATATATGCCATCATGTGCCAACAATGCCCCTCTGCCATTTACATTGGCCAAACTGGACAATCTCTACTCAAAAGAATAAATGGACACAAATCAGACATCAAGAATTGTAACATACAAAAACCAGTCAGAGAACACTTCAATCTCCCTGGACACTCAATAACAGACTTAAGAGTGGCCATTCTTCAACAAAAAAACTTCAAAAGCAGACTTCAATGAGAAACTGCAGAACTGGAATTAATTTGCAAACTTGACACCATCAAATTAGGCCTGAATAAAGACTGGGAGTGGCTGGGTCACTACAAAAAATAATTTCCCCTCTGTTGTTACTCACACCTTCTTGTCAACTGCTAGGAACAGGCCATATCCACATTGAATTGGCCTTGTTAGCACTGACTCCCCCACTTGGTAAGGCAACTCCCATCTTTTCATATGCTGTGTATTTATACCTGCCTACTGTATCCTCCACTCCATGCAACTGATGAAGTGGGTTATATCCCACGAAAGCTTATGCCCAAATAAATTTGTTAGTCTCTAAGGTGCTACAAGGACTCCTCATTGTTTTTACTGATAGGGACTAACACGGCTGCCACTCTGAAACCTCTTGTGGCTAGTCTCCATGACATATTACATGTATTATGGTAGCACCTAAGAGCCCCAAATCATGCCTCTGGACCCCATGGGGCTGGGCACTATGCACACACAGAACATATAGACGGTCCCTGCCCCATAGAACTGACCATCTAAGCAGGTAATCTTAGCAAGCGTGCTGCACTGACTGCCCCAAAGCTCTCCTTGCCCCACATATCTAGAAGGTTGGACAATTCCTTCTCTTGAATGGCTACATTTTTTGGAATAAGTGCCTGCAAATCCAATGACTGGCAGTGCCACTCATCGCATCAGCAACCTTTGCCATGAAGCGTTACCATTTTGGGGGGCAGGGATTTTTTCCTCTCAACCTGTCCACAAAGGGTGGGCTTTTCAATCACCTACTTGCCATCAGTATCATGCGCACACCCACAACCTGCCTTGCCAGCTGTGTCCTCCGCAGAGAGTGGTCTGTTTGAGACTCGGAAGCACCAGAGTGAAAACACTAAAACGGCTTAATTAAAAAGGGAAAAGAAGCCGCTTTGCTGGCTGCATCAAATGCACCAGCTTTCCTCCACAACCTCAGTTTAGAGAAACATGAGGAATTGCACTCCAACCTCAGTTACTCTACAGTACCTCGCTGATGGGCATTATACTGTTGTGAATGCAGAGTGACTGATCAGAATACAGCCCCAAGTTCTCTTGAATTAAAAATGCTCCTCTGGATAACTCATGAAAGACAGAATTTGCTCCAGTCAACCAACAGGACCGCAGAGAAGGTGAATAGATTTTTATTCTAAAGATTTAAGATACGTCTTTTTCAAAAACTGTACACATCCTCCACCATCCTAATCCACTTGCCACTGGGTTTTCAGTGGTGTAGCCACTTCAAGCAAATATCACTGCAACCCCAGAAGGCTTCATCAGCTTGAATTCGTATGCTGCTCAAAATACATGGATCCTAATTCATCACTGGTGTAATTGTATTTAAGTCGGTGGAGTTGCACCAGGGACAGATCCAAGCCAAAGATGCAGCTCTGCTTTATACAGATGAGTTCAATATAAAATCTAACGGCAAAGCTGCTCATTCCAAACTCCAGGGTAGTAGAAGGCAAATATGACCTTTCTGCTGCCAGGATTTCAGCCAGGTTGCTGGGGCCAGGAAGGGCACAGACTTCCCTGCACTTGGGTGTGTCAGAAGAAAATCAGATGTTGGCAAAAGTGGTGCCAAGAAAGCTGCCTGAACCCCTCGGTCTGGAAGACAACCTGGTAGCGAGGTGGCTACAGGACTTCTATCTATTCCTTGGAGCAAGAGGCATTGCAGAGAAATACAAGAGGGTGTGAACCCTCCCCACTGCACTAAGGGACAAGCCCAGAGATAACAGAGAGCTGCCATACACCTTAGGGGAACACCAAGGGTCTGTAACCCCATGCAAGAACATGGATACTCTGACTCTACAGCGTTGAGAGAGAAAAAATTCTTGCCCTAGGATAATGTTACTTGGGAAGGCAAGTTTTCAACAAGCCAGCTACCAGGCAAGACCTTTACATTACAGAGCTACCGAAAGCTAAGTAACGTGAATTGGAACAGTTAGTTCTACCACACACAAGTCTGTCTCTAATTAGTCTGCCGAGAACCAGATCAGAGCAAAGTTGTATTTTGAGAAATGGGTTTCACGGTGCAAAGAAGCACACGTATCTGCACAGCTAGTGAAAACTCGTCACTGATGTGTCTAAATACAACGTGGAGCCTGTTGGGGTCCAGCGTGGGGTTGAGCACACCAGGTGCTGGTTCATACAGGATTAGCAATAGAACAACCCGTTTGGCACGCATGTCTGTATAATGGCAGACGTGCAGAAAGCAACTCCCTGGCACAGCAGTTGAACAGCTGTCGCAGTGCAAATGACCAAATGGGTGCACAACTTCTCTGCAAGAGACACACGGCACATCAAGTCCGAGGTGCTGCTTTACCGAACTCAGGATGCTGGCAGAAACGCAGGGCCTACACAGAGTCCCCCATCACACAGAGAGAAAAGAAGAGCTGATGATCCACTAATACTGAGTGGTTCTTCAGGTCAGACTGGAAGAGCTCTGCGTAGCTCAAAAGATTGATTCTTCCACGAACAGCAGTTGGTCCAAAAAAAAAAAAAAAAGATAACACCTGCCCCACCGTAGGGATTCATGGCCACATGACATAGCTCAGCAAATCCAGCACTGATTTGTCATGAGCAAGTACCACTCCACCCAAACTGCTTACCCCAGTGTCGTTCTGCTCTGCCCTTCCACAGCAACAAGGGAAAGGCTGCACCAAAACTCTGCCACTAAACAAAGCCTCTGATCTCCGTCTGGGCAAGCTTGCCTGGGTGGGGAGCTGTCTTCTTTCAAGACGATCGCTTGAAGACATGGCACAGCTATGCCCAGACTGAAAAACAGAAATGCTAGCCATTGTAGGAGGATTGCAGGAGGTTGTGTGTATACGTTAGTGGGCAGAAACTGGTTGAGGTAGAAAGACCATAAACTGCTGGAAGCCATATAACAGAAGCCATTGGCAAGAAGACTTCAGCAAGGGATCAAGCACCGAAGTGTGAAATACAAGCCCAATAAGGGGCTTCATGCAGTGCCCGTGCTTTCAGGAACATCTGTATACAGGGAAAGCAAAGAACTGCAGCAGGAGTTTGAAGTAAATACGACTCAAGCACTAGCCACTTGCCAGACTGAATCTGACAAGCAGAGAGAGTGATCCAGCCTCACACCTGCTTGGGAGAATAACTGTAGATGGAGGGCCAAGAGAAAATGCTTCTCAGGTACTCCAGCTAGAGGTGAGAATGCCACGAATGCCAATATTCAGTACAGAGGACACTGTGAGATGCCACCACAGCAGGAATCAAACAGCATAAGCCACAGTGCCCATCTGGGGATTTGAAGGGTCTGAACTGAGCCAGAGATGTGATATTCTGTCTAGGCACGAATGCTGCCAGCAGAGACCAGGTACCAAGTGTGACATCTGCAATCGAGTGCAAGAGAACCACTGAGAACACGAGAGTCCTGACCATCCTCGGTCCAAGGATGGCACAGCTCTAGCTGCATCGAACAGGAAAGACGACCTCTTATCACAGCCTGCTAGTCAGCTTTTCAAACTGACCTGTTTCGCAACACACTGAGTAGTAAGAGAACGTACATTTTAAAGTACCAGTAACAGTGCAAGGTTAATGAGCTGCTCATTTTGACAGTTCTCCGATACACCAGTTCCAGTACTGGTTGTCTAGCCCTTGTCAGACACAGTCAAATGGGTTAGCAGAAGACAGTGCAAAGAACTCGGTAATATTAAAAGCTTCAGTAGGCTCAGGGACCCATCCGTAGCACTGTCAGGTGTCCCGGCACAGCTTGCCAGTTCACACACTCCTGGGCAGAAGGACAAAACCCTCAGAGCCCACCACTAAGGAGCTACAGACAATGAACCCTGGCACAGTCACAGGAGAGCCGTACACCAGGAAACTAGACCAGACGTAATACTGTTACAGGAGTGTCAAACATCCCATCCCCCTTGCAAAAGAGAAGCTGGCCAGCAGCCTGCCAAGCCCCAGGGATCCCACCTCCCCAAGCCATAGGTCAGAGCCCCTCCAAGAGCCAGTCCTGAAGCAGGAACAGAAGAACCTGACTAAAAGCAAAGGGGACCTTGTTTCTGTTCCTTGAGGACATTCTGGATGCTGCTGACAGTTGCACACAGTCACCAAGGAGGAAATCACCCTGGGACAGACCCCCAAGTGATGCAAGCTGGAGCCAGCAAAGCTATGCCCATTGATACCAGCAGATGATCTGGTTCATCAGCAGAAGCAAACAGGCACCAGAGGACATATCCATCTCAGTAGCCAAACATGCCACTGCAGGAGGAAGTGCTCCAAGAACAAGCGGTTGTGGGCTCAGAAAGCCAATGAGATTCTGAAGACAGCCGCTTTAGACACATGTCCAGCAAACGGCAGATATCATACCAGGTGATCTCCTCCGGCGTAGAGATCTCCATTGGTTTGTTATTAATTAGCTGCATTCATTTACGGCTGTTATATTTGGTGGGGATTTTTTTTAATGAAATGCAAATAAAAGGGGGAATGTTACAGCAGCCACTGGCATCCCCAGATCCTAGGGTGACCAGATGTCCTTATTTTATAGGGACAGTCCTGATTTTTGGTTCTTTTTCTTATATAGGCTCTTATTACCCCCAACCCCCTGTCCTGATTTTTCACACTTGCTGTCTGGTCACCCTACCAGATCCTGACCCCTGCTATGTAACAGGAATATTACCCTAATAACTCTAACCACCTCACATGACTAGAACTGGGAAGTTAAGAGCACTCTCTGACCATATGACAAGGATAAAGTTGTCAGAAGCATGAAAAAAATTCATTAGTAAAGTCTGATGATTTCAAAATATACCGACGTAATATGGCAAAAAGCATCCCTCTCCTCTGGCTAAAATATAAATACACAGAGAACCTGATCTCAACTTCCACTTATATCAGAAAGGCTTTGCCTCAGTCTTGCAATGGGAAAAGGATCAGATCCTGGAAGAGACAGCCAGTCTGAGCCCGCGGGTGCTGTCGTGAAAGCAAGCCTCCCACGGCAAGCCTTCCACCGAGCATATAAAACCTAGTCATCTGCGTGCCTGCGTCGAATCCAAAACTGTTCAGAAGGGCCTGAGAAGGCACACAGCTAGGCACAAACACGGTAACATGTTTAGTAAAGGAGAATGTAAAGCCACAGACAAAAAGAGATGGTAACTAGCACAGAAATACACTCTGCAATGGAGGAGTGAGAGCCCCAGCCAAGTCCCCCTGGTCCACGGGGTTCATTAAGGGCCCAGTCCAATGCCCAGTGCAATCAAGGAACAGACTGGGGAAGGGGCGAGAAAGCACTGGAAGAGGGATATTTCCCCAGCAACCCCCTTTACTGTAGGGGCTTGATCCTGCTCCCACTCAGGTCAGTGGAAAGAAACCTCCATTGACCAGAGTGGAGTAAACAAGCCATAGGTGTCAAGAAGCAGCTGACGGAAGCTGCTCTCTCTCTAGCTGAGCTTTGACTTTCTCCAACCTCCTTCCCTTGTACCCTCATTTTCTTTCTTCCTTTGTCACTGTTTCTTTTTGCCACCCCCACTTTTCAAAGACATTTTTAGATATGAACCAACAAAAAAAACCAACACACGCAAAATCAAATTCCTTCCATTCACCTAGCAGAAAGCTATATAACCCAATTTACAGGCAGCCTGCCCCGGTAGAAAGAAGAGACCATTTGCCGGGTGGGATTACAGCCAGTGGTCAATGAAAAGGGAGAGCACAGGTCACAGGCAGGGCATGGCGAAGTGCCCCTCTGCTTTTAGCAGGGTAGGGGCAATGCACTCCACTTTCCTGGAACCCCTGATCAGTACCAGCAAGGGGGGACATGGAGCCAGAATGCCACGGGCTCAGCACAGTGGGAGCCGAGTGCTGGGCAAAACCTGGCGTACAGAGGACTGGGCTGACTCTGTAGAATGACATTACTCTGCCAGCAGCTGCCCTCCTTGGGAAACTCCTTTGCCACCTGCCCAGGGTTTTGGTCTGGCTCTTGTTTCCACGAACAGGGCCCCACTAAGTTCGACACCCCCAGCAGCCTATTTTTAGGGACATGAGTAGACAGCATGTTTTGCTTCTGCATCTAGCATTTTTAGTGGGCTGATTCCAGCAGCAGCACCAGAGGGGCCGGAGAGCCCAAACTGGTAACTCTTCCAAGTGATTTTGCAAGGCTATGTTAATTCTAGTGAGGCAGGGCAGCTATGTGCCTCCTCCCTCCCCCAAAAACATACAGGAACCATCAGGTGTGTCCACATAGCTCCTCATCCCATACCACGTAGGGCACTTTGCCATCTACGTATTCAGCACAGCCTCACCACTGTCTGTCAGGCCACTGGGATCTACGGTCCCAACCCCACATACAGGGCATGAAGCCCATGCCCCCATATGAGGCATTCAATCACCTCCATAGCACCCCTTCTACTGAACAGGCAGCACCTCTCTCTCTGGCTCCCCTGCCCCTCCATATCCCCCTTATTGCATCATTACAGCCCCTTCCACTGCCCCATACAGACCCTCGCCTTTGCCTCAATGCCCCCCCATACAGGACATGGCCTCTAACCTTCAGCCTAGTCCCCTCTCTTCAGCCCCACATGGGGCACACAGCCCCTCATATGGGGCCTGCAGCTTTGTCACCATAGCCCCAGAGAGGATGCCTTACTACCCAACCCTCTAGATCACTGCTGGATCTAGGACTAGCAGACCCCGTCCAGAGCCCCTCCTTCCCCACCTCTATAGCCCTGATCACCCCTTACAAGAACCCCCTCACCCTGCCGCAGTGCCCGTCTCTAGCACCCCCAATGGAGAACTCAGATTTTCCCCCCCCCTCTCCATCCTCCGCCGTCCCTGCCCAGGACTAGAAGTCACTCCCCCGCCTGCGGTGCCTCCATCCTACAGGGCTCCGCCCGGTCCGCACTCCCCTACCTCCTTGCAGGCGTGCAGCTCCCGCTCCTCGCCCCAGCTCCCCTGGATGGTGGCCCCCGCCCAGAGCAGCAGCAGTAGCAGCCGCCGCCTGAGCCCGGCCCGGAGGCAGCAACGTCCGGCCCCAGCCATGGTGCAGCAGCAGCGGCCGTGCTGCGAGGCGTCAGCGGGGCTCAGGTGCAGCCACCGTGGGGAGGCAGGAGGACGCCGGAGCCCCGCCCCACCCCACCCCCGGCAACCGCCGCCGCGCGCACCTGGGCCACGCACCTGCGGCTTGAAAGATGCGCCCGCGCGCCGCTGCGCGGGCAGGGCCAGCCCCAGCCTCTCGTGCGCACCGAGCCCGGGCGCAACACGCCGCGAGGCCAAATCTGCGCTCTCCCCTGTGTAAAGCCCCGGGCCCGTCTGGTCGCCATTCAGCTTTGTCGCTCTCCCTCGTGCGGATTTAGTCCTTTCTGGGGGCGCGCACCGTCGTCCGTTAGCCCCAGCATTAATGACCTACTTTTGCACGTTCATACCCCCCCCCATATTAGCCCCATGTAAGTTTTCGCATTCAGGTCTTTGTTCTGCCTCGGCGCCGCATGTCTCGCCTCGCACATGGGCATCTTCCCTGCAAAATTAGATCCCCCCTTTTTGCAACAGCCCTTTGCTTGGCCCACAGATTTGAGTGTTAGCCCCTCTACAGTTTAGGGAAGCAGGGCCATGCAGTGCCTAGCCATGTGCAACAAAGCGGGCGGGGGGAAATATGGCGACAGCAGGTTTTTAAATAAACGTTATGCACGCTGGTGCTTGGCTCTTCCAGGCAAAGTCTTCATCCATGCCTGAGTTTCTCTGCGGGAAGATTGCAGGGAAAGATGCACAGTCCTTGCATGTCCAGCGCGGCCCCCTGGATTGCAATTCTCCCGGCCGCTGCGTGCCCGTTCCCTCCTTTGCCTCCCCCTCCCTGCAGGCCACCCCGCCGCGCTGCTCTTTCCAGCCATCAGGGGGAGCCCCAGCGCCAGAGCTTCCTCCTCGGAATCCCCGGGGCGGGGACCGTCGCCTGGCAACCGCGGCCGGGCTCGCAAACAAGCGGCGGGGAGCGCTGCTGTGCCCGGCGCAGGATGCCGCCCACCCGGGACCCCTTCCCCTACCCCCGCTACGAGAACGAGGACACCTTCAGGGGCCAGGCCAGGCCGGGCCAGGTAAGGTCCCGCCCCCTGCTGGGCTGCCCTGCATCGGCCCAGCTCCGGCCCAACCTGCCCCCCCAACATGCAGCCAGTCTGGTGGGAACACGGCAGCTGGTGAGCAGAGCGACTGCCAGGATGGGAAGGATCTAAATTGAGGAGGCAGGACCCAGAATCCAGTGTCTGTTGTGAAAGATTTAGCTTCAGTTTCCCCTGTTTGCCTGGCTGGATCTTTCACATGGCAACAAACTGGCCAGGGTCAGGGGAAAGACACTGCCTGAAACTACTTTTGACTCCTTTTATATGTAACCCTTCTGCCCCTCTGAGTTGGCAGCAACAAGGGCCGGGTTCAGTATCCAGGGGTTCCGTTTCAATAACACAATGCAAAACCGGCTCGAGCCCCCACCCAGTGACCTGGGAGAATTACCTACCACGCCCCCGGGTGCCTCTAGGAGGCAATACTTCCCCACTCGCAAGCACAGAGTCCGAGTGTAGCAAAATCCTTTTAATAAAGGAGGGAAACAATGCGGCATCACGTTGGAGAGACACCACAAACAGGACTATACACAAACCATAAGCAAAAAACCCACCTCCAAGTACATTTGGCACTGTCCTTTCCCCCTTAGGGTCTTAAGTCCAATCACCCCAAAGTCCAACAACCCAAGAGTCTCTGTCTCTGGTCAGTGCCACCCCAGAGTTCAAAAGTTTATCTGCAGAGTTTTACCCCCCCAGCCTGGGTGGAAATGGGGGGGGGGCCACACGCAGGGTGTTAAGGGACACCTTACGTGGGCCAGGGCCGACTGCCCCGCTTCTCCGTGGAGTTCTGCTGTAGCCTTCACCACGACTGGCTCCACTCCATCAGCTGTGCCGCTCCTCCAGCCAACCCGTGAACCGCATCAGCCGTCCATGCAAACCGCTCCACACTGCTCACTGTTCCACGGGCTGCGCCAACGTGCTGCAGACTGCTCCACTCTGCCAGCTGCTTAGCGATCGATCTTCAGGCTCCCCCACTCAGTGATCTCAGCTCAGTAAGCTTAGCTCTTTTAGTGATTTCAGCTCTTAGTGGTTTCAACTTGTAGTAGAGGAGCCCCAGTGCCACCTTGGCCCAACGTGAATTCAGGTCAGCAGCCTCCAGATAGACTCCTAAAGGATTCAAAATTAGCTCTGCTCTTTAACAGTGGAGAGAGGAGGATGTGCAATTGGTTTTCCAGACCCTCAAAAGGGGCCTATACCATCAGGTACACACACCAGTCCCCAGCCTCTCTCCCTTCACTGGGTTTTGGAACCCATGTCCCTTGTCTAACAAGTACTATTTAATGTAGGTTGAGTCATTTATGTCATAAAGCAGTCTCATAGTTCCTCATTCACATAATTAAGGTAACAGCACTTTTTTTTCCTTCCTGCCCCAATAACAAAGAAATTGGGGATTCCCCAGTGTGAAAATAACCATCCCATGCTGCTGTGTGTTATGCTAAGTGGAGTGGGTTTACCAATGCAAATGCACATTCCTAAAATTCCTTTGCCCACTTCTCATAATGTACCACCGGATGTCAGGGTAGATCTCATCCTGACTCTGCTTACATCTATATAAAAAATACCTGGCTTGCAAGTCAGCGGGGTCCCTTTGAAATCAACTTTTCAGTGTTTAAGTCCAGCTCAACCTCCCGCCCCGTCTTCATGAATGTCACTGAGTCCCCGGGCGATGCTGTGGAACTGCTCCCCACAAAGCCAGTCAGGACTTTGGGGAGCCTCCTCTCCCTTGGAGCAAACCGTCTTCAGGGCAAGAAGCTCACACGGCTTCACCTTCCTGGGTCTCTCCTTGGAGCATTCAGCATGTGCCCCTCCGTGTGTTTCCCACAGCGAGTCCGCCCAGGCGGGGTCCTGCACTCCCACTTCGCAGTCAGACGTGACTCTCAGCCAGCCGGTAAAACAGAGGTTTATTAGATGACAGGAACACGCCCTAAAACAGAGCTTGTAGGTATAGAGAACCCGACCCCTCAGCCGGGTCCATTCTGGGGCCCAACAAGCCAGACATCCCCATCTGCACTCACTTCCCATCCCCAGCCAGCTCCAAACTGAAACCCCCTCCAGCCTCTCCTTTTTGGCCTTTGTCTCTTTCCTGGGCCAGGAGGTCACCTGACATCTTTGTTCACCTTTAGCTATCCCCTTGCAAGGGGGGAAGGGCCCTGGCCATTTGTTGCTAGGAGACAGATTGTCAGCCATTTATGCACCCTGGAGACTTAAGAAATGCATAGGGGAAACTGAAGCACCCACACAGTATTCAGAGGAAACATTAAGAACAGTCCCACTTCATCACAATGAGCTACTTAGAAATGGGGCCTGAGTTCAGCTGCCATCCAGGTGCTGGTGTGCAGAGCTCACTGCGGACTCTGATCTTTCACCAGAGTTTTATACTCCAGCCCTGGCTCTGATAGCTAGATCACTAGGCCTTGTGTTAAAAAAGGAGCAAATTGAAAACAATCAAGAATCCCACAACTCTGCAAACAATTTGAGTGAGGCCAGATCTTCACTAGCAGAGGAGCAAGGAGTCTGAGTAGGCACAAAGCAGCAGGGGGTTTCTTGTGGGATTTAAACTATGTCAGAGGTTTGCCTTGGGCAGTCACTGGGCCGGGAGGGGAGGGAGAACAGGAGTTACCTGTTTGCTCTGATGGGCAGTGGCTTTTACTGCCAATTATTTTTAGCCCCCATCACAGAGCAGGATGGACCCCATAGCTCTAAGGGCTGCTCAAACACAGAACAAGATGGTCTCCATCCCAAAAGAGCTGTTATGGGTCCTAACAGCCCAAGTGATGCCAGGGAGAGTGGGGATACCAGAGGCATAAACCTTCCTTGTTGCACCAGTATGACAGGTCTAGGCAGTGGCCTCCTGCACAGCCCTGCTGGCATGTGGGGGGCGGGGAGTGGGGGCAGTGGATCCCCTGGGGTCCCAAGTGCCTGCAGTCAAATCAGGGTTCCCCTTGCACCAGGCTGGGGACAGAGGGCTAACTTCCTCTACATACAGAATCACCCACACACCCACTGGAGTAGGGAGCGGTGCATGTGTCTGGAGGATGCCCTGATGCCAATGGCAAAGACCATCTGACAGTCGGTGTTCAGAGCACGAGTGGCTGACTGTTGTTTGTTCCAGACAGGCCCTTATACTGAGCCCACCCACCTGGCCCAGCAGCGGGACCCCTGGAATCGCCTGCACAGAACACCCACCCTGTCCAGCACCAGGAAGGAAGTCTGGTATACAGAACTTGAGGTAGAGGTCCCCAAGTGCCCCTCTGCCCCGCCCTGCCTTTTGCTGCTCCCTCCCCCTCCTCACCACCCCACGCCCTCTGGTTACCCTCCCCCAAAGGGCACAGCTTGAAATGGTCCAGAATTAGCAGATACAAGTTCCCCAGTGCACAGCCATCTCCTCGCCCAGGCTGGGCAGCTGCACTGGCCGGGCCAAGGGCATAGTAAAGCCTTTCACCCGCAGCAGCATTGGTTTCCTTTCTGTGCTCCACTTGCTCCTCTGGGCTTTGCTTTCTGCCCAGCAGCATCCCAGGCCATGCCCGTGTGCTGTCCCCGACCCCACCCCAAGCAGCAGAGAGGAAGCGCGTAACACCCATGCTGCGAAGCGTCCGGGACACCTCTCAGAACACTTTGCTGCTCTCTAGCTGCTCTCCAAGCGCTTGACAAACATTAACCTCGCCTCGCAATCCTCCAGCCCTTGCGCAGAGGTGGATTAAGATTTACTGGGGCCCTGGGCATAAAACACCCCATTAAAAACCAAGGCCTGCCCACTATTTAACATGGGTGTAGTTTGCAGGCAGGGGGTCACATTGCCCCCCCAAACCACAAGCCTCAGGCAGGCACCAGCAGAGGCTGTGCTTCATGGGGGGGAGCCGATAAAGTGATCAGCTCCCTGTGACGAGGCGGTTCTGGCGGGACCCAACTGAGAGTGCCAAATCAGGACCAATTGCTCAAACAGGGCAGTCACAGCCCTAGGCTGGGGGTTTTTCCACCTCTAAGGCAAACCAAACCAGCCAGACAAAAAGGACTTCGGTCTCACCCCACTGGCTAACCACAAGTCACACAAGCAATTTCCTTAGACACTCCAGTCTCCCAGTATCCCCACCAGTGCACTGGGGATGAAGGGTTATGAAAACCAACACCCCAATAAAAGAAAAAGGTTCTCTTGATCCCAAAGGACCAAGCCCCAGACGCAGGTCAATATACACATCAGATCTTACCCACAAATCACGCTGTTGCCAATCCTTTAGAATCTAAAATCTAAAGGTTTATTTACAAAGGGAAAAAGGTAGAGATGAGAGGTAGAATTGGTTAAATGGAATCAATTACATACAGTAATGGCAAAGTTCTTAGTTCAGGCTTGCAACAGTGATGGAGTAAACTGCAGGTTCAAATCAAGTCTCTGGAGTACATCCCCCGCTGGGATGGGTCCTCAGTCCTTTGTGCAGAGCTTCAGTTTGTAGCAAAGTCCCTCCAGAGGTAAGAAGCAGGGTTGAAGACAAGATGGAGATGATGCATCAGCCTTATATAGGCTTTTCTAGGTGTAAGGACCTCTTTGTCCTTACTGTGGAAAATTACAGCAAAATGGAGTCTGGAGTCACATGGGCCAGTGCCTGCATACTTCGCTGAGTCATAAGGCGTGTTTGCCTTCTCTCCATGGGTCAGTTGTGTAGCTGATGGTCCTTAATAGGCCATCAAGCAGGCTAAGCAGAGCTAACACCAACTTGTCTGGGATATCACCCAGAAGCACATCACCAACTTGAAATACAGACAGTATAGAGCCAATATACATAACTTCAACTAAAAATGATACATGCACACAGACAGCATAATCATAACCAGCAACCCATAACCTGGTCTTAGACACCTTATATGACCCCCTTTACCTAAGATTTGGTGCCACTACAGGACCTTGGTTGCAACCCATGTTCTATATGGTCCCAATTTATATCAATAACGTCACACCCCCAACACAAAATTGGTGCAGGAAAGGATGTCACAAACATCGCTGACTGCATCCCAAGAGCCCCCTTTCCTTGGGTCTGTCTCACTACAGCTAGTGTTGGGCTAGAGGCCGTACCAGTGTATAACAGAAATGGTTTATCAAAGTCATGTTCAATAACATGATTGAATCTCTTTACAAACTCAAGGTATAACTTGGTTAGCTTTTGCAGCATGGTTCCTGTATGTTTCATGTGATCTTGCCAAGAGCTAAAGAAAACAGCTACTTTATCCATACCAGCTTTGGCCAATGTTTGGAACCCAATTAACATTAAACCAATGTAGATATTGATGTTGTTCATAGTACAGGAATCTTGGCATTTAGCCATGAAAGCAATATGGTAGTGTGCCTCAGTTTCCCCTTTCATACAGCACATCAGGTCTGGAATGTATTTTCCCCTGTGAAAAGTTCCAATACTGTTTACAGGCATTAACTGTGAAACATCAGTATAGCAAGGCCCTTTAACATAAAGTGTGTTTTCATGTATTCCTTTCAACATGTTCAAGGGATTTTCCAAAAGATTAGGCACATTGTACCTTTTTACAGTTCTTGGCAATAGCAACACATTAGTTACAAAAATTAGCATTAGCAATAACAACTAATTCATTTCAAGTGTCCATTTACAATCATGTTTGTCATGCCACACCCTTGGCTCAATACCATTGGAGTTTGGGCATTTTAGGGTTAATCTGTGGCTTCCCTTTGCAAAATTTAGTCTTCTTTTTCCTTCTTGTCCTGCAGGATTAGACCCTGATTTCTCTTGCTTAACAGAATTCACTGGCTGATGGGGTGGGCTCTCTTTGCTAACAGCTATTAGCAAGTCTTTCTTCTCCCTGCCAGCCAAGTAATTCGCATCAACACAGACACTAGCTTTTAGATTTTTAGCTGCTACCCATTCCAAGGCTGGACTTTGTTTTACAGAGATATCACACAAATCCAAATAGTCTGAGGGTGAGAGCTGGCTTGCTCTACCCTGCATCCTTAAGCGTTCAGCCATAAAACTGTTCTGCTCTGAAACACCAGTAACTGAATCTGTCCTCAGATCCTGAAGCACAGACTGCTCACTCACAGAATCAGCATGGAGACAGTCCTGTCCCAACACCATGGTCTTTCCAACAAGCTGGCCACACACAGCCTCGTGGTTATAGGGCTGCTCAACTTTGTTAACAGCTTCTACTCCACCTGATACCTTTTCAAAGCTTCCCACACTGGATCTCTCGAAAGGAAAGTCAGTGGATCCATTTACAACAGAAAATTTCTGGCTGTTAGGAACTGAAACTTCCTTGATTAAATCACTTTTACACCCTTCAGTTGCAGTAAACTGCTTGCACAGGCTACCATGAGGATTCCTTTCCCTCTGAGCTTTTCTAAGCAGCAATTCACCCCTCTCAGAAATCCTGCCCTTCCCTTCTTCACCTAGGGCTTGCTCTAAAGGAACATTTCCCTGAGCAACCACAGACTCTTGCTGGGTCTTACTTACATTTAGAATCACCTCTGGCCCATCAGGCAGATTCCTACACAATCCCCTTTCAGGCAAACTTATAGACTTTCTAGATAACAGGTTAGAAGCATTCTCCTTCCCTTGGCCATGAACAAGTTCAGGAATCTTTTCCTTCTTTCTACAAGTTGTCAAACTGTCAGTAGGTAACACAATTAAATCACCTTCCTGCTCTCCTTGTGCCCTGGCTAGGGTATCACCCTGGTTAGACAGAGTTGCTACACCCTTTTCCAGCCACACATTAGCAACTGGCAAACTACAAGCACCAGAATTGTCTGTTCTCTGGGATTTTGCTAAGACACTAAGGGCTTGGCTACACTTGAAAGTTGCAGCGCTGGGAGTTACAACGCTGGTCATGCAGCTGTGTAGGGCCAGCGCTGGAGTGTGGCCACACTGACAGCTACCAGCGCTGCAGTGTAGCCACACTTGCAGCACTTTCCAGCGCTGTATTGAGAGGTGCATTGTGGGCAGCTATCCCACAGAGCACCTCGTCCCATTTTGGCGCTGAGTATTGTGGGAAGGGGAAGGAAGTGTGCGGGTCATTCCGCTTCCTGTGCCAACGCCCCGTGGTGCATCGCTTCACATCCCAGCATTCACTCTTTCTGGCAACGTTTGGCGCCATTGTGAGTATCTTTCTGTTTTACTCTCTGTGTGTGAATCGCGATTTCTGTGGCAAATGGAGCCCGAGCTGCTGAGGACTGTGCTGATGAGTGTCGCCAGCACAACACGTTTGGCAGTCGAGCTATTCCTTCAGCTCCAAAGTGACAGTGAGGAGTCTGACGATGATATCGATATCGATTCTCCTGCTGCGTGTGACACTAAAGTGCTTGTGGCATTCACGGAAATGCTCAGCACCGTTGAACGCCGCTTTTGGGCTCGGGAAACAAGCACTGACTGGTGGGATCACATCGTCATGGAAGTCTGGGATGACGAGCAGTGGCTGCAGAACTTTCGTATGAGAAAAGCCACTTTCATGGGACTGTGTGCTGAGCTCGCCCCCACTCTGCGGCGCAAGGACACAAGATTGAGAGCTGCCCTGACGGTGGAAAAGCGGGTGGCTATTGCAATCTGGAAGCTGGCAACTCCAGACAGCTACCGGTCGGTCGGGAACCAGTTTGGAGTGGGAAAGTCGACCGTTGGAATCGTTTTGATGCAAGTTTGCAAGGCAATTAATCGCATCCTGCTAAGAAAGACCGTGACTCTGGGGAGCGTGCAGGACATTGTGGATGGCTTTGCACAAATGGGTTTCCCTAACTGTGGAGGGGCGATAGATGGGACGCATATTCCTATTCTGCCCCCCCCCCACCTGGTACGTTAATCGTAAGGGGTATTTCTCTATGGTTCTCCAGGTGCTTGTGGATCACCGCGGGCGTTTCATTGACATTTACACAGGCTGGCCTGGAAAGGTGCATGATGCACGCATCTTTCGGAACAGTGGCCTGTTCAGGAAGATGCAGGCAGGGACTTTTTTCCCCAGACAGGAAGATCACAGTAGGGGACGTCGAAATGCCCATTGTGATCCTTGGAGACCCCGCTTACCCGTTACTGCCTTGGCTCATGAAACCCTATACAGGGAAGCTTGACAGGAGCAAGGACCGGTTCAACTACAGGCTGAGCCGGTGCCAAATGACTGTGGAGTGTGCTTTTGGCCGTTTAAAGGCACGCTGGCGTTCCTTGTATGGGAAGCTAGACTTGGGGGAAAGCAGCATCCCCTCGGTTATATGCGCTTGCTGTACCCTCCATAATATTTGTGAAGGGAAGGGTGAAACATTCAGTCAGGCATGGACCACCGAGGTTCAAGTCCTGGAGGCTGAATATGCACAGCCAGAGAGCAGGGCTAATAGAGAGGCCCAGCACAGGGCTTCAAGGATTAGGGATGCCTTGAGGGAAGAATTTGAGGCTGAAAGCCAACAGTAATGTTTGCTGCCTTGCATGGGAGTGAATTGCACTGTTTACACTGTTATTCTATTATCCCTAAAATGATTTGCAGTGCCTCTTTCTTTACTGGGCTAAGGTATCTTTCACTATCTGCTATAATAAAGACTGTTTTCAAAGCCAAGAATTGTTTTATTGAAAAGAAAAAAACTTCCTTGACAGACAGACAGACACACAACATTTCATGAACACAAGAGGGTTCATGGGTGTGGGTTGGTGAACTGTACAGTCACAAGTTTGCATATGTCCTGTCTGGAGTGCTGTTTAATGAATCCTGCACTTCAGGGTGCATATACTGCATGGTGATGGGGGTTGAGTGCAGAGGGTAAGGGTGGTAGGTATCAGGGCTGGTTGGTGAACGTACAGGTGTTGGAGGCAGCTGGTGGTGGTAAGAACCTGGATGCTGGGGAAAGGGGGTTTGAGCTGACATTGGGGCACAAGGCAAAAAGCTTTGGGACGGGGGGGGCTGTGGGGCAGCACGGGACTGCTCTGCCTGCATGGCTACGATAGCCTGGAGAGAGTCCGCTTGGCGCGACAGGATGTCTAGCAGCTGGTTTGTGCTTTTCCTCTTTGCCACAGCGTTTCTACGCCAATGTCTCTGGCGGATCATGCTTTCCTTTTCTCTCCACTCCTGCAAGATTTTACTCTCTCTAGCAGAGTGATGAAGAACAGTTTTCAACATGTCCTCCTTGCTCTTTCGGGGATTTTTCCTCAAATTGTGCAGCCTCTGTGCTGTGGTACATCTCAGGGCCGCCCAGAGGATTCCGGGGGCCCGGGGCCCTTCCGTTCCGGGACCCGCCGCCAAAGTGCCCCGAAGACCCGCGGCGGGAGCCCCCCGCCGCCGAATTACCGCCGAAGCGGGACCCGCCACCCGGTCTTCGGCGGTAATTCGGCGGCGGGGGGGGCCCCGCCGCGGGCCTTCGGGGGCACTTCGGCGGCGGGTCCCGGAACAGAAGGGGCCCCCCGCCGCCGAAGACCGGGCTGCGCTTCGACGGCCCCGGGTCCCGCTTCTCCCCCCCCCTCCCCCGCCCGGCCCCGGGTCCCGCTTCTCCCCCCCCCGCCCCCGCCCGGCCCCGGGTCCCGCTTCTCCCCCCCCCTCCCCCGCCCGGCCCCGGGTCCCGCTTCTCCCCCCCCCCGGCCGCCGCTTCTCTGCCCCGGCCCCGGCCTCGGCCTCGGCCCCGGCTTCTCCCCGGCCCCGGCCTCTTACCGAGCGCGTCGCCGGCAGGGCCTGAGCTCCGTCCCGCTCAGAGCCGCGTGGTGAGGGGGCGGGCCTGTGAGCTCCATGCCGAGCGGAGGCAGCTGCCCCGCCCCCTCCCCACGGCGCTCTGAGCGGGCCGGGGCTCAGGCCCCGTTGGAGCTCCCAGCCCCACCCCCTCACCACGCGGCTCGGATCGGGGCGGGGCTCAGGGGCTCGGCCGGAGTCTTGGCGCTTGATGCGCCGAGGCTCCAGGAGAGGGGCGGAGGCGGGAGCCTCCGCTCTTCTCTTGGGGGCCCCTGCAGAGCCCGGGGCAAATTGCCCCCTTTGCCCCCCCCTCTGGGCGGCCCTGCCAGGAGAGGGGCGGAGGCGGGAGCCTCCGCTCTTCTCTTGGGGGCCCCTGCGGAGCCCGGGGCCCGGGGCAAATTGCCCCCTTTGCCCCCCCCTCTGGGCGGCCCTGGTACATCTGCTCAGTCCAGCAGTCAAGGTCACTGTAGAAAGCCAGAAATGTATACATTTAACAGGGCAGCATTGTATTCACTATCTCCAGACATTAATTGCTACACTGAGGGAGTTCTTAGTCCTCACTTTAGCATTCTTTTACCACACACATAACACAACAGAAGCCACGAAATGGTGAGTGAGGGGTGCTTATAGAGGGAGAAGTGGGGCTTGAGTGATAGAGGGGTTCTGGTTGCTTCGGGTAATCTGGAGTGATAGAGGGGTTGAGTGAAGATGCAGCTGCAGGGGTGATCTTCACTATCTCCCTATCTCTTCACTAAAGAGTCTCCCAACATTTTTCACAGGAGTTAATCCTGGAAGATATCTCCCTGCTGCGAGTCACTAGGGAACAGCGGGAGGCTCTTTTACAGCAATGTGGATTCCGCCCTGGACCCTATGTGGCTTCCCTGTGTTCAGAAATGGTCCCCCCACCCCTCGCGGCACAGTGGCGCGGACGCGTCAGCGTGACTGGGACAAGGAACACAGTGGCTCTCCCTATAAACCTGCGCAGGCATATTGCCCACACTCTGGCTGAAACTTTTGCTGAGATCACTGCAGCCGATTACCATGACGTGATAGACCACATCAATGGGCTATTCCACATCTAGGCTGGCATGCATGCAGCCCTAAACCCCCTTCCTCTCCAGAAACATTTCCACCCAGAAAATAAAAACCGCTTACCGGTAACCCGCTCCTCTGCTTGTCCTTCTGCAACTGCTGGCTGCTGCGATTGGGTACTTTCCTCCTGGCTTGAGAAGAGCTCCTGGCTGCATGCCCACTCTGGGGTGTCTTCCCCCATCCCAGTAGCTTCACTCGCGTTTTCCTCCCCCCCCCCGCCGCATCCGCCTCCGCTTCCTCCTCCTCCTGTCCCCCAGCCTGCTCAGAAGTGTCCATCGTTGTCCTGGGATTGGCAGTGGGGTCACCCCCAAGTATCGCGTCCATCTCCCTGTAAAAACGGCAGGTCGTGGGGGCAGCTCCGGATCGGCGATTCCCCTCGCGGGCTTTGTAATAGGCACTCCGCAGCTCTTTAACTTTCACCCTGCATTGTAGTGCGTCCCGATCATGGCCCCTATCCAGCATGGACCTTGATACCTGCTCAAAGATATCGTAATTCCTACGGCTGGAGCGCAGCTGGGACTGCACAGCTTCCTCCCCCCAAACACTAATGAGGTCCTGCAATTTGCCAGTGCTCCATGCTGGGGCTCGTTTGCCGCGTGGAGGCATGGTCACCTGTAAAGATTAACTGATTGCACTCCACACCTGGCTGCAGCAAACAGGAAGGAGATTTTTAAAATTCCCGGGGCATTTAAAGGGTGGGTCACCTGAGGCAAGAGCAGTAGAGTGCAAACTGATGAGCAGAGTGGCTGAACAGGAATTGTGGGATAACTCCTTATTCCCTGGAGGACAATTAAAGCGCTGGTGAGTGTCCACACCTGCTGAGCAGCGCTGGATCACCAGCGCTGCACTCCTTATACCCCAACCGGGATGGGTTTTCAGCCAGCGCTGCAACCAGGGAGTTGCAGCGCTGGTTGTGCCCTGCAAGTGTGGACGGGGTGTAATTGCAGTGCTGGAAAGCCTCCACCAGCGCTGCAACTTGTAAGTGTAGCCAAGCCCTAACTGAATGCAACCTAGTTACAGTGCCATTCTCCCCAGCAGACACAAACTTAGGACCATTCCCTTCCTGGGCTTTAGCTGTATTTAAAACCAACTTCGAGACAACTGAATCACCCTCAACCATCGCAGGCTGAAAGGCACCTTCTGTCTGCTCCACAGACACAGAAGAGCCAGGGACACATTCTCCTTCACCAGACGCACAGCTTGGGATTTCATTTCCCTTGTCCCAGCACACAGGGCTGTTCACAGACAACTGCTTGGAGATTGGGGTAACTTCCTCCATAGGCAAGTCAATACCCCTGACAGACATAGGCACATTCCCTTCACTGTCACATTTCTCCACACAGGTAAGGGATAGGGACACTCATCTTCCACTATCCCTGTCTTCCCAAACTGCTGATTAGACAAAGCCATCAGCTCACAAGGCTGCCTAGGCTCCTCCAAACTTTCCCTACCAGGCATATTGCCACTCCCAACAGATAAGCTGCTGCTTTTTTCACTACACTGAGCTACTTCCAGCAAATCACAGTTACCTATTTCAGGTTCACTTTTACAAGCTGCACTAGCCACCAATCCATCACCCATCACAAATCTCCCCTCTCCTTCCTCAGTTAGGGCTTCCACCTGACCATTTACTTTAATTTGCTCCTGAGAAACATTTTCCTCACCCATGAGATCTTTCTGCTCTTGATCTAACTTCAGATTCCCTTCTGAGACATCAGACAGACATTCAGAAACTCCACTCACAGACACGCTGCTTTTTGGCACAGACAAACCTTTGGAGCAACCCACCTCAGGCAAATCATTGCTCACAATAGACACAGGTTTAAGATCATTCCTCTCCTGTGACTGGCTACCTGCACTGAACAAAGCTTTAACATTTTGCCCAATTAAAAGATCTTTAGGCAATAACTTCCTGACGCCAGCTATCACTTCATGCTGAGCCCCATTCCACTCAAGGTGGATTCTGGCTAAAGGCACACGGACAGTAAACTCACAGAGGATCACAACATTCACACTCTGATTTGGTAAATAATCTTCCTCTTTGACCAGATCTGCTTTAACAAGAGTGATGTTAGAAGCCATAATATGCCCTAAACAGCTTTTACCATTGACTTTTACACTCTCTATGAATTTTCCATTACCACTCCCATACATAGCACTGGCACAATTTATGGGGCCACCCTCTACTGAATGCACAGTAACAGCATTGAAATAAAAGGTGGCATTGTTGGGGTACATTTGGATACTCCCAGACAACTGCTCAGAGTTATACAACATACCAACATTGTTACAAACTGGACTTTCAAGAGGATACAATTTCTGCTGTTCTTCCCTTGCTTTTTTGACTTGGAGCTGAAGTCTGGCAGTTTCTTGTTGCATCTTGTGAGTCTTCTCCTCAGCAGCCAGCAGCTCCAGACGCCTCTTACGAGCTTTTTCTGATGCTTTCTGTCTCATGGTCACTGATCTTTAACCAACCAAACTCTCAATCCCAAATTTAAAATTTGGATAGCGTGGGGTTCTGACCCAAAGCTTAATTGACCTGGTTCTGTGGATCCTGCCGACTACGCCACTGTGACGAGGCGGTTCTGGCGGGACCCAACTGAGAGTGCCAAATCAGGACCAATTGCTCAAACAGGGCAGTCACAGCCCTAGGCTGGGGGGTTTTCCACCTCTAAGGCAAACCAAACCAGCCAGACAAAAAGGACTTCGGTCTCACCCCACTGGCTAACCACAAGTCACACAAGCAATTTCCTTAGACACTCCAGTCTCCCAGTATCCCCACCAGTGCACTCGTCCTGGGGACGAATGGTTATGAAAACCAACACCCCAATAAAAGAAAAAGGTTCTCTCGATCCCAAAGGACCAAGCCCCAGACCCAGGTCAATATACACATCAGATTTTACCCACAAATCACGCTGTTGCCAATCCTTTAGAATCTAAAATCTAAAGGTTTATTTACAAAGGGGAAAAGGTAGAGATGAGAGGTAGAATTGGTTAAATGGAATCAATTACATACAGTAATGGCAAAGTTCTTAGTTCAGGCTTGCAGCAGTGACGGAGTAAACTGCAGGTTCAAATCAAGTCTCTGGAGTACATCCCCCGCTGGGATGGGTCCTCAGTCCTTTGTGCAGAGCTTCAGCTTGTAGCAAAGTCCCTCCAGAGGTAAGAAGCAGGGTTGAAGACAAGTTGGAGATGATGCATCAGCCTTATATAGGCTTTTCCAGGTGTAAGAACCACTTTGTCCTTACTGTGGAAAATTACAGCAAAATGGAGTCTGGAGTCACATGGGCCAGTGCCTGCATACTTCGCTGAGTCATAAGGCGTGTTTGCCTTCTCTCCATGGGTCAGTTGTGTAGCTGATGGTCCTTAATGGGCCATCAAGCAGGCTAAGCAGAGCTAACACCAACTTGTCTGGGATATCACCCAGAAGCACATCACCAACTTGAAATACAGACAGTATAGAGCCAATATACATAACTTCAACTAAAAATGATACATGCACACAGACAGCATAATCATAACCAGCAACCCATAACCTGGTCTTAGACACCTTATATGACCCCCTTTACCTAAGATTTGGTGCCACTACAGGACCTTGGTTGCAACCCATGTTCTATATGGTCCCAATTTTTATCAATAACATCACACTCCCCCTTTGTGAAGCAAGGTCCCTGCTGGCAGCACCAGCCTCTGCCCAGGGAATGAGGGGAATCTTAGCCACCCCTCCCCATAAGAGCCGGCCCCTCTCGATGGCCTTGCCCCTGCTCTTCCCCCCGGGAGGCCCCGCTGCCTGGCTGGGGGGAGGACCCAGGCCAGTGTTCTGCTCTCCGGCAACCTGGCCTCCTGCCCAGGGCAAGTAGAAGATCCAGGGCTCCCCACAGCAGCCTGGACTCCATGAGCGGCTCTTACCACTGCCTGCCGCCTGAGCAGGGGGCAGGGCCGGGGGAAAGAGGAGAAGCAGGGGCAGGGCCACAGAGAGGGGCGGGGCCTCATGGCTCTCCTCTTCTACCAATGTTCTGGTGCTCCTGCCGAGGGCCCCCAAATTGGCTGGGGCCCCTGGGCACAGGCCATGTCCGTTGATCCCCCCACTGCCCTTGGCTTAGATCTGTGTTACAGATAGGGAAACCGAGATGCAGAAAAGCAAAACAACTTGCCCAGGGTCACACAGTGCGGCTGTGGCAGAGGTGAGAGTAGGACTTAGGCGTTCCAGGGCTCACTGCTCTGCTCTAACCACTCAGACCCGTCCCTTCCCCAGAGCTAGGAGCACAGCTCAGGAGTCCTGACTCCGAGTCCCACGCCCCTGCTCTAACCAGCCGAATAAGAGAGAGAAAGTCTTCCCTGCGTAACTCCCCACAGTGAATGCAGCAGAATGTAATTTGTCCCCTGCCTCAGGTGAAGCCCACACAGCACCCAGGGATGAGGCACCTTTACCAGGCTTGTCAGAGGCTCTGGCTAGTGACTTTCTCTGAACCCTTCTGCAGGTTCCCAGTGATAGCCTGGATTTTAAGCTGACCTCGCTCTACAACCACCACGAGGAGCAGCTCAGAGACAAGAGCGAGATCGTCATCCACAAGGAGACCCTCTTGGATGACCATGGGTGAGCAGGAGCAAGCGGTCTTTCCCTGATCTCAGGCAGGGCACAGCCTCCTCTGGGAGCAGCTTATTGGTGACAGCGAATGCCCCAGTCTGCTCACAGCTGCAAGGGCACCAGTAGCAATGGCTGTTCGCCCCATCCCCTTTTTGGGGCAGGGCCAGGGCTACTACAGTCTTGGGGCTGAGTTCACTTGTCCCCCCTTAGCCTCAGGGAAGTGTGGCCTAATAGTCAGAGTCAGTCCGACTGCCCCGGGCCCTCTGGTAGGGTGGAACATTAAACAGTCTAGGGTCTGATGGCCTGGTTTAGCAGACAAATGCAAACCTTTTGGCCTAAGGTGGGAAGACTGCCACCCTGAGGGTGGAGCAGGCAGCAGGGGGAAGGGGAATCCAGGCCCACCCTACTCCACCAGGTCCCAGCCTAGGGCCCTAACAGTGGCAGAACCTTCCGCCACTGGGTATGGGGGGATCCCACTGCAACATAGTGACAGCATTCAGCCTAATAGGTTGTCCCCCTGAGCCACTTCCTACCCCATCTCCTCGCGTGGTGGTCCTGGCATCCCCAGCATCCCAGGGTTCATCAGTGTGGGCAGCTCCCAGCAGCTCTAACCCCTCTTGGGCATCTTCCGTCACATCTAGCTTCTGCGGTCTGGAGATTCGTCAGCTCCTGCATCCTTCCTCTTCAGCGGTCAGTCCCAACCGAGCTGAGTTGCTTCCTTTTATACCTGGGTTCCAACCGGCTCAAGGCCATGGTTGGGCTTAACTCCTGCTGGACCAGTGCGGGGCTAGTGTGCCCTGTCACATGCCCACATCCTGCAGAAGCTTCTGGCCTCTTCGCTTGTGCATGGAGGAGGTCTAAGCGTAGGTTCAGTGGTGCTGCAGGGTCATTATGGGGAGGGAAGGCACCTCCCTGGCAACAGCTCTCGAAACGACCCTGCCCCAGCAGCTCACCTTCAGCCAACACAGCTGAAGACTCCAGCTCCTGGTTCCCAACTTTTGCAGCCATCTGCCCCAATCAGCCAACTGTACCAGGCTGTGCCCAGATTCCCCCGCATTCCAACCCACCATTAGCCTTGGGCTGTGCCCACTTACCTGGGGATTGGAGCAGCCCAGACTCCAGTGCCTGGGAGCTGGGCACCATCCTGGGGCAGCTAAGGAATGGAGTGGAGCAGAAGTTCTCAGTCACAAAGTCCCAGTATTGGCATGTAGCCCAGCATGCTGCTAGCCCATCACAGCGGTGGCAGCACCGGGGCAGAGAAACCTAGGAGATCTGGTATGGACAGGTCTGATGGTGCCCCCAGTACCACGACAGAAGAGTGGGGTGTTTGAAGTTAATGACTAGCAGGGGACTTCAGAGTCCATATGCTGAAGCTAGTTACTGTGAGAACAATGCTACAGAGAGACAGGGGGGTGAAGCCTTCCAGGACAGAAGAGCTGCTCTGTTTACCTCAGGTTTGGGCATTCAAGGCTCATGGGAGGGCAGCTCCCTTGCACAGGCTGCTGCCTCAGCTGGGGCTCCTGCAACATTTCTCCCCAGCAGCACAAATCCTGGCCCTGCAGAGCATTACATAAACTCAGGGCAGCCCTGACATCAGCAAGTCACTTGGCCAGCACATGCCTAGGCACTACCTTACCTGCTGCCTACCTCACCAGCTTGCTGGGCGCTGTAGGATGAGTGGCATGGCCTTGGTCACACTGACCGCTGCTCTGAAAGGGCTCCATTGTTAGGCAGCACACTGGTGAGTCCCCACTAGGTACCCAGCTGATCACGGGGATGCCTGCGGTTTGTAGCTAGTTGCACTAAGAGCCTGTGCCTGGGATACAAACCCGCTGGAAGGATTCCATGGTAGCTGGTGACAGCCTCTCGCTGGGCCAGAGAACAGCTACCAACGCTGCATAAAGGCTAATGGACCCCTGCTCAGGAGAACAGAACAGAAACCTCAGCCTGACTTGATTCCCCAGCCCCCCACTCTGCCTCCAGCTCCCTGACCAATAGCCACCCTGCCCTCTTCTCATACACTGGGGTGGTAGCAAGCCTCTGGGAGCCAGCAGAACTTACTCGGCAGCTTTTTACAGGCGTCCAGTCCCTGTAGGCCAGGGGGTGTCGGTGGCAGAGTCTTGTGTCCCAGAGGCGCAATCACAGACCCTGGCCACAGTGTTGCTGTTAATTGTCAATTTCTCCCTCTCCCTACAAATGGAGGAGGAGGAGGCGGCAGAACCAGGCAGGATATTGTGCTCTTTGCAGAGTTGTCAACTGTTGTGACTTTATCACACATCTTGCAATATTTGGTATTTTTCCTCAAACCCCAGCTCCTGAAGTGGGAGACCCTCAGCTTTTATGTAAACAAAGTACATTTCTAGCCCTCTGGGCTGCAGAGAAAAGCTTGGAAATGTGCCCTGAGCCTGACCAAAGAGGCTCAGAAAGCAGGAGGCAAAGAAACCCAAAAGCATCATCTGTAAAGTTTTGGGGGCCTCATAGCCTGATAGCCAATCAAGAGGAAATTAATACATGCAAGATGATCACGTTATTGTTACCATGGGCATGTTGCCACAGCGGGAAGAAAGGTCTGATCAGGTTTTTCCCATTTGAAAGCTTTCAGTCCTGCAGTCAGACCCAGTAGCCTGGATAGCTGCAAGGAGCTTTGTCAGGAGCCCTGAGCACATGCACTAAACCCACCCAGACAGTTCTTTGTGTTACAGTAGCGCCGGGGGCACAACCAGAATGCAGGTGGCATGGTGCTAGGTGCTGGACATGTACCTAGTAAGAGCTGGCCTCTGCCCCAGGGAGCGCAGAGTCTGGAATTCTAATGTCTCTCCTTCCCCTCCTGCCTACTCCAGAGCACTGAAGGGTCTCGAGCCTGTGAAGGAACCCAAGCCGCCCCCAGTGGAGCACCATACAGCCAGGGGCCTGTCTGTGAGATGCTGGGTCAGCCCCACAAAGGAGTCGATCCACAGCATTGAGGGAGCCATCGGTAAGGGCAGCAGGCAGCTGCCTGTGCCTCCATCTTAATGGAGATCAGCCAATGGGATGGGCCTCAAAATGCTTCACAGCCCACAAGACTGAGAGTCTGGGAGTGGGCGGGACCAGCTGGCGGGGTAGTAACAAAGGGGCCGCTCCCTTAGTGTGATGCTCTCTGGAGGCTGCTCCACTGCACTGCTACCATCATGGCCACATGGGGATCCCAGCTCCAGTGTGGCTGTGGTATGGGGCTGCCTGGGCAAATCCTGGCCTAGCTACGTCACAGGAACTATTCTGCAAGGATTAGTGGCTGCCATTACTTATTAGCAGGACCCCAGGCAATGAGGCCCAGTGATTAGGTGGCTGGCTATCAGAGGCACTGAGTACCCACTGAAGAGACTCTCCCAAGGCCACCCAGTGAGCCTGTGTCAGAACTGGGGATGCATGAGGCAGCATGACCTTATGGATAGAGCACTGGCCTGGGAGTCAGGAGACCTGGTCAGTGCCACCCAGCTGTGTGACCTTGGGTGAATCATGGCGCATCCCTGTCTCAGTTTCTCCGTCTGTATAATGGGAATAATGATGGTGCCCTTCCTTTGTGACATACTTGGAGCTCTACGGCCACCATGATAACTACTAGAACCGGAGTCCTCGTTCACTCCAGCATGAGGCCCGTCCTGATGCCCCCTTCCACACTTGGTAGTAGTAATCACATGACTTTCTCCTTCCCTAGAGTGTCCCCACACAGCTGCCACCAACAGTGGATACTCCCGCAAGGAGAACGGCAGCTTCTTCTCTCAGTGAGGGGTTTGCTGGCTTGTGCCCTGGCTGTGCAGCTCTGGACCCACTTCCAACTTGAGTGAACCTTCTTCTGTCTGCTCTGTGTGCATTAAATCCCTCTGGTCAGCAAAACTTGTCCAGAAAAACAGCCATGAACAGGAGAGATTTTAATTTAGTGTCAATCTTGTTTCCCTGTCCGCTTTGCTGCATTCATCCCTCCATGCTGGGTAACTCTGGGGTACACAGCCTTGCGGCAGCAATACTGACCTTTGTGCATCAGCCCAGAATACGCTGTGCTACCTCTCCACCTCCAACATGGCTCCAGTCGGCCACCCAGGCTGGTCCTCTAATTCTGGGGGCCCAACCTGGTGCTCAGCACCCACAACCCCCAATAAAGCCTGCAGGACCAGTGTGTAACTGATCAGACCCTTTATTAACTTGGGCTTCCAATAATCAGGGCTCCTAAAATGAGAGGCCGTTTTCTGGAAGCTGGCCTGTGGGCAAGAGCAGCCACTGCATGTGGCAGCGTGGCGCTTTATTCATTAAAGAACGTTGGGGCATTCAATAAACTGAAAAGGCGGCAAATTCCATATTAATACAAGGGCATTTTTTTTTCACACAATAGATACTTAGCCTATGGAACTTGCTGCCACAAGAATTGAGGCCAAGAATTTGCAAGATTTTTAAAAGGATTGGGGATTTTTCCATGGAAATGAGAAAATTCAGAGTAGAGTTAATTCTGGCAGGGATATTAACCTTCCTGCAGCAGGGCTCAAACTCATCTCTATTAGAGACCAGGATGAGACCTAATGTGGGGGCAGATTACCCCCATTCTGCCATCCTAAGGTTCTTACACCACCCTGTGAAGCAGCTGGGGCTGGGCACTGCCTGAGACAGGACTATATGGAGCCATGGGCTGATCCATACTGGGGGTTCCTATGCGCCTGCTGTTTGGGGATTAAATCATCATGGACAGAAATCCAGCTTCCCCACAAAATGCTTTTAAAAAAAGCTCAGGTGATTTGTTTGGTTTCTTCTATGCCAGCGAGTTCACGCCTCGGCTCTGCCCTCTTGGGAAGAGTTGCTTTTCTTTGTCCTTACAATGGTTCCAGCATGGGTACACATATGTTGCTCAGGAGTCATGGGATGCTGCCATACATCCTCTGCATGGTGAGCAAATGGTCTTCAGCAAGGTAATTCAGGCCCCATGTGTAACGCCCAGCACTAGCACATCTCCAGACTGGGGCTCGAAAACACAACTGATGCTCAGTGCCAGGCAGCTAAAGGAGCCATCTCCCAGCTTTCTAAGATGAGCCAGTTTGGGGGAAGCCCAGTTGCAACTGGTCTGTATCAGAAAGCTTGCACTAGCATGACAACATGGAATTAGTTACATCAGTGCAAATGCCTAATGTAGATGGATTTAAACCAGGTTAATTAAATTAAATTACCTGGTTAAAATAATCCAGATTAAATGGCTCTATAGTGGGGGTTTACATCTGTGCAATTAAATGGATTTAATTAAGTGGCTCTGGGAAGAAGGATAAAGGAGTTTGAGGCGCAAGTGGTGTTCTCGTCTATCCTCCCTGTGGCAGGAAAAGGCCAGGGTAGAGACCGTCGAATCATGGAAATCAACGAATGGCTACGCAGACGGTGTCGGAGAGAAGGGTTTGGATTCTTTGACAATGGGATGGTCTTCCAAGAAGAAGGATTGCTAGGCAGAGATGGGCTCCACCTCACGAAGAGAGGGAAGAGCATCTTTGCAAGCAGGCTGGCTAACCTAGTGAGGAGGGCTTTAAACTAGGTTCACCGGGGGAAGGAGACCAAAGCCCCGAGGTAAGTGGGGAAGTGGGATTCCAGGAGGAAGCAGAAGCAGGAGACTGTAAGAGGGGAGGACTCCTGTCTCAGACTGAGAAAGCGGGACAATCAGCGAGTTATCTTAAGTGCCTATACACAAATGCAAGAAGCCTGGGGAACAAGCAGGGAGAACTAGAAGTCCTGGCACAGTCAGGGAATTATGATGTAATTGGAATAACAGAGACTTGGTGGGATAACTCACATGACTGGAGTACTGTCATGGATGGATATAAACTGTTCAGGAAGGACAGGCAGGGCAGAAAAGGTGGGGGAGTTGCGTTGTACGTAAGAGAGCAGTATGACTGCTCAGAGCTCCAGTATGAAACTGCAGAAAAACCTGAGTGTCTCTGGATTAAATTTAGAAGTATGAACAACAAGGGTAATGTCGTGGTGGGAGTCTGCTACAGACCACCGGACCAGGGGGATGAGGTGGACGAGGCTTTCTTCCAGCAACTAACAGAAGTTGCTAGATCACAGGCCCTGGTTCTCATGGGTGACTTTAATCACCCCGATATCTGCTGGGAGAGCAATACAGCAGTGCACAGACAATCTAGGAAGTTTCTGGAAAGTGTAGGGGACAATTTCCTGGTGCAAGTGCTGGAGGAACCAACTAGGGGAAAAGCTCTTCTTGACCTGCTGCTCACAAACAGGGAAGAAATAGTAGAGGAAGCAATAGTGGAAGGGAACCTGGGAGGCAGTGACCATGAGATGGTCGAGTTCAGGATCCTGACACAAGGAAAAAGGGAAAGCAGTAGAACAGAGACCCTGGACTTCAGAAAAGCAGACTTCGACTCCCTCAGGGAACTGATGGGCAAGGTCCCCTGGGAGAATAACATGACAGGGAAAGGAGTCGAGGAAAGCTGGCTGTATTTCAAAGAAACCTTATTGAGGTTGCAGGAACAAACCATCCCGATGTGTAGGAAGAAAAGTAAATATGGCAGGCGACCAGCTTGGCTTAACAGTGAAATCCTTGCTCGTCTTAAACACAAAAGAACAGCTTACAAGAAGTGGAAGATTGGACAAATAACCAGGAAGGAGTATAAAAGTATTGTTCAGGCATGCAGGTGTGAAATCAGGAAGGCCAAATCACACTTGGAGTTGCAGCTAGCCGGAGATGTTAGGAGTAACAAGAAGGGTTTCTTTAGGTATGTTAGCAACAGGAAGAAAGTCAAGGAAAGTGTGGGCCCCTTGCTGAATGAGGGAGGGAACCTAGTGACAGAGGATGTGGAGAAAGCTAGTGTACTCAATGCTTTTTTTGCCTCTGTCTTCACAGACAAGGTCAGCTCCCAGACAGCTGCACTCTGCAGCACGGTATGGGGAGGAGGTGACCAGCTCTCTGTGGAGAAAGAAGTAGTTCGGGGCTATTTAGGAAAGCTGGACGAGCACAAGTCCATGGGGCCGGATGCGCTGCATCCGAGGGTGCTAAAGGAGTTGGCCGATGAGATTGCAGAGCCATTGGCCATTATCTTTGAAAAATCATGGCGATCGGGGGAGGTCCCGGATGACTGGAAAAAAGCTAATGTAGTGCCCATCTTTAAAAAAGGGAAGAAGGAAGATCCAGGGAACTACAGGCCAGTCAGTCTCACCTCAGTCCCTGGAAAAATCATGGAACAGGTCCTCAAGGAATCAATCCTGAACCACTTAAAGGAGGGGAAAGTGATCAGGAACAGTCAGCATGGATTCACCAAGGGCAAGTCATGCCTGACTAACCTAATTGCCTTCTATGACGAGATAACCGGCTCTGTGGATGAGGGGAAAGCAGTGGATGTGCTATTTCTGGACTTTAGCAAAGCTTTTGATACAGTCTCCCACAGTATTCTTGCCAGCAAGTTAAAGAAGTATGGGCTGGATGAATGGACGGTAAGGTGGATAGAAAACTGGCTAGATGGTCGGGCTCAACGGGTAGTGATCAATGGTTCCATGTCTAGTTGGCAGCCGGTATCAAGTGGAGTGCCCCAAGGGTCGGTGCTGGGGCCGGTTTTATTCAATATCTTCATTAACGATCTGGAGGATGGTGTGGACTGCACCCTTAGCAAGTTTGCAGATGACACTAAACTGGGAGGAGTGGTTGATATGCTGGAGGGTAGGGCTAGGATACAGAGGGACCTAGACAAATTAGAGGATTGGGCCAAAAGAAATATGATGAGGTTCAACAAGGACAAGTGCAGAGTCCTGCACTTAGGACGGAAGAATCCCATGCACTGCTACAGACTAGGGACCGAATGGCTGGGCAGCAGTTCTGCAGAAAAGGACCTAGGGGTTATCGGTGGACGAAAAGCTGAATATGAGTCAACAGTGTGCCCTTGTTGCCAAGAAGGCTAATGGCATTTTGGGTTGTATAAGTAGGGGCATTTCCAGCAGATCAAGGGATGTGATCATTCCCCTCTACTCAGCACTGGTGAGGCCTCATTTGGATACTGTGTCCAGTTTTGGGCCCCACACTACAAGAAGGATGTGGATAAATTGGAGAGAGTCCAGCGGAGGGCAACAAAAATGATTAGGGGGCTGGAACACATGACTTATGAGGAGAGGCTGAGGGAACTGGGATTGTTTAGTCTGCAGAAGAGAAGAATGAGGGGGGATTTGATAGCTGCTTTCAACTACCTGAAAGGGGGTTCCAAAGAGGATGGATCTAGACTGTTCTCAGTGGTAGAAGATGACAGAACAAGGAGTAATGGTCTCAAGTTGCAGAGGGGGAGGTTTAGGCTGGATATTAGGAAAAACTTTTTCACTAGTAGGGTGGTGAAGAACTGGAATGGGTTACCTAGGGAGGTAGTGGAATCTCCTTCCTTAGAGGTTTTTAAGGTCAGGCTTGACAAAGCCCTGGCTGGGATGATTTAGTTGGGTTTGGTCCTGCTTTGAGCAGGGGGTTGAACTAGATGACCTCCTGAGGTCCCTTCCAACCCTGAGATTGTATGATTCTATGATTCTTTATACTGGTGCAAATTAGCCATGTGCAGATCAGTGGCTATATACAGGGGCGGCTCTACAAATTTGGCCGCCCCAAGCAGTCATGCCCGGGAGGCGCCCCCGAGCCGCGGGAGCAGCGGACCTCCCGCGGTCATGACTGCAGAGGGTCCGCTGGTCGCGCGGCTCGGCTGGACCTCCCGCAGCTGTGGGCGGTTCGCTGGTCCGGCGGCTCCGGTTGAGCTGCCGCAGTCATGCCTGCGGAAGGTCCAGCCGAGCCGCGGGACCAGCGTCCCCTCCGCAGTCATGCCTGCGGCAGGTCCGCTGCTCCCGGGGCTCCGGTGGACCTCCCGCAGGCATGACTGCGGCAGGTCCGCCGGCCCAGCCTGCCGCCCCCCCGGGAAAGGGCCGCCCCAGGCAGGTGCTTGCCCCGCTGGGCTCTGGAGCCGGCCCTGGCTATATATGACACATCCAGCCCCAGGGTCAGGCCAAAAGTGAAATGAGTTTGATGATCTCAACTCTACAGCTGCTTTATATTTGTCTGAACTCCTCTGGGGAATAGTTGGTCTAAGAGTAGGAGCAGCCAGTCAGAGGCAAGGTTGAGACAGATAAGGCTTGACAGAATTCAAGCACCTTTCCAATGTGGAAGATGCTACTGTAGCACTTGCCTGCATTACACTTCGCTCACACCAGCAGCTGCTCATTTCCCCCTCCATGTATGCCTGAGGAACAAGAGACCCACACACCAGTTTACTGCAGCTGTGGATCAGCTCGTGTTTATTCCTCAGCACTCATTGCAGAGCCAGCCCTGCCTTAGCCTGCACAATGGGGAAAGAGCAACTGTAGACTCATACATGATTCTTCACTGGTTTGAAAAACTCTGGTTTCCATTATAAGAAGTTCCTCTCTTGGCAATAGAAAAGGATGGTGGCAGGATGGATGGGCAGCTAACCAGCCTTCCAGAACCATGGCTCCAGCCAAATGTTACAGCAGCCAAAGGTGTGAACCTTACGACCCCCAATTCACTTCAGTGCCACATTAACCTCCAACTCCAGGCAGGGCTAAGGCACCTCTATGCTACAGGGACTAGCACCACAGCAGGGGGGTTCTGACTAGCATGTCCCCAAGCCCAGGAGCTAGGTTGATGGACACTTTCTTCCATTCACCTTGCTGTATCTACCCCAGGGGCAAGCGTGGCACAGCAACAGCACTGGAGTGTGGAGTTTGCACAACTGTGAGCACCATAGTGATGTCAACCCAAAATGTAGGCCAGACCTCAGCAGAAATCAACTTGTGGGTTTGTCCCAGAGCTCCCCTCTGCTGGGGGGAGAAGAGGATTGGAACAGGGGTCTCCCACCTCAGGAGCTTGCCCAAACCCCTGGGCATTCTGCTTTGGGTCTCCTTCAATCTCTAAAGCCACTCCACTTTGGATAATTAAATGTGAGTGGTGCATGGGGACTGGACCTTGGCTGTCCCTGAGCTAGAGTCAGTCTCTCTGGCCCAACACAACCTTCATAATTTAGCCACAGTGGACCAGTTTCAAGAAGAGGGATTGAGGGAAACCCACATCACAGTATCCCTGGCCCTAGCAGCCAAGATGGGCAGCTGAATTCCTTTGGGACTTAGGCAGGAGACAGGCATCCATCCCCCTAGAGGGAAGCAGCAAGAGGCACCCAGGAACTTCACCCTGAAAACCAAGCGGGGCACCATGTTCAGGCTCAGTGAGAGTTCTGTGGATTACAGTGAGCTGAAAACTGGGATGTAGGAACCTGAATGCCAGCCTGAGCCCCCCCAAGTCCCTTTGTGGATCTGAACCGTCATGCCTTGCTTTTCCTGGAGCAGTGAAGCTCTCTCCATGGCCCTCAAGAGGCTGCTTCACCTCCTTGTATGTGGGTGACTAATGTATTACTACAGCCAATCAGACTCAAGCTCTTACACAGAGTCTCACTGAAGTCAACATGCTCACTCATCTGCGTAAGGGCTGCAGCCCTGGGGATGGGTTCACAGGATCAGGCCCCATGGTATGCGTGGTCAGAATGACAGCTCCTAGGGCAGGGGTAGACAACCTACGGCACACGTGCCGAAGGCGGCATGTGAGCTGATTTTCAGTGGCACTCACACTTCCCGGGTCCTGGCCCCCGGTCCAGGGGGCTCTGCATTAATTTTAAATGAAGCTTCTTAAACATTTTTAAAACCTTATTTACTTTACATACAACAATAATTTAGTTATATATTATAGACAATGTATTACCGGCCTGCACAACCTTAAATTAGAGTGAATAAATGAAGACTCAGCACACCACTTCTGAAAGGTTGCCGACTCCATCCTAGGATCTTGCCAGTGAAGCAGACAGTGCCAGAGGGGTTCAGAGAGGCCACTGAAAGCACACTCTGGGAGGGACAGCTGAGCTAGATTTCAGTGCCCCTTTAACACATGTTTTAGTGATGGGGGTCAGGGGGGAATAAGCCATTGACAGAGAACCTCTGTTGAGGGGCATTGCTTTGTTTCTCCACCCTGCCTGAAACCAGCTTGCTCTCACACCCATTTCAGCCCTGCTCCCCACATGTGCTGTAAGATCACCCCCATTGCCTTCAAGCTATTTGCACTAGGCTGTGCAAAGCAAGTGTCCCCAGGATACTCCTGAGCTACTCTTCAGCTCACCAGGGTACTGCGCTCCCAGCGCTGGGAGTTCACACAACACACCCATGATACCAACCCATCACCCCAGGGCACACATGCCAAGCAGGATGGCCTTGGGTGCCAAAACAAACACCTACTCTCAGCAATTGCCCTGGAAGGGCCAGAAGTGCAGCAAAAATAACCAAAGGCTTGAGCCCTTGAAGTGGTTTTAATACTGAGAGCTATAAACTCTTGTAGGAGCTTTGAGCAAGGACCATCTCCCCCCATTACAGTCAACCATTAGCCAATGATCAGGATCATTTATTTTCTTCTGGAGAATATTAAGCTACTCCAGCCTGCATGCAATCTGGGGAGCTGAACACCAGAGATTACAAGGAGGATTTTAAGGAGTGGAGGGTACCACTGTGTGGCTCAAATTTTGAACGCTGAGTTCCCTTCACAGCACTAAAATAAAGGGCCACATCTGTATGCTGCATGTTGAGCCTACTTGGACGCCCCCCCCCCCCCGCGTGAGTGCAGAGCACATCCAAGTATGGTCCTGTTACTGGCAAAGCAGCATATCTAGAAGCACTGCTGAAGTCTAGCTAAATACCAGAGCCACGCAGCTAAATCACCCTCTGACCAATGGGGCAGGATAACAGGCAGCCCCCAGCCACCCTGGGCAACACCACCACGTTTAAATGCAGACTTACAAGAATTTTATTTATTTATTATGAGCTTGACCCCCATCCCCTCCGAACCCGCCGCCCAGCAGGAAGCCCCCAGAGCGGCACGCATTCCTTAGGGAGAAACGAAGGGCCATGCGTTCCAGGGGCAGATGGAGCCCCAAGCCTAGCTGGGGCTGCTGGCCAGACACCGCAGGGCTCGAGGACACAACGCTTCCCGGGGAAAACAGTGGCCCGGGCGGCTCATTGCAGTCGGCTGCTCGTGGGCCTAGGCGGGTCGATCAGGGTCTCCCCGCCTGTAGCGCAAGGAAGCCCCAGGCAACCCCGCTCCTCGTGGGCCTCCCGCGGGCGGCTGGAAGGGGAGTTACTACCCTGGGGCGACGGTGTGAACAAAGCTACCAGCGGCTGCTCTGCAGTCCTTGCTCCGCGCCCTGAGAGCCAGCGCCGCCCTGCCCGGAAACACCCCCGGCTCGCGACACACACACACACACCCCGAAGGGCTCGGCCGCACCCGCACCCGAACCCCCTGCTGGCCCAGGCAGGCCCCGCGCCGTCGGGCTCAGATCAGAATCGCCTCGATACTCATGGGCCGGGGAGCTCGGGTCAGCGCGGACCCGCCCCGCGGCCTCATCTATCTGATCGACTCATCATCTCTGAGCGCCGGGCGGGCCGGCTGCGGCCTCCAACTCTGCCCCGCACAGCGCCCGCGGGCTTCGCGGGAGGGGTCTTCTCATCTCGGGCCGGGCGGCCGCCCCCGGCCCGATCGAATAAGATCAACGTGTAGGCGAGATCCCAGCAGGGCCGCACGCACGCACGCACCCCCCCCCCCCCATCGCTGCACACGCACACCCCCACGCACGCTCAGGTGCACACTCAACTCCCTGCACACTCACTCACGCTCCATCCGCTCCCCTACAGGGCTCCGCGTGCGCAACAACTCCCTTTTATATAGCCTGGGGCCGCACTGCATCATGGGAGCACCAGCTGCCTCCATAGAGCTCTCCCCAAACGGTCCGCGGCCTCTCGGGCGCCCTCTTCGGCCGGGAGGATTCCACGCAACCCTCCTGCCTGGACCGCAGCTTTTCACCTCCAGCTCCCTTTGTCCCCAGCCAGGACCGGGGCCGGGTGAGCTGGAATCGGGACATCTCCGGCCAACAACATTATTTTAACATAACTTAGAAACAAGGATTAGCTGAAAACATGTGTGTTTTACTGAGGGGAGATGTTAACACACTATGAGACTTAAACATCCAGGGCCGGCTCCAGAGCCCAGCGGGGCAAGCACCCGTCTGGGGCGGCCCTTTCCCGGGGGGGCGGCAGGCTGGGCCGGCGGACCTGCCGCAGTCATGCCTGCAGGAGGTCCACCGGAGCCCCGGGAGCAACGGACCTGCCGCAGGCATGACTGCGGAGGGGACGCTCGGCCGGCGGCTCCAGTGGACCTCCCGCAGGCATGACTGCGGCAGCTCAACCGGAGCCTCCGGACCTGCGAACCGCCCGCAGCTGCGGGAGGTCCAGCCGAGCCACGCGACCAGCGGACCCTCCGCAGTCATGCCCGCGGGAGGTCCGCTGCTCCCGCGGCTCGGGGGCGCCTCCCAGGCATGACTGCTTGGGGCGGCCAAAAACCTAGAGCCGCCCCTGTAAACATCCCATTGTCTCACCCACAGAATTCTTCTGCAGAACTGGGAGGGATCTTAAACACCTGCTAGCATCAGTCCCAAACCAGAGGATGGGTACAGTCCACAGTGGCTGGGGCAGCTCCATAGTATGAAATTGTCTTGTTTTAGAGATACTGTGACGAAGTGGGACTGGTCTTACTGGGGGCTGGGTACAGATCCTAAGTATCTAGCAGCAAAAGTCCATGCAGCCAAATGCCTGACACTCTGTCTCCTAGCAACTGATGGCCGGGCCCCTCCCTGCAAAGGTGCTGGCTAAAGGTGTTGGAGACAAAGGGGTCAGGTGACCTCCTGGCCCGGGAAAGAAGCGGAGGAGAGAGGAGGGGCCGGAGGGGGTTGGGCAGACTGGAGTTGGCTGGGGAAAAGAGGGGAAGCAGGGAGAGAGGGCTCTGATCCCCGAGGGGGGCTGTGGGGCCCCAAGATGGACCTAACAGGGGGGATCCGGTTATCTGTGCCTGCAAGACCTGTGGTGGACTGTATTCCTGTCGTCTAAATAAACCTTCTGCTTTACTGGCTGGCTGAGAGTCCTGGTGAATCGGCAGGGAGCCCGGGGGTGCAGGGCCTGACTCCCCCACACTCCGTGACAACTGGTGGTAGCGGTGGGATCTACTGCACCCCGTGGACGGTGCTTCCTGCAGTAAGTGACTGGGGCGCAGTAAAACGAAGGGGCGATTAACCCCTGGGAGAGTGTGACCAGAGAGCAGGACTTTGCAGTAACAGGGTCCCCCGGGGGATCGCAGCGAGCGGTCCCAGGGGCGGAGGAGTCTGCAGCTCGACCCTGGCAGAGAGGTGGTGACCTCAAGGACTGGCACACTAGGGGTCCCCCTGGAACCCGTGGGGAGTGGCGAGCACCCCGGCCTGCGAGTGGCCAGCAGGAAGATGTATGCCCAGCAGCGCAAGTGCGACCTGGTGGAGCTGTGCAAGCTGAGGGGGCTTTGCAGTGGGAAGCTCACCAAGGACCAGCTGATTGCCCGGCTGGAGGACGCAGATCACGGGAATGAACCGATCCCTGTCTCTGAGGGAAGCAGCCTGGCAGAGGCAGCGCAGGCACCAGTGTCTGTCCCCGCTGGGAGTGGTCAGCTGGCCGCTGAGGGCTTCCCGAGACCTCCCACCCCTAGGCCTAGAGGGAGGGGGAGGAGGAGCCCAGCGACTACCGAGGGCACCGTGACCCCCCCAGCCAGCAGGGGGTCGGCCCGGCGAAGCCCACCCCCCCAGCAGGGGATCGTCCCGGCGATGCTCGGCCTCCGTGGAGCGCAGGCGGCTGGACTGGGAGAGAAAGATAAAACTGAGAGAGCTGGAGGAGCGTAAGGAACAGAGGGAACAAAAACGGAGAGAGCTGGAGGAGCGTAAGAAACAGAGGGAACATGAGGAGAGACAGAGGGAACGTGAGCGGGAGGAGAAGGAGAACCAGCGTAAACACGAGGAGACCCAGCGCCAGCAGGAGCGGGAGGAGAAGGAGAAGGAACGTAAACATGAGCTGGAACTGGCCCAGCTGAACAACAGTAAGGCCCCAGCTACGGTGAGCAAGGGGGGACCCAAGCCTACAAAGAGCTTTGATAAAAGCTTCCTGGCCCGGCGTAAGGAGGGGGAGGACATAGACACCTTCCTGACGGCCTTTGAGAATGCCTGCAAGCTGCACCGGGTTGACCCTGCAGACAGGATCCAGTTTCTCACCCCCTTACTGGACTCCACCGCCGTGGAGGTGTACAGCCGAATGAGAGAGGCGGAGGCGGAGGACTACAACCTGTTCAAAGAGGCCCTGCTCCGCGAGTTTGGGCTGACCCCAGAGATGTACCGGAAGAGGTTCCGGAGTCAACATAAGACCCGGGAGGTCACATACCTCCAACTGGTCAACCGGGCGCAGGGATATGCCCGCAAGTGGACGGCTGGGGCCCAAACTAAAGAGGACCTGCTTGACCTATTCATACTGGAGCACCTGTATGAGCAGTGCCCGTCGGACCTGAGGCTGTGGTTGATGGACCAGAAGCTGGAGAACCCGCAGCATGCAGGCCAGCTGGCCGACCAATACATGGACAGTCGGGCAAGGGATAATAGGGAGGCGTCTCGAAGGAGCAGGTCTGCCTCAATGCAGAGAGAGAGTCACCATGGGACCTCCCAGAAGGGGCCGAGGGAGAGCCCCCACCAAAGGGAAACATCTGGCGTCAGGTCCAGCCGTCCCACTCGAGGGGACCCACGAGACATGGGCTGCTATCAATGTGGCCAACAAGGCCACATACGGGCCCAGTGCCCCAAGCTCCGGGACAAACTGAGCAGACCAACCCCACACCGGGTCAACTTGGTAGAGACCCAGCCGGATGAGGGGCAGCGTTCACAGGAAAGGGGGGCTGGCCGCGTACCACCTGCAAAGGAGGGAGGGGGGCCCCGGGTCAGCCCCTCCGAGGGGCTGGATGCTCCCCGCCCTGAGTTTTGGGTTTACAGGGTGGGCACAGGGCTGCCCCTCCGGAGCGAGTGCCTTGTCCCCCTGGAGGTAGACGGGAGGGAGGTCACTGGGTACTGGGACACGGGCGCAGAGGTGACGCTGGCCCGGCCCAAGGTGGTGAACCCAGATCGGATGGTGCCCAACACCTACCTGACCCTGAGGGGTGTGATCGGGATCCCATTCAAGGTGCCTGTGGCGAGGGTACACCTGAAGTGGGGGGACAAGGAGGGCCCCAAGGGTGTGGGGGTGCACCCACATTTGCCCACGGAGGTGTTAATGGGGGGGGATCTCGAGGACTGGCCAAGTAACACCCGGGGTGCCCTGGCCGTGAACCGTAGTCAGAGTCGACGCAGGGCTCTGCACCCTGACACCGGGGAAGGTACTCTGCCTGAGGCACCGGACCCTGACCCGGTGGGGAGGGAACGCCCAGGGACAGGGCTCAGAGAGGCTGTGGCCTCAGACCCAGCCGGTGAGAGAGAGCAGATCCCTGTCCCTGCCCCAGCGGCTGAGTTCCAGGCCGCGGTGCGGGAAGACCCCTCCTTGCGGAGGATAGGGGACCTGGCCAACCTCGGGGGGGGGGGACAGACCATGGGATGAGGTGGCCGGAAAAGGTTCCTGTGGGAGAAGGGGTTCCTGTACCGAGAATGGACTCCCCCAGGGAAGATGGAGTCAGGGGGGATCAGGAGGCAGCTGGTGGTACCCCAGGAGTATCGCCACCAGCTGCTGTGCCAGGCCCATGACATTCCCCCCTCAGGGCACCAGGGAGCCTGGCATACCCAGCAGAAGCTGCTACGGAGCTTTTACTGGCCTGGGGTCTTTGCCCATGTCCGGCAGCACTGCCGCTCCTGTGACTTCTGCCAGAGGGGGAGGAAGGCCCGGGACAGGGGGAAGATGGCTGTAAGACCCTTGCCCCGCCCCGAGGAGCCTGTCCAGAGGGGGGCCAGGGTCAAAAGGGGGGCTCTGAACCGAGAGAGCCCGAATCACAGCCCCCCAGACTGGAACGTGGGGAGAAGGCCCCAGCCCCGCGAGCACCCCAGGGGTATTGGGGTGGGGAAAGGGCGTGGGCAGCATAAGGCTTCCCCCCTGCAACCTGCAAGTGCCCTTGAGTCCCCCCGACCTACAGGGGGGCAGGAAACTGGAATGACCTGGGGTAACTCTCCCCCCAGAACGGGGGGGACCCTGGGGCCTCTGTGGGAATGTAGGTGGGTTCGAACTTCCCCAGGTCACTGGCTGGAGTGACCCCGCTCAGTTCGGTCTCGAAGGGGGGAGAGGTGTGACAAAGTGGGACTGGTCTTACTGGGGGCTGGGTACAGATCCTAAGTATCTAGCAGCAAAAGTCCATGCAGCCAAATGCCTGACACTCTGTCTCCTAGCAACTGATGGCCGGGCCCCTCCCTGCAAAGGTGCTGGCTAAAGGTGTTGGAGACAAAGGGGTCAGGTGACCTCCTGGCCCGGGAAAGAAGCGGAGGAGAGAGAAGGGGCCGGAGGGGGTTGGGCAGACTGGAGTTGGCTGGGGAAAAGAGGGGAAGCAGGGAGAGAGGGCTCTGATCCCCGAGGGGGGCTGTGGGGCCCCAAGATGGACCTAACAGGGGGGATCCGGTTATCTGTGCCTGCAAGACCTGTGGTGGACTGTATTCCTGTCGTCTAAATAAACCTTCTGCTTTACTGGCTGGCTGAGAGTCCTGGTGAATCGGCAGGGAGCCCAGGGGTGCAGGGCCTGACTCCCCCACACTCCGTGACAGATACGGACAGAAAACTTAAGCTGCACAAATACAAATGTGAGGTAGATCTGTGCATATGCAGGAAGGCCAGGGAAAGTCACTATCAGTTCTCAGGCTCTAAATATTCAATTATTTTCCATGCAGGGAGGAGATTTTTTCCCTCTGTATTTTTCTGTGATTTGCATTGTAGTTTGATAAATGTATTCTGACCGCCTAGTTTACTTGGTTCATAGCTTTCAGAGCTTGTATGATTTCTGGTTTTGTCTGTACAGAGTAGATCACACCAGACACAGGCATGCTCAGCCCCAGTCTAGCACAATTCAGTAACACGAGTCACCCCATCTGTGCAGGCCAGAACACACTGCTATAACATGCTAACTCACTTCCATGCTGTAGCAGGGTCTGGGAACATGTTTGTTTTGTTAGCATAGAAGGGACATAATTTGACTCCTGTGGGCTATAATACTTGGGTCTAATATTGGTTGCTGGGTTTAGTGTGTGGGTGCTAGAGGAGGTCAGTTTAGATATTCTGCTGGTCCCTTCTGGCCTTTGTTGAATGAAATTCCTGCATCTGGTCAACTGCATAGTCATCCCACTCCAAAATTCTGTCCTGCAGTGCCCTCTGCCATACCCACAAGGCTAGCACACGCTCCATATAGCCAGTAACCAGACTATAGAGATGGGATGTGTTTTCCAGACTCTGCTACAACAGGGTCAGTTTAGACTCCATTCTAGGTGAGGGCTGAAGCTTCCACATTCATTCACCAATGAGCAAAATCAGAGAAGCAGAAAGGGGCCAAGTGAGAGGAAGGGTGGCACAGAAGACAGGGTGCTAGCATAAAACTTCGAAGACTCAGATTGAAATCCCTGTTCTACCATAGACTTCTTGTGTGACCCTAGGGTAGTGATTTAGTCACACTGTGCCTTAGGTCTCCCTCTGTACAATGGGAATCATAGTGCCCCCCTTCATAGGGGGAGTGAGGATAAACATTAAAGATTATGAGGTGCCCAGATATTAGGGTCTGGGAGCCCTAGAAGAACCAACTGTGGATTTTACACCATCTTTAGTATTCACAGTCCCTCAGAACACCAACTTAAATGTCTAATACCCTCCCCCTAACACATCTGAATCTGTGCCCAGACCTCCAAGAACAGTAGCCATGCACAAAAGTCCCTATTTCAACTGGGCTTTCCTAATGGCTATTGTGGGAAAAGATGGTTAAGAAGCTCACATGCTGGGTTCCATCCATTCATGGGAGCGACATTGAGTTCCCATCATAGAATCATAGACGATTAAGGGTGGAAGAGACCTCAGGAGGTCATCTAGTCCAATCCCCTGCTCAAGGCAGGACCAATCCCCAACTAAATCATCTCAGCCAGGACTTTGTCAAGCCGGGCCTTAAAAACCTCTAAGGATGGAGATTCCACCACCTCCCTAGGTAACCCATTCCAGTGCTTCACCACCCTCCTAGTGAAATAGTGTTTCCTAATAGCCAACCTAGACCTGCCCCACTGCAACTTGACACCATTGCCACCACAGAGATCAGCTGAGCTCCATCCTCTTTGGAACCCCACTTCAGGTAGTTGAAGGCTGCTATCAAATCCCCCCTTACTCTTCTCTTCTGCAGATTAAACAAGCCCAGTTCTCTCAGCCTCTCCTCGTAAGTCATGTGCCCCAGCCCCTGATCATTTAATAGAATCATAGACTTTAAGGTCAGAAGGGACCATCATGATCATCTAGTCTGACCTCCTGCACATTGCAGGCCACAGAACCTCGCCCACTCCTGAAATATCCCCTAACCTCTGGTTGAGTTACTGCCCTCCACTGGACTCTCTCCAATTTGTCCACATCCTTTCTGATGTCGGGGGCCCAAAACTGGATGTGGCCTCACCAGTGCCAAATAGAGGGGAATAATCACTTCCCTTGATCTGCTGGCAATGCTCCTACTTATACAGCCCAATATGCCGTTATCCTTCTTGGCAACAAGGTCACACTGCTGGCTCATATCCAGCTTTTCATTCAGTGTAATCCCCAGGACCTTTTCAGCATCACACACTTGGAGAATGTTTCACAGGGAAGTGTTGTCTCATTAACTGATGTGTACATTAATTGAACAGCTGCCTTTAAGGGGGTCACCAGGCTTATAAGAAGGTGATAAACATAGCTAAAAATGCCATCTGCATTCTAAGTAGTTCTAGAACTCCACTGCTCTGCAAACAAGAAACTAAACAGATAGGTAACAGTTTGCGACATCAAAGTATTGTTCAGGCATGCAGGTGTGAAATCAGGAAGGCCAAATCACACTTGGAGTTGCAGCTAGCCAGAGATGTTAGGAGTAACAAGAAGGGTTTCTTTAGGTATGTTAGCAACAGGAAGAAAGTCAAGGAAAGTGTGGGCCCCTTGCTGAATGAGGGAGGGAACCTAGTGACAGAGGATGTGGAGAAAGCTAGTGTACTCAATGCTTTTTTTGCCTCTGTCTTCACAGACAAGGTCAGCTCCCAGACAGCTGCACTCTGCAGCACAGTATGGGGAGGAGGTGACCAGCTCTCTGTGGAGAAAGAAGTAGTTCGGGGCTATTTAGGAAAGCTGGACGAGCACAAGTCCATGGGGCCGGATACGCTGCATCCGAGGGTGCTAAAGGAGTTGGCTGATGAGATTGCAGAGCCATTGGCCATTATCTTTGAAAAATCATGGCGATCGGGGGAGGTCCCGGATGACTGGAAAAAAGCTAATGTAGTGCCCATCTTTAAAAAAGGGAAGAAGGAAGATCCAGGGAACTACAGGCCAGTCAGTCTCACCTCAGTCCCTGGAAAAATCATGGAACAGGTCCTCAAGGAATCAATCCTGAACCACTTAAAGGAGGGGAAAGTGATCAGGAACAGTCAGCATGGATTCACCAAGGGCAAGTCATGCCTGACTAACCTAATTGCCTTCTATGATGAGATAACCGGCTCTGTGGATGAGAGGAAAGCAGTGGATGTGCTATTTCTGGACTTTAGCAAAGCTTTTGATACAGTCTCCCACAGTATTCTTGCCAGCAAGTTAAAGAAGTATGGGCTGGATGAATGGACGGTAAGGTGGATAGAAAACTGGCTAGATGGTCGGGCTCAACGGGTAGTGATCAATGGTTCCATGTCTAGTTGGCAGCCGGTATCAAGTGGAGTGCCCCAAGGGTCGGTGCTGGGGCCGGTTTTATTCAATATCTTCATTAACGATCTGGAGGATGGTGTGGACTGCACCCTTAGCAAGTTTGCAGATGACACTAAACTGGGAGGAGTGGTTGATACGCTGGAGGGTAGGGCTAGGATACAGAGGGACCTAGACAAATTAGAGGATTGGGCCAAAAGAAATATGATGAGGTTCAACAAGGACAAGTGCAGAGTCCTGCACTTAGGACGGAAGAATCCCATGCACTGCTACAGACTAAGGACCGAATGGCTGGGCAGCAGTTCTGCAGAAAAGGACCTAGGGGTTACGGTGGACGAAAAGCTGAATATGAGTCAACAGTGTGCCCTTGTTGCCAAGAAGGCTAATGGCATTTTGGGTTGTATAAGTAGGGGCATTTCCAGCAGATCGAGGGATGTGATCATTCCCCTCTACTCAGCACTGGTGAGGCCTCATTTGGAGTACTGTGTCCAGTTTTGGGCCCCACACTACAAGAAGGATGTGGATAAATTGGAGAGAGTCCAGCGGAGGGCAACAAAAATGATTAAGGGGCTGGAGCACATGACTTATGAGGAGAGGCTGAGGGAACTGGGATGGTTTAGTCTGCAGAAGAGAAGAATGAGGGGGGATTTGATAGCTGCTTTCAACTATCTGAAAGGGGGTTCCAAAGAGGATGGATCTAGACTGTTCTCAGTGGTAGAAGATGACAGAACAAGGAGTAATGGTCTCAAGTTGCAGAGGGGGAGGTTTAGGCTGGATATTAGGAAAAACTTTTTCACTAGTAGGGTGGTGAAGAACTGGAATGGGTTACCTAGGGAGGTAGTGGAATCTCCTTCCTTAGAGGTTTTTAAGGTCAGGCTTGACAAAGCCCTGGCTGGGATGATTTAGTTGGGTTTGGTCCTGCTTGAGCAGGGGGTTGGACTAGATGACCTCCTGAGGTCCCTTCCAACCCTGAGATTCTATGATTCTATGATCCCTGAGCTGCCCTCCAAGCTCTTGGTAGCACATGGTTAACCAGACCCATTCACATCACTGCCAATCCTAGTGTAACAGGCGCACAAATAAGGCAGCACATAAAAAACTCTGTATTCTACTGAGACCTGATCCAAAGCCAATGCAAGTCAATGGAAAGACTCCTATTGACTCCAATGGGTCAGTAGGGAAAAGACATTTTATTGGCAAGTTTTTTATTCAGGATTTTATAAACAATGGAGAATTTTAAAAAACTAAGCTACAAAAAAGTAGTTGAGTGATCCCTTCACTGCAACTACTGTAGGGGATTGATTCCTACATTTCAATCTGGGTGTGTAGAAGCTGGAGAGAACAGCTCAAGAGAGGTGAAAAACAAATTGAGAAGACAGGCCCATTGGAGATGGAAATAAAGTACAGAATAACATCAGTATAGGAGGCATTTGTCTTTAACAATCTATACACTTTCCAAATATACAAGTTGTGATGTTAAAATGTGGCTTAGACATCATCTTTACTATTAAGTTTAGTTACATAGTGTTCCCACCCCCTCCCCACCTACTCCCTCCTTAGTATAAATATCGAGGCTTGTGTTGGCTTCTAAACCACTTTCATCCAGGACATTGTTCAAGGACAAGGATGATTTGTATGTCAGGGTCCCAGAGAGCAAGCAGTTTTCTAGACACCTGTAGCTCATGCTACATTTACACCAATGACACACTGCTGTCACTGAACAGTGATTTGCTGCCCATTGCAATCCAGATCTACTTTCTGCTTGGAAAACCTTCTTACATGAATATAGAAGGTAGTCTTCAGAACCACATTAGATGAGTTTCATTTTGTTACCTATTGAGAAGTTTCAGTTGAAGTCTGTGCTTTTAGGATATCATCTCCCTAGACTTAGGCCCCAAAATACGTAGCTCTAACACAAGAGTGTCATTACGGTCAACTTATCTCCCTCCCCTGCTGTTCTTACTACACTTATTGGGATTTAAAGATATTATCTCTAAAATAGCTTAAATGCAACCTGTTCCCATCTATGTTCTGTCAAACTGAAAATTGTATCCATTCTGGTAGGCCCAAGCAATTAATCGTGAAACAACACAAGGTTCTCCTTAAGCAGACTGTATAATGTTATAGGAAAGAGGATTTGATCTGTATACATACATAAAGTAATCTTTGCTGATTACTTTATAAAGGGATAGGAAGATAAAAGAACATCTTCTCACTTTGCTGAAAGCACAGAGAACTTGGAGCCGTTGTGAAGAGCAGAGGGTCACTCTCTTGGTTTGGAAAAGGCTTGGTAATGGGGGCATTTCCTCTTGGCATCGCCAAACTGGGCTCTGTCCATTCCATTGACCTCTCTCTGCCTCAGGTAAGTTCTCCTTTTCAGCAGTTTCTCCCAAACAGATGTGTGTGTCTGAAGCCTTGAGATTCATTTTATGAACAGAACGTAAAAAGCCATCACAATGCAGGATATAGCCACCGCTGCATGAAGTCTGGTGCCGATCACTGCAGCTGAAAGACAAAATGAAGATATGTAGCAGCTCCAGCACACATCTCAGGATGACACTCACTAAGGCTCACAACACCTACGTGTAGGTAACTGTCAGACCCATTTTACTGATGATTTAGTGACTGAAAGGTTAAACAGCTGCCATCCCCTTAGAAGAAAGTTACAGTGAATCAGGAGCAAACCCAGGAGCAGGTCCCAGGTGTCTTGGCTCCCATGCCTTGCTCTCACCTGCCCAGGGGTTTCCCAGAGCAGGTAGCCTCGCGCCCTCCGTGAGGGGAGCTTTGCAACGCTGGGACCCCCAGTTTTCCTGCCCGCGCCCCCGCCGGCCCAGCCCCCGCCTTACCTTTGTAGAACACGCCCCAGACCCCGCGCTTCTCCGAGAGCAGCCAGGCCTTGAGCCGCGGCACCTTCCGGAAGTAGGCGCAGGTGCAGACGAAGAGCAGGCCGAACACCAGCACCCCGTCCAGCGAGTAGGCTGCAAGGCAAGGGGAGCAGCGCGTCACCGGCTGCAGCGGGCGCGGGCTCAGCCCCGTCCCGGGTCATTCCCCCCTCCCCGGCTCCCTCACATCGCTGCGCCCCAGAGGCCCGGGCCAGGCAGGCAGCTGAGAGGCGGCCACTGGCCAGCGCCGCCCGGCCCGAGAGCCGCCGTCCCCCCCGCGGAACCCAGGCGTCCGAGCTCGGGCTACGCCCGCCCCTCACCGTTGGTCATGGCGATGGGGAGGGGGAGGGGCGGCCGCTTTGGAGTCGCGAGCGGCTCCCGTCACCGCATCTCACAAACCGGGGCGCCCTGATCCTCTCTGCGCATGCGCCACTACCGGCCAGCCCACAGCCAACGCGACAGCCGGAACCGCCAGGCAGAGCCAGCCGAGCGCAGAAAGCGCAGGCTAGACGCAGCCAGTCGAAGACCGAGCGGATAGGCGACGCCAATCAAACGAATTAACGCGATTAGGCCTCCTCAATCGAGTACCGATAGGCGACTCCAATTTTTTTAAATTTAATTATTATTGGTATCAGGCCTAGAACCAAGGTGGGATCAAGCCCCTACTGTGTCAGCATGGCATACACACTGAAAGATAGTCACTGTCCCAAAGAGCTCACAGTACACACAGGCACAAGTAGGGTTGCCAACCCTCCAGGATTGTCCTGGCGTCTCAAGGAATTAAAGATTATTATTTAATGAAAGGTTATGTCATGGGATGAAACCAACCAGAATTGGCAACCCTAGGCACAGAGTGGGAGGGTAAACTGAGGCACATCAAGAGGAAGGGACTGGCCATAAGTCACCCAGTAGTAGGATGACCAGGTGTCTGGATTTTGACCGGAACACCCAGTTGAAAATAGACCCTGGTGTCTCTGGTCAGCACCTCTGACTGGGCCATTAGAAGTCCAATTGGTGGTGCTGTGGCACTAAGGCAGGCTAGCCCCAACCTGTTCTGGCTCCATGCTGTGCCCTGGAAGCAGCCAGAAGGTCCGGCTCCTATGCAGGGGGGCTACATGGCTCTACACGCTGCCCCTGCCCCGAGCACTGGCTCTGCACAATGGGAGGTGGGGGGTGGGCAGTGCCTGCAGGCGAGAGCGGTGCGTGGAGCCTCCTGCGCCCCTCCCCCCACCTAGGACCTGGACTTGTTGGCTGCTTCTGGGGCACGTACAACATGGTGCCAGGACAGACAGGCAGCCTGCCTTAGCACCGCCCTCGCCCCTGCTGTGCCACTGACTGGGAGCTGCCCGAGGTAAGCCCATGCCCCAACCCCAAGCCCCAACCCCCTAGCCCAGCCCTGACCCCCCCCAACCTGGAGCACCCTCCTGCACCCCAAACCCCTCATCCCCAGCCCCACTCCAGAGCCTGCACCCCCAATTAGAGCCCTCACCCCCTCCCGCACCCCAACCCCCTGCCCCAGCACAGTGAAAGTGAGTGAGAGTGGGGGAGAGCGAGCCACAGAGCGAGGGGGAATGTAGTGACCAGGGGGTGGGGCCTTAGGGGTGTTGGTGTCATTAGGCATAACTCTAGGTAACTCAGGAGGGTGGAAAACCATAGTGTTAATGAAGCCTTTCTGTACTAGGCCTGAATGGACCAAAGTTATTTTATGCTTATCCAGAGTGCCTCCATATTAAACTTTAGTTGAACTCCCAGGTTAGAATTGAGAATGGAATGTGTAACTGCTCCTTATCAGTGCAACACTGAAAGCCTGTTTGTATCTGGCTTAGGAGGAGGAGGGGAGGGAGAGCAAAGTAATAAATTCAAAAGTAAACCAAGGTAACAGCCTTGAAAAGTTACTAACAAGATGAATTGTTTGCTGTCAAGGATGATTTAATTGCTAACTATACAATGTGTTTACTATATAGGAGGGGGAGGAGAATAGTGGGGGGTAATGAGGATGCCAAGCTGAAGTCGTGTATAAGAAGAGACACACAGCTTATGTCTGTGTGCAGGATTTGAGATTGTAATGTCTCCCTTGCACCTTTATTTGGGCTCAAATAAACTTTTTTCTGCATTCTCCACCTTGGTGTGTTTATTGGAAGCAAAGCACACCGGGCAACGAACCACTGTTGCTGCCTCAAGCATTCTGTGCTGGCAACAGGGGTGGGGCAGGGGCATTGCCTCAGGGAAAGGGCGGGGCTAGGGTGTTCGGTTTTGTGCGACTAGAAGGTTGGCAACTTACCCAGCAGCAAGTGGCAGAGCTGGAGAAAGAACCCAGCCCAGTACCCCATCCACTAGATGCCTCAAAATCACGCCGCAGTAGCTGCACAGAGACATCCCAGTTTCCATTACTAGTGCTGAGCTGTGGTTTTGCTGCTCAAATTTATGGTTTTATGGTAAATATAAGTGAGGATAGGTGAGTGTGTCTGTTGTGCGGGGAGCTTTGTGTTGATTTGTGCGGGTGGTGAATGAGGGGTGTTTGCTGCAGCAAGGGGTTATGTGTAGGAGCAGCTAGAGAGTAATTCTTAATTTAGTCCTACGTGGAACACAGGATCTGATCTAAGAGGTGAATATAGCTGAACCGCTTAGTAATTGCAACCATAATGTAATTATATTGAACATCATTGTAGGGGAAATACCAAAGAAACCTACCACAGTAGTATTTAACTTGAAAAAGGGGAACTATTAAAAAATGAGTAGGCCAGTTAAATGAAAATTAAAAGGAGCCGTGTAATAGGGTTCTCAGTGGGCTGGGAGGCATAGGGGTTAGCATCCACTCAGTCATGGAGAAGTGGTAGTGGAACCCTGGCCCACCACCTCCACCAGATTCTGACCCAGGGCCCTAGGAGGGTCAGCAGTGTTTGATCTCCGGGGCAACCCTCTGAGTTACTCTCTGTGACACTCTATGCCCCAGAGCAACACCCTGACACCCCCATATTCACCACTGTCATATAATTATGTGTTTTGTACAAAGTATGCCTTGTGAGGTATCATTCTAAAAGTCTTGATCTACTAAACATTAATATCTCATTGGATTGTACGTTCTATCATTGTATGTGAAGTTATGAAGTTTTGCTATGTATGTGTTGCTATGTACATGCAGGGCCAGTTAGACAGGCAGAACTGCCAAGTCTCATTGCGTGGATGAGACGCTGGTGTAGGGAGGAGGGGTTTAGCTTTATTAGGAACTAGGGAAACTTTTAGGAAAGAGGGAGCCTATACGGGAAGGATGGGCTCCACCTACACCAAAATGGAACCAGATTGCTGTCACTTAACATTAAAAAGGTCGTAGAGTAGTTTTTAAATTAAGGGCTGGGGGAAAGCAGACAGGTGCAGAGGAGCACATGGTTTGGACATCCCTTAGGGGAGGATCTACTAATAGAGAACCTCTATGTTCTAGTGAGGACAAAAGGATGGAAAATGATAAAATACAGGCAGGGTCTGATCAGAAACAGTCAAATAAAGAAGAGTCCCATTCAATTGCATCGTGTAATGTCAGACCGCTAAAAGGAGACAAGTTTTTAAAGTGCTTATATACCAATGCTAGAAGACTAAATAATAAAATGGGCGAACTAGAGTGCTTCATATTAAATTAGGAGATTGATATAATAGGCATCATAGAAACTTGATGGAATGAGGATAATCAATGGGATACAGTAATACCAGGGTACAAAATATATCGGAAAGACAGAACAGGTCATGCTGGTACGGGAGTGGCGCTATATGTGAACGAAAACATAGAATCAAATGAAGTAAACATCGTAAATGAATCAAACTGTACCATAGAATCTCTATGGATAATAATTCCATGCTCTAATAATAAGAATATAGCGGTAGAGATATATTACCAACCACCTGACCAGGATGGTGATAGTGACTGGTTAGGGAGATTAGAGAGGCTATTAAAATAAAAAACTAAATAATAATAATGGGGAATTTCAAGTATCCCCATATTGACTGGGTACATGTCACCACAGGATGGGATGCAGAGATAAAGTTTCTTGACACCTTAAATGACTGCTCCTTGGAGCAGCTGGTCCTGGAACCCACCAGAAGAGAGGCAATTCCTGATTTAGTCCTAAGTGGAGCACAGGATCTGGTCCAAGAGGTGAATATAGCTGGACCGCTTGGTAATAGTGACCATAATATAATTAAATTTAATATCCCTGTGGCAGGAAAAACACCACAGCAGCCCAACACTGTAGCATTTAATTTCAGAAAGGGGAACTACACAAAAATGTGGAGGTTAGTTAAACAGAAATTAAAGGGTACAGTACCAAAAGTGAAATCTCTGCAAGCTGCATGGAAACTTTTTAAAGGCACCATAATAGAGGCTCAACTTAAATGTATAGCCCAAATTAAAAAACATAGTAAGAGAACCAAAAAAGAGCCACCGTGGCTAAACAACAAAGTAAAAGAAGCAGTGACAGGCAAAAAGGCATCCTTTAAAAAGTGGAAGTTAAATCCTAGTGAGGATAATAGAAAGGAGCATAAACACTGGCAAATGAAGTGTAAAAATACAATTAAGAAGGCCAAAAAAGAATTTGAGGAACAGTTAGCCAAAGACTCAAAAAAAAAATTGCTATTCCTTTTTAAGTACATCAGAAGCAGAAAGCCTGCTAAACAACCAGTGTGGGCCACTGGACAATTGAGGTGCTAAAGGAGCACTCAAGGACAACAAGGCCATTGTGGAGAAACTAACCTATCATTTAAATCAGCTTCTGTACCAGATGTCTGGAGGATAGCTAATGTGACACCAATTTTTAAAAAGGGCTCCAGAGGTGATCCTGGCAATTACAGGCCTGTAAGCCTCACTTCAGTACCGGGCAAATTGGTCGAAACTATAATAAAGAACAATATTGTCAGACATATAGATGAACATAATTTGTGGAGGAAGAGTCAACATGGTTTTAGTAAAAGGAAATCATGCCTCACCAATCTCCTAGAATTCTTTGAGGGGGTCAACAAGCATGTGGACCAAGGGAATCCAGTGGATATAGTGTACTTAGATTTTCAGAAAGCCTTTGACAAGGTCCCTCACCAAAGGCTCTTATGCAAAGTAAGCTGCCACGGGGTAAGAGGGAAGGTTCTCTCATGGATTGGTAACTGGTTAAAAGATAGGAAACAAAGAGTAGGAATAAATGGTCAGTTTTCAGAATGGAGAGAGGTAAATAGTGGTGTCCCCCAGAGGTCAGTACTGGGCCCAGTCCTATTCAACATGTTCACAAATGATCTGTAAAAAGGGATAAACAGTGTGGTGGGAAAATTTGCAGATGATACAAAATTACTAAAGATAGTTAAGACCCAGGCAGACTGTGAAGACCTACATAAGGATCTCTCAAAACTGTGTGACTCGGCAACAAAATGGCAGATGAAATTTAATGTTTATAAATACAAAGTAATGCACATTGGAAAGCATAATCCCAACTATATATATAAAATGATGGGGTCTAAATTAGCTGTTACCACTCAAGAAAGAGATCTTGGAGTCATTGTGGTTAATTCTCTGAAAACATCCACTCAATGTGCAGCAGCAGTCAAAGAAGCGAACAGAATGCTGGGAATAATTAAGAAAGGGATAGATAATAGGACAGAAAATACCATGTTGCCTCTATATAAACCATGGTCCACCCACATTTTGAATACTGTGTGCAGATGTGGTCGCCTTATCTCAAAAAAAGATACATTGGAATTGGAAAATGTTCAGAAAAGGGCAACAAAAATGATTAGGGGTATGGAACAGCTTCCATATGAGGAGAGATTAATAAGACTGGGATTTTTCAGTTTGGAAAAGAGATATGATTGAAGTCTATAAAATCATGACTGGTGTAGAGAAAATAGATAAGGAAGTGTTGTTTACTACTTCTCATAGCACAAGAACTAGGGGTCACCAAATGAAATTAATAGGCAGCAGGTTTAAAACAAATAAAAGAAAGTATTTCTTCACACAACACACAGTCAACCTGTGGAACTCCTTGCCAGAGGATGTTGTGAAGGCCAAGACTATAACAGGGTTCAAAAAAGAACTAGATACATTCATGGAGGGTAGGTCCATCAATGGCTATTAGCCAGGATGGGTAGGGATGGTGTCCCTAGCCTCTGTTTGCCAGAAGGTGGGAATGAGTGACAGGGGATGGATCACTTGATGATTACCTGTTCTGTTCATTCCCTCTGGGGCACCTAGCACTGGCCACTGTTGGAAGACAGGATCCTGGGCTAGATGGACCTTTGGTCTGACCCAGTAGGGCCGTTCTTATGTTCTTATGTGTATGGGGTGTTCAGGGAGGGGTAGCACCTCTGGTGTAGGGGCATGTCGTGTCCCTTCAGGGCAGCTCGTCCACCTTTGGTCCCCACCTGTCACTCAGCTCTCACCTGTGGCTCCTAGTAGCTGTAGCATGCGCAGCGGCCACACCCCGGGCAACAGCTTCGACAGGCTGGCTAAACCAGGTTGAGGGTAGCCGTCGGGCATAGACCTTCGGTGAGATGGGGCCTTGTCTATCCCGAGCATGTGAAGACAGACTCCGGCGGATTGAGCGGATGAGACCTTTTGGAATAAGACCAACCGTCATGAAGGCGGTTTCTGCAAGCGACGTGGTATGCTAAGAGCACGGCAAGACGCGAAAGACGCCCTGGTCAACCACTGCGCCCAGCCCATCTCCAACCGTCTCGACTTTTGTCCTGCCATTGGAGCAAGATGGAATCTGGGAAGAGAGAGTGAGGCTGACTATGCGCACCTCTCCCTCACTTTAATCCAATTCACGCGCAAGTCTTGACATCCCTCCAATTCCCGTAAACTTTAAAGTCCTGTGGCGATGGGCGAGCGACGAAGCAGCAGGTGTGGATACACTGGGAGCTGTAGCCGTGGACCTGCACACAGGCGGCTCAGGTCTAATGGTCGTCTTCTTGCTGACCGAAGCAACAGCTGGATTCGGCGTCTACCTGAGTGACTGAGCAGCCCTCTTTAGGACTGCACTGCTCACCTCCGTAGTAAGAGGAAGGGGCTAGAAAAGGTGCCCTAAACATTGTTTGCTTCATAGAACCCTGGCCAGCTTATCGCAGCTGGAGGGGATCCCATCTTATGCGGTCGAATAACAAAATTTCAAGCAACAAAACGCAAGGTGACACCACTTATTATTGGTACATGGAATGTACGCACGCTTCTAGACAACCCCTCAGCAGATCGACCAGAAAGAAGAACAGCTCTGGTCGCCAGAGAGCTCGCAAGATTTAACATCGATATTGCGGCCCTGTGTGAAACTCGTCTAGCCAACGAAGGTCAGCTCACAGAAACAGGAGGTGGTTACACATTCTTCTGGTGTGGACGTAGCAGTGACGAACGTCGTGAATCTGGAGTTGGCTTTGCGGTTAAGAATCATCTTGTCCGCAAACTTGCCAGTCTTCCCAAGGGCGTGAACGATCGACTCATGACACTGCATCTTCCACTACCGAGAGGAAAGCGAGTTATACTAATCAGCGCTTATGCACCCACAATGACAAATCCGGATGAAGTAAAGGACAAGTTTTATGAAGATCTTGATGCCCTACTTTCATCCGTGAAGCGCACCGACAGGCTGATTCTACTTGGCGATTTTAACGCGAGAGTAGGATCCGATCACTCTGCCTGGGATGGCGTCATTGGAAAAAATGGAATCGGCAAATGCAACAGCAATGGCCTACTACTATTGAAGACATGTGCGGCTCATGATCTGATCATCACCAATACCATCTTCCGCCTACCCACTCGCAAAAAGACATCCTGGATGCACCCACGTTCCAAGCACTGGCATCTCATTGATTATGTCATCGTGCGGAGGAAAGACAGACAGGATGTAAGGGTGACTAAGGCCATGCCGAGTGCTGACTGTTGGACTGATCATAGACTTATCATCTCTAAATTAAGCCTTCACATCAAGCCAAAGAGACGTCCGCAGGGAAATAAAGCTGTGATGAAAAAGATCAACGTCAGTAAACTGAGGAACACCAACACAGCAGCTTCACTAGTAGAAGATCTCGACAACCAACTCTCAGAGCTGCAATTAGAGGAAAACGTTGAGAGGAACTGGGAACGCTTCCGAAATATTGTGCACTTTTCTGCACTAAAGGTTCTTGGACCCTCACACAGGAAACAGCAGGACTGGTTTGATGAAAACGATGAAGAGATCAAGGCTTTACTTGCTGAAAAGCACTGCCTTCACCGTGCTCATCAGAACGACCCGTCGTCAACAGCTAAGAAAAATGCCTTCAACAACATTCGCAGGACCGTACAGAGCAAGCTTCGTAAGATGCAGGACTCCTGGTTGAGTGCCAAAGCAGATGAAATCCAGAAGTTTGCTGTTAGAAACGATGCCAAACGGTTCTACGAAGCCCTTAGATCCTTGTACGGACCTCGGCCTTCAGGGAGTTCCCCTCTACTGGACTTAGATGGCGTAACTCTCATTACTGAGAAGACTCTGATCTTACAGCGTTGGGCTGAGCATTTCCAATCCGTACTGAACCGCCCATCTTCCATCAATAATGAGGCGATTGATAGAATGCCCCAGGCGGATATTAATTACAGCCTGGACGTTCCACCATCAGAGACTGAAATCCTACAGGCCATCAGTCAGCTGTCTAGTGGCAAGGCCTCAGGATCTGATGCGATTCCAGCGGAAATCTATAAGGATGGTGGTGCAATGCTTGTTGACAAACTCACTCAGCTGTTCCAGTCCTTCTGGAATCAAGGGTCCATTCCTCAGGAATTGAAAGACGCGTCCATCGTACACCTCTACAAGAGGAAAGGAAATCGAAAAGTCTGTGATAATCATAGAGGAATATCACTGCTTTCTAGCGCAGGCAAGATCCTTGCACGAGTGTTGCTGAATCGCCTGATTGACCACCTGGAACAGGGTTTACTACCCGAGACACAGTGCGGCTTCCGCAAAGAGCGTGGCACTGTGGACATGATCTTCGCAGTTCGTCAGCTCCAAGAGAAGTGTCAAGAGCAGAATCGTGAACTGTATACCATCTTCGTGGATCTTACCAAGGCTTTTGACACTGTCAGTCGCGAAGGTCTGTGGCGCATCATGTCGAAGTTTGGGTGCCCTGACAGATTCATCCTGATGGTACGTCAGTTCCACGACGGCATGACGGCTCGTGTTCTGGACGACGGAGAAGCTTCAGAGGCCTTTCCCGTCACAAACGGCGTCAAGCAAGGGTGTGTGTTGGCACCGACCCTGTTCAGCATAATGTTTTCAGCTATGCTGTCAGACGCCTTTCAGAACAGTTCCTTGGGAATCAGCCTGAGATACAGGACTGATGGGAAACTGTTCAACCTGCGAAGACTCCAGGCTGTCACCAAAGTAAAGGAGACTGTGCTAAGAGATCTTCTTTTTGCTGACGACTGTGCCCTGAATGCTGGATCAGAGCAGGAAATGCAAGCTAGCATGGATAAATTCGCAGCAGCATGCGATAACTTCGGCCTCCTCATCAACATAAAGAAAACCGAAGTGATGCACCAGCCAGCTCCGAAAGCCCAACACCAAGAGCCCACCATCATAGTGAAGGGACAAAAGCTGCAAGCAGTGGACCAATTTACATACCTTGGCAGCACCCTTTCTCGCGCAGTGACAATTGACATCGAGGTCAACTGCAGAATCGCCAAGGCAAGCTCTGCATTTGGCAGACTGCTGACCAACGTGTGGGACCGCCGTGGAATAAGCCTTGCTACAAAGCTTAAAGTCTACCGAGCAGTAGTGCTAACTACCCTGATGTATGCCAGTGAGACTTGGACTGTATACAGGAGGCACGCTAGGCAACTGAACCACTTCCACATGACTTGCCTCCGCAGACTTCTGAGGATCCGGTGGCAGGATAAGGTGCCAGATACAGAAGTCCTCTCCAGAGCAGGCCTGCCATCAATTTATACTCTGCTTATGAAAGCCCAGACACGCTGGGCAGGCCATGTTGTAAGGATGCCAGACCACCGCATCCCCAAACAGCTCTTTTATGGTGAGCTGTCTCAAGGAAAGCGATCGCACGGGGGACAAAAGAAGCGATATAAAGACACGCTGAAAGCCTCTCTTAAGTCCCTGGATATTGACATCACCTCCTGGGAAACTCTGGCACAAGACCGATCGACATGGCGTACGCTGATCCATCAAGGCTGCCAGACATCTGAAGCCAGAAGGATAACTATTGCTCAAGAGAAGCAAGCACTCCGTAAAGCCAGAGCTGTAAATGTAGTAACAGTGGTGCCCACACATGTCTGCCCGACATGTGGCAGAACATTTCGTGCCCGTATTGGCCTTATCAGCCACCTGCGGACGCACTGTGGACAGCTCACAACCTGCTAGATGTCAAGGTCTTCTTCGAAAACGATGGACGAACATCATCATCATCATGTGTTACTGAAAGATCTTGTGAAGTTGGAAACACCCACAACTAGCCTTTCAGGTACAACAATGAAGAAGCTAAAAGTGCTAATGGCCCATCAACAAAGACAATGGACCATGGAAAAGGTTTGTCCTCACCTTAGCACACTTCAGCCAGCCTGTGAGTAATGGCTGCTATGACTTAGCAAGGCATGCAAGGGTATGTGACCAGACCACATGACACTGAACTCCATTTTGGTACCTGTATTTTTCCACAAACTTGGCTGGGAACTTAGCTTGGAACAAAGGGGTTCCCGCCATATGGAGAAACTATATAAGATGGGTGTGACATCATGAATTGTCTTCACTCCCCCACAATTCTACAAGAATGTCTGGAAGACAAAGGACTTGGAACGGGGGAGGGGAACCAAGACTGCCCAGCAAATGCCGCCTGTGCCTCAAGAATCTGCAAGCCTGCTTGTATCATCAGTCAGGGTGAGATATTGCCAATTCAAATCCTATCTAGTATATTAGGCTTAGTTCGCGGTTTTGTTTATTTGCCAGGTAATCTGCTTTGATCTGTTTGCTATCACTTATAATCACTTAAAATCAATCTCTCTGTAGTTAATACACTTTTTTTATGTTTTATCTTAACCAGTGTGTTTTTGAGTAAAGTGTTTGGAAAAATCTCAGCTTGGCTAACACAGGCTTGCTGCATATCTTCCCCACATCAAGGAGGAAGCAAACTAATTTATGATCTTGCACTGTACAGACCCCTATGCAGTGCAAGACGGTATAAGTCTTGGTTTATATTCCAGTAGGGGTGCAAGGTTGGGGAGCTAGGAAATTGGCTGGTGCTTCCATAGTTGATCCTTAAGTAGCTTAGGTAAAGCACTCAGCTAACTCAGCTGGGTGTGTGGCGCCACCTGCTGTCGTGTTGGGTAATAACAGGGCCTGGAGAGGCTGGCTAGTATCATCGACAGAGCAGTGTGAGAGAGATCAACCCAGCTGAATGGTTTGGGGGCACAGTGGTTCCAATGGCTCCCAGACTGCACCCAGGGGGTAATAACCCGTCACACCCTCCATGGGTTGGTTCCTAACACTGCATCCCTCTGCTCCTGGTCCCAGATAAGGAAAAGAAAACCAAGCCATAATCCCAACGAGGCTGAGTGTACAGTCCTGGTATGTCAAGGAGGCATGTCGAGCCCCTTTTGGCAGGAGCCTTCAAGGTAAATCTCTATTCCACCTCCACCTACTAAACTTGGTTACTCCCTTGACAACCCTGTCTCCAGTTGGAGCCTGCTCTGCAGGCTTGGTGGGGTGGGGCTAGCTGGGTCCAGTACTGTCCTCTAACCCTTTCCTTCCCAGTTGAGTACCTCATAACAAACAGTCACAGAAAGGTTGCCAATTTTGGCTGGACATATTTCTGGAGGTTTCATCACATGACTATTTTTAATTAAACATTAATCTTTAATTCCTGGAGACTCCAGGACAATCCTGGAGGCTTGGCAACCCTAAGTCACAGGGGTGAAATGCATGCAAGCTGTATGAAAACTTTTTATAAACTCTATAACAGAGGCTCAAATTAAATGTATATGCCCCCTCGACAAAAAACAGTAAGAGGACCAAAAAAATTCCACTATGGCTAAAAGAGGCAGTAAGAGACAAAAAGGCATCCTTTAAAAATTGGAAGTCAAATCCTACTGAGGAAAATAGAAAGGAGCATAAACTCAGTCAAGTCAAACGTAAAATTATAATTAGGCAGGTCAAAAAAGAATTTGAAGAGCAACTAGAAAAGATACAAAAACTAATAGCAATTTTTTTAAGTACATCAGAAGCAGGAAGCGTAACAGTCAGTGAGGCCACTGGACAATCGAGGTGCTAAAGAAGCACTCAAAGAAAACAAGGTCATTCTGGAGAAGATAAATGAATTCCTTGCATTGCTCTTCACTGCAGAGGATGTGAGGAAGATTCCCACACCTGAGCCATTCTTTTTAGGTGACAAATCTGGGGAATTGTCCCAGTTTGAGGTGTCATTAGAGGAGATTTTGGAACAAATTGATAAATTAAATAGTAATAAGCCACCAGGCCCAGATTGTATTCATGCTAGATTCTGAAGGAACTCAAATATGAAATTGCATAGGGTTGACTAGTAACTGTGGTATGTAACCTATCATTTAAATCAGCCTCTGTACTGGATGACTGGAGGATAGCTAATGTAATGCCAATTTTTAAGAGAGGATTCTGGCAATTACAGGCCAGTAAGCCTAACTTCAGTACCAGGCAAGTTGGTTGAAACTATAGTAAAGAACAGAATTATTAGACAGATAGATGAACACAATATGTTAAGGAAGAGTCAACATAGCTTTTGTAAAGGGAAATCATGCCTCACCAATCTATTAGAATTCTTTGAGCATGTCAACAAAGGTGTGGACAAGGGCAATACAGTTGATATAATGTACTTGGACTTTCAGAAAGGCTTTGACAAGGTCCCTCACAAAAGGCTCTTAAGCAAAGCAAGCAGTTTTGGTGTAAGAGGAAAAGTCCTCTCATGGATCAGTAACTGGTTAAAAGATAGGAAACAAAGGGTAGGAATAAATGGACATTTTTGAGAATGGGTTCCCCAAGGATCTGTTCAGCATATTAATAAATGATCTGGAAAAGGGTTTGAACAGTGAGGTGGCAAAGTTTGCAGACAATATAAAATTATTCAAGATCATTAAGTCCAAAGCAGACTGTGAGGAGTTACAAAGAAATCTCACAAAACTGGGTGACTGGGCAAGAAAATGGCAAATGGAATTCAATGTTGATAAGTGCAAAGTAATGCACTAGAAAACATAATCCAAACTATACATGCAAAAAGATGGCGTCTATATTAGCTGTTAGTACTCAAGAAAGAGATTTTGGAGTCATTCTGGATAGTTCTCTGAAAACATCTGCTCCATGTGCAGTGGCAGTCAAAAAAGTTAACAGAATGTTGGGAACCATTAGAAAAGTGATAGATAATAGTACAGTAGATATCATAATGCCACTATAGAAATTCATGGTACGCCCACACCTAAATACTACGTGCAGATCTGGCAGCCCCATTTCAAAAAGATATATTAGAGTGGAAAAGTGTTACACTTATATCAATTATTCATATCAGCGATAATCTATATAATGAGACTTCAAGAACGTTATGCTGAAGCCTAAAATGTCATCATGAAGCAGTGGACATGGCTACAAGCATGGCTGAAGGCCCTTTTTGTTCAGAATATCACCAGGTTGAATTATCACTCGGTTTTGTGGTTTCTTCCCATCCACAATTTTATGGTCTCAGCCATTTTGACTTTAAGAAATACGCCAGTGCAGTGTACAGCTACAGCAAGGCATGTAGCAATGCCATGCCAAGAGCCGTAGACTATTGTGATATCACAGGTAACTCAACCAATCACCAACCTTACTGTACAGCTAATTTGCATGCAACAGTTTCATTGGTCATATGAGAGAGATGGCTCAGATGGTAGATAAATTGGCCCAACTACTGTACCACATTTCTTTAAAACCACCCACACACCAACACAACCAGCACACACAACAACCCCAGACACACACAGCCCCTCACAGCAGCACACAGCCCTCATTTGCCACCTGCAGAAATCAAAGCCAACCCCCCAGTACAAACAATGAAATTGTTGAATGCAAATTAGCTGACATTACACCCAGCTACTAGTGTCACAGAAAAAACAATGCGGGTTTGGTCCCACCTCCCACTGGTTGCTCCAGACACCTCCCCTCCACCTGCTAGCTACACCTGATCTGCCTCCCCCTGCTCTGGACACCCCCTTCCTCCTGCCCTCTGCATCTTCCTACATCCCATCCCCTGCACTCCCTAAATCCGCCTCCTGCTCTCCATGCCCTGCTCCCCCTCACTCTCCCCATCACCAGCCACAGCGTCTCCGCTGCCCCCTCTCCTCTAGCCCCTGAGCTGTAGAGTGGACATGGCTTCCATCTCACTGAAAACTGCAGGAGGTGGCCACCCACTGTAGATAGACTGCAGGGAAACAGAGCCCAGCATGCTGGCTTCAGCCCCACAGACAGTAATGGGAGATGGTGGCCACTCTGAATAAGGGGAAGTTTGTGAGGTGGCGCCTTTCAGCGTGTTTTCATGAGACAGGTAAAAACAACCCCCAAATCCCTAGGGTTGCAGTAAAATTGCAAGAGCTGGCAATAGTGTGGTGGGGAGTTTGGGTTGGGGAGGGGGGAAAATCAGCCTTTGAAGAAATGTGGTAGTTGGGCCAAGTAATCCACCATCTGTGCAGTCTCCCGCCTGTCACTGACTCATTACCATAAATTAAATTGTTGCATGCAAATTAACTGTAGAGTGCAGATGGTGTTTGGTTGAGTTACCTCTAATATCACAATGGGCTAGGACCCATGGCATGGCAGAGAACCTTGCTGTTCAGTTCTATAGGTTTTATTGCTTATCAGATCTGATCAGGAGAAATCACCTTTAGGCCGGCCTAAGACTGTTCCATTTATCCCCTGATCATAGCAAACTCTTGCAAATTAATGGCAAGTCTTGAGATTTTGGCACCAGACCTGGGGGCGGGGGATGGGAACAATTTTGTGATGACATTTCTCCATTCCCACAATTTTCAGGGCTGCCTCAATGCTGAAGCTACTCTTCTTTTGAGGTTGGACATACTGTCCAAACGCTACCACCCCAAATCCCAGTCGTAGGGACTGCAGGGTGCCACCACTGGGCAGAGTTAAGAGTCTATGGGTGCAGTAACTGGTCCTTTCTCACTTTAATATGTTTAGACTGGTTTGAAGTGTTACTTGAACTCTGAATTCCCTGAACCCCCCACCCCTAATAGTTCAAGTACAGTTTTCCATGGTGCAAAATAATAAAATATTAAAGAAATGGCCCTATTATGTGAAAACGAGACACATTCCCCCATCACTGCAACCAACAGAGAAAAAAATCATGATGATGGGGAGCTATTTTCATTTCCAACCTCTGAATCATTTAAGAAAACCAGGCAAGGGGGCTAAGTGACAACTCTCAGCACCTATCACATAATTTACAAAATCCACACATTTTAAAAGCCAGGAAATTAACAGTTAAGGACATTTTAAATATTTAATTGCCCACATTATAAATAAAAAGCATATTATCTCCATCAACTTAAGTAGAAATGAGCTGTTCATCACCACAAAACAACCGTGACTCTGACCTAAAATAAATACTATTTTTTCACATGCACTTTGAAAATATTAAATGCAACAGAAAATCCTTTTGCAACAGCACCATCATAACAACACCTCTTAATCTGCCTCAGATAGCAAGTGCCAGGCAATTTCACCAGAAAGCAATAACATTATACATTTTTCTATTAAACTACATGCAGATCATTACTATTCAGAAATAACAGTTATACCTACTTTACCAAAAAGGTCTACTTTCAAGTCATAAATATACTAACTGATATTCCAGTTTATAGACCAGAGGTGGGCACTGTTCCCCCTCCCCCACAGCCTCAGCTTGCTGTGCCGCCAGTGCTCTGGGTGGCGGGGCTGCGAGCTCCTGCCAGGCAGCGTGGCTGCTGTTGTGTATTTGGTTGTCATGGGTTTTGTTACTATGGCAACTGAGTTAGACTATTAAGGGATAGCTCAGCCGGTTTCAACCGGCTGAGTGAGCTCTCTGTTTCTGTAAATAAAATGGAGGTTTTGGTTAGCTGTCTGCTCTCTGGCCTCAAGTGATTGCTTCCTACACCGGCTGCCCCTAGGACATAACACTGGCGACGAGGATGGGATCCTGGTGCTGCTCCAGTAACAGAAGGAAGTAGAAGTCAAGGTAAAGACCAAACAAAGAAAAAAAGCTGCTTGTTTGCACTGACTGTGAAAGTGAAACTAAAAATCATGGCTACTCTGACCAGGCCCCTGGAGCCTTTTGATGAGAATACAGAGCAGTGGCATGTGTATACTGAGCGTTTTGAGCTTTTTGGTATTGCAAATGACATTACAGAAGCGAAGAAGGTGCCAATATTCTTAACTGTTGTAGGGGCTAAAACCTACTCTCTGCTACGCAGCTTACTACACCCTGTTAAGCCTGAGACTAAATCTTACAGTGACATTGTGGAAATCCTGGGGTCTCATTTCTCCCCAAAACCACTGGTAATTGTTGAAAGATATAGGTTCCACAAAAGAGACCAAAAGGAAGATGAAACAGTTGTACAATTTGTAGCCATTTTAAAAAAGCTAGCAGAACACTGTGAATTTAAAGAGATGTTAAATGATGCCCTGCGTGACAGGTTAGTGTGTGGCCTCTGCAGTGAAGCTATACAGAAGCGCCTACTGACAGAGGCTCAGCTTACATTACAGAAGGCTGTTGATATTGCTGTCTCCATGGAACTGGCTACAAGGGAGGCACAATACATCGGTGCATCCCCTAGGGTGCAAAAAGTGTCACAAGAACTGACCCACAAAACGGTGCAGAGTCAAGAATGTTACCGCTGTGGTAAGCTGGGTCACCAGGCATCAGAATGCTGGTGTAAGGACCTGGTGTGTCGACACTGTGGCAAAAAGGGACACATTGAGTATGCCTGTAAACAAAAGAAAAAGAGGCCTGTGGTCTGGCCGACAAAAAGAGGAACCTTGCATACCCTAGAGCAGACCCAGGATGATCAAGGTGACACCTCCTCACAAGAGGAAGTGCCACTGCATGTTTTGTCTTTGGCAGCGGGCTCACATGAATACTGGGTAACCCCCTTATTGGAGGGCAAACCTATACGCATGGAACTAGACACCAGTGCAGCTGTCTCGCTGGTTCCTGAGACTGTGTATAAGGAAAAGCTACAGCATCTTCCGCTTAAGGCAACAAAAACTGTTCTGAAGACGTATACAGGTGAAGCTGTGCCCATGTTGGGCACTATTGATGTTAAGGTGGAGCTCAATGGACAGGCGGCTAAATTGCCACTGTTTGTGGTGAGAGGTGACTACCCAGCCTTAATGGGTAGGTCTTGGCTTGGGAAGATTCAGCTGAACTGGGCAGAAGTGCACCGGATGACTAAAGAAGAAACCAGTCTAACCCCTATACTAAGGAAACATGCTGCTGTTTTTGGAGATGATTTGGGAAGTATGAAGGGAATCACTGTGACATTGAACATTAAACCTGGCAGTCCACCAAAATATCTGAAAGCCCGAACTGTGCCATATGCCATCAGGCCAAAAGTTGAAGCAGACCTGGAGCGCCTGGTCACCAATGGAGTCCTAATACCAGTTACCCATAGCTCATGGGCCACTCCTATCGTTCCAATAGTGAAGAAAGATGGCTCTCTCCGGATTTGCGGTGATTTTAAAGTCACTGTCAACCCAGTGTTGTGTGCAGAGCAATACCCGCTTCCCCGCATCGATGACCTCTTCGCAGGCCTGGCTGGGGGACAAAAGTTCAGTAAGATTGATCTGAGTCAAGCATATTTACAGATGCACGTCGATGAAAAGTCCCAAGAGCTGTTGACTATTGTGACTCATAAGGGGCTTTATCGATACTGTCGCCTACCCTTCGGAATCACATCGGCTCCCGCCCTGTTCCAGAGGGCTATGGACCAGATCTTGTGTGGCTTGTCAGGAGTTCAGTGCTATCTGGATGATATCCTGGTCACTGGAAGAAATGAAGAGGATCACTTAAAGAATTTAGAGGCTACCCTACAAAGACTGGAAGAGTATGGCCTACGAGTTCGCAAAGACAAGTGTGAATTCTTCAAGCCCTCTGTTGAATATTTGGGACACATCATCGATTCTGCAGGTCTTCATAAGGCCCCTGCAAAAGTTAAAGCTATTGTGGAGGCTCCCCCACCTCGAAATGTAAGCCAGCTGCGCTCATTTCTAGGACTACTGAACTATTATGGAAAGTTCATCTCACAGTTAGCCACACTGCTAAAACCACTTCATGAGCTCCTTGGGCAGAACAAGGCCTGGAAGTGGACTGAAGCCTGTGATGTTGCATTTAACAAAGCTAAGGATGCATTGTTAAATTCTGAAGTTCTAACGCACTTTGATCCATCCTTACCCCTGCAATTGGCCTGCGATGCTTCCCCTTATGGAGTGGGAGCGGTCGTGTCACACATTATGCCTTCGGGAGAAGAAAGACCTATTGCTTTTGCTTCACGCACTCTAAGCAAAGCAGAAACTAACTACGCCCAAATCGAACGTGAGGCATTAGGAATTGTTTTTGGAATTAGGAAGTTTCATCAGTACCTGTTTGGGCGAAAGTTTACTCTTCTTACAGACCATCGACCTCTGACATCAATTTTTGGACCCTACACAGGCATTCCCCCATTAGCTGCTAGTCATATGCAACGTTGGGCATTGATACTTTCTGCACACACATATGAAATCAAATATCGGAAATCCACTCTGCACGGCAATGCAGATGGCCTCTCAAGGTTGCCTTTACCGGTCAAACATCAAGATAGTGCCCAAAAGGAAATCTTCTACTTTGAACAGGTAGAGAATACACCCATCACTGCTACTCAGATAAAGAAGGCAACCCGCGTTGACCCAGTATTATCCCAAGTTATGGACCTGGTGATGCATGGAAAATCTCGACAAACCTCTCCGGTCTCACCCGACCTTGTTCCCTACATGTCCAGGCGGACGGAGTTATCGGTCCAATCTGGTTGTTTGTTGTGGGGGAGGCGTGTCATTATTCCACCACCCCTGAGATCACAGATGTTAGAACAGCTACATTCCGGTCACTGTGGAATAGTGCGCATGAAGGAAATTGCACGAAGCTATTTTTGGTGGCCTAGATTGGACAGTGCTATTGAAGAGAAGGCAAAAGCTTGTATGTCATGTCAGAGTGTAAGAAATGCACCCCAGTGGGCACCCCTACACCCATGGGACTGGCCTGAAAACCCGTGGCAACGTATTCACGTTGACTTTGCTGGCCCCCTTGAAGGAAGCATGTTCTTGGTGGCAGTAGATGCCCATTCTAAATGGCCAGAAGTCTCTATAATGCAGTCCACTACTGCAGAGAGTACTATCCAAAAACTACGAGGACTCTTTAGTCGTTTTGGTCTGCCAGAACAACTTGTGAGCGACAACGGACCGCAGTTCGTCTCTCAGGAGTTTCAAAATTTTATGAAGGCAAATGGGATACACCACATCACGTCAGCACCATATCATCCGTCCACCAACGGATTAGCTGAAAGATTTGTGCAGACAATGAAAAACGCTTTGAAATCAGCAAAGGGACAACACTCCATTCAAAAGCGTCTGGATACCTTCTTACTTTCCTATAGAAACACACCTCATGCTACGACCCAGGCTTCCCCAGCCTTTCTAATGATGGGACGACAGCTGCGCACTTGCTTTGATCTGCTGAAACCTTCTGAACCCAGACAAACTGTGCAACATCAGCAGCAATATCAAGTAATCAGACGGGCACCCAGAGCAAAAGACCGAACCTTTAGCCCAGGGCAGCCAGTTTTGGCTCGTAATTATACTTCCAGAGCTAAATGGGTCCCGGCCACAGTCATCACTCAAACAGGACCTGTTTCCTATACAGTCCGGACTGCAGAGAATCTTACCTGGCGGCGACATGTAGATCAGCTGTTGCCAGGTCATGCCAGTCTTCAGGACCCATCTGCAGTTGAGGGGTCTGACTTCACCCCTCCTGGTGAGACACCGAATCATGAGTCACCTGTTCCTGACTGTTCTCCTCCATTACTGCCGGCAGCTGAGATACCCCTTTGCCCAGCACGAGCTGATACCACCTCCTCACCTATTCGTGCTGCAGACCCTGAGCCCCTAGTACTTTCAGGTGCAACAACACCAGAAGTTCGCCGTAATCCACCTAGAGACAGAAGGCCTCCTCATCGGCTGGATCTTTAGTTAGGGCGAACCCACGGTTATGGGGCAAAATAATCCCCAGGGTTTAGCCGGGAATGGAGGCAGTCTACCCTCCTTCTCTAGTTTAGTGTGTGTTTTATTTAGGGGATGTTCTTATTAGGGGGGGAGGAATATGTTGTGTATTTGGTTGTCATGGGTTTTGTTACTATGGCAACTGAGTTAGACTATTAAGGGATAGCTCAGCCGGTTTCAACCGGCTGAGTGAGCTCTCTGTTTCTGTAAATAAAATGGAGGTTTTGGTTAGCTGTCTGCTCTCTGGCCTCAAGTGATTGCTTCCTACACCGGCTGCCCCTAGGACTTAACAGCTGCGAGAGCCGCCGGCCTGCCCCGGTGTTCCAGACTGCGCGGCAGCATGGCTGTCTCTGGCTGGGCAGCACAGCTGTCAGTCCTGCTGCTCTGAGCGGCATGGTAAGGGGGCGGGGAGTGGGGGGGTTGGATAAAGGGCAGAGGGGCCCGGGGGGCAGTCAAGGGACAAGGAGCAGGGGGCCATTGGATAGGCATAGGAGTCCTGGGGGGCCTGTCAGGGGGCGAGGGTGTGGATAGGGGTCGGGGCAGTCAGGAGAAAGGGAGCAGGGGGGATTGGATAGGGGGCAGAGTCCTGGGGGGGCAGTTGGGGCAGTCAGGGGACAAGGAGCTGGGGGTGTTGGATAGGGGGCGGGGTCCCGGGGGGGCGGTTGGGACCGTCAGGGAACAAGGAGCGGGGGGTTGGATGGTTCGGGAGTTCTGAGGGGGACAGTCAGGGGGCAGGAAGTGGGAGGGTGAAGATAGGGGGCTGGGGCCAGGCTGTTTGGGGAGGCACAGCCTTCCCTACCTGGCCCTCCATACAGTTTCATAACCCCTATGTGGCCCTCAGGCCAAAAAGTTTGCCCACCCCTGTTATAGACCCATAGACTCATAGACTTTAAGGTCAGAAGGGACCATCATGATCTAGTCTGACCTCCTACGCAACACAGGCCACAGAACCTCACCCACCCTCTCCTATAATAGACCCATGACCTCTAGCTGAGTTACTGACATCATCAAATCAGGGTTTAAAGACTTCAAGTTAAACCTGCAAGTGACCCATGCCCCATGCTGCAGAGGAAGGCAAAAAAAACCCCAAGGTCTCTGCCAATCTGATCCGCAGGAAAATTCTTTCCTGACCCCAAATATGGTGATCAGTTAGACCATGGGCAGCTGGTGAACCAGCTGTTGGGGGAGGCTAGCCTCCACCTCCTCCCCTTCTGCCTGAGGCCCTGCCCCTCCCTTTCCCTTGCTGCCCCCTCCCCCGCAGGAGCCCAGAGCACCTCCACTGTGGCCCCCGGCCCCAGCGCCAGGTGGCCGGGCAGCATGACCACAGCTCCCCAGGCCCAGTGCGCTGGGTGGCCAGGCAGAATGCCGGGAATGGCAAGGAGAGGCCCTAGGGGAGGAGCGTGGGCAGGGCCATGCCAGGCTGTTTGGGGAAGCAAAGCATCCCTCAGCCTACGATACCTGTCGCCTATGAGTTAGACCCTCAGCATGTGAGCAAGACCCATCAGCCAGACACCTGGGAAAGAATTCGCCGTAGTAACGCAGAGCCCTCCCTCCCCATCTAGTGTCCCATCTACAGCCCTTGGGGATTTTTGCTACAGGCAGTTGCCAGTTGGCCACATGCCATTGTAGGCAACCTCTGTATACCATCCCTGCCCTAAACTTATCAAGCTCAGCAGTGGCACTGTAACAATTTTTATGAGGCGGGGGGATGTGTGTGTGGGGGGGTGGAGTGGGGGGCTACAGGCCGTTGAACAAAACTGTAAACCCTGTATATGATGGAAAGCACTTCAAGACACCCCTAGTTCCAGCATCTCTGAAGCTCAGTGTCCTCTTCTAAGGAAATCAAAGTAGCCAAAATAAGGCATAAACAATCCATGGGCCAGAGGTAAAGTTTTTGGTTTGCAAAGAAAGATGCATTTCTGTAGAACTGAAAAGAACAGTCTGGGTACTTATGATGTGGGCAGACAGTGTAAGATTTAGGATCTCCGTAACGTTTCACTTTCAGGTTTGTAAGTCTTGTGACAGGTCAGTACATTGCGGGCATTAAGAACCTTGACTGGTCTCGGAAATAAAAGGATTTTACAGGTCTGAGGCTGGGGGGAAGGGGCGGAGGCAGGAAGAGCAGGAACACAGTAACTGAGAATAAGGCCGAGGACTGGAGGCCATTCTGAAGTCACCGCTGTTGCTGGGAGTGCTGTTAAGATATGTATCATTTGCCAATTTCTTTTCCAGGGCATACTTTAAAATGCCTAAGCCCACATCTCTCATCGTCCCCACCCTTATCTATATCCGCCATCTAGGGCAGTGCCCCTTGGCGGCCTGAGGCACCCAGTCTGCCCTGCAGTGTTACTGATTCTGCAAATGCTCTTATCTTGGCCGTCTGCTTGGGGGGGTTTCCAGTGGTAGCTCCAGGCACTAATTTAGACTCAAACCCAGGGATCAGTTAGAGCAAGGCCACACCTTACTTCCCTAACACAATGGGATATTCTGGTCAACTCCTGCACTCTCACAGTTGCTTATCAGTAGCAGAGCTGCCCCAGCGGGACATTTTCAGAGGAAAAGGGTATGGAACCTAAGGGACTTAGGCACCCAGATCTCCTAAGGCTCCTTTGGAAATCTCAGCCCTAATGTTTGTAACACCTGCCACAGCCTGGTCAACGTGCATCTCCCTGAGCAGCATTTCAGCTCTCCAGTTAAACACTCTGATTTTAGATCCTCTGGCTTAAATGGCCCAAGGCACTTAGAGGGCTGGTCACATGACTCCGCCCCCCCCCCACCCTCCTCCACAGGATTAGCCCCAGGGCTTAATGGGTTTTGAGAAGAGCCTGCTAATAGGAGTAGGGTCTATCCAGAGTCATCCTCTCTGTCTCCTCAGCGAAGGAAAACAAACAAGGCCAGCGTGGTGCGCAAGGGGCTTGCCCTGCCCTGGCGAGAGTCCTGCAGCCTTTCTGGAACCCACTGCTAGGTTCTCCAGGCCCAGCAGCAGGTCTGGTAAGAGGCTGCAGTGACAGGGCAGAGGGAAGGAAGGGAGAGAGAGAAGAAAAAGGAAGAGGAAAAAAGAAAGACGTTAAAGAGCAAAAGAAAGGAACAAGTAAGAAAGAAAGAAAAAAGGCGTGAAAAAGACGGAGAGACAAGAGGACAGTCCCCCGTGGAGGCATGGGGCTGTCTCAGGCCAAGCGGGTGAGTAGATCTCCTATCCATGTGTTTGGACGGGGGCTCCCTGGACAGGGCTGGACTGTGGGGCAGAGATCAGTAAAGGATCATGTGTCCCTGCTGCCGGGTGGGGCATGCCCTGGAGGGGGCTCTCACCCTCTCTTTCTGCCCCTCCATCTCCCGCTCCTCTGCCACCACCACCACCGCCCTGCCCCCTTTCCTCAGCTGTGCTATGAATCTGAAGCTGCTCCTTAGTGTTTGCCAAAATGATGCTCTCAAACCACGAAGCCCTGACTGGGCCGGAGAGCTCAGAGAGGGTGCAAGGAGTGCCATGGGGCATTGAGGGGCTCAGGTGCTTGGCTGGCCTGCTGGTGGGGGCGGCGTAAGGCTGAGTGGCCCTGGCAGCTGCTCTCGCTAAGCTCGTGTTCACAAGTTGGTATTTCCATGCAAAGAAATGCCAGGCAGGGTGGAGAGTTCGGCTCCCCAATGGGACCCGCCTAAAGCGCCTCCTTGGCCCTCTGGGGAGAACAGCGCATACCGACCGCCCAGGGGCCTTGTGGGGTGACTACAGGACACCTGTGAGGGGCAAGACAGAGCAAAGCAGCCCCCACCCATCTGCCCAGAGCTACGCCGGCAGAGAGGGCTGGAACAGTGTGTACAGGGGGGATGCTGAGAGCCATTGACCCAAACTGCAAACCCTGGATAGGATGGAAGCCTCTTCCAGCCAGGGGGTGCAGCAGCTCCCCTCCAGCACCCCTAGTACCAGCGCCTGTGTATGCAGGTACACCGTTGCTCTGGGGACACCACACACAGACTCAGGCTTTCCCATCATTTGGAAATGAAGTTTGATGGCTTTAAAATATTTGAGGGGTGGGTTGAGTTGATTGTGGTGAACATGAACCTGGCAGGCTGGTCAGTTACAGGACAGGCAGGTGCTTGGCAACTTTCTCCCTGCCCGGCTTTGCTGATGCCCCTCAATCCTGACCCACAACTCACTCCCCACCCCCACTATTTTAGTCCTTCCCATTCCTGCCCCGCTCTGCCAATGCATCTTAGTCTTGACCTACAGCACCCCGGCTGTTTCCAGTCCTGGACCCCCAGCCCCAGCTCTGCTGACGCCTCTCAGTCTCCCCACACAGCCCCTCTGCTCTGTTGTCCAATCTGGGCGCCCTCCTGAGCAGAGATTCTGCCTGTCACACCATGCTGTGATGGGCAGGAGTGTTCATTGAGGACCGCGTGCCGGGCAGCCATTTCTAAAGGGTGACCTTTAAGCTGGTGGTGCCCATGGGGGCCTGCACAAGGTGCTGGCTGGAATTGGAGCCAAGGTCTCCCACAGTGGAAGGTGAGTGCTTCAGGCACTGCCCCTGCCCCCACATAACAGCCTCCTGCCAGGATAGATCCACAGATTAAGATTAATCCGCTGCTAGGTCTGTGCAGTTTCACTCTGCCCTGGGGCCCATGGACCTGTCACATTTGCCCTCATCCCTGCGGTGGTGCCAGGGGAGTTCTCTGTCTGATGCAGGGGCAGAGGGTGAAGGAGGGGCCAGGAGCCTTTGGCTCTGATGCTTCCTAGTTGGTTTTCCTTAGCAGTCCAATAGTATGAATAAATAATTATACTCAGCAAGAGGGGGCTGACTGGGGAGGAGAAAGAAGTGATATTCTGCTCCAGCTCTCCCCACAATCCAACTCTGCACCCCATCACCAGGCTTCCCCACAGCCTGGAGCAGTGAAAGAGTTAACCACACTGACTTTAAATCCCCGTCACTAGGCTTCAGTGTTAACACTTGCTCCGTGTGAAGGAGGCCGTTGTGCCTCTCAGGAGCAAGTGCTGCAAGTCCCGGTAAATGGGTTTTGTGCAGAGGGGCTGGAGGTAAAGAATCCTCCTGCCATTCCAGTGCTTTGCTGAACTGCTCCAGCCCAGTCCCACTGCTTCTGGAACCCTCACATGTCCCCTGGGTATCAATCTAGGCCTGTGGAGCCACACATTGGTGGATATACCAATCAATCCTCTTCATAGCCCTGCCCGCAGCTGTCCAACTCCTCCATGCAGGGTCCGTGTTGTGGAATCACTGCTGTGCTGATCCCTGTACAGGGTCTTCATAGAATCATAGAAGATTAGGGTTGGAAGGGACCTCGGAAGGTCATCTAGTCCAACCCCCTGCTCAAAGCAGGACCATCCCCAGACAGATTTTTACCCCAGTTCCCTAAATGGCCCCCTCAAGGATTGAACTCACAACCCTGGGTTTAGCAGGCCAATGCTCAAACCACTGAGCTATCCCTCCCTCTTCCATTTGCATGGGCTGCCCCAGGCTAGCTCCTCTGTGCACGCTGACTTCACTGGGCTGTACCCAGGGCCCTGGGGCTGGTGGCGTCATGGTGCAGAAAGGACCTTAGTATTTGTAATTAGTATAATCAGCGGTGAGTAATTTACTATAAACTGCTGACCTCATTTCCCCTGTGGTGCTCCTTCACTTTCTGCCCAAAGCACTGGATCTGACCTAATGGTCTCTTATGTGGTATATTTACTTAGAGCCTGTCATCCCCAACCCTGTAATAACCATGGGACAGCTCCTGGACAGACAGGATGACGACAGCACGACTAGTTCAGAGGAATTCTTCATCAGGGCAATGGCCAACGCTGCAGTGCAGTGACCCTGGCCCTGCCCAGAACGCTGTGCTGGGGAGAGACGGCCAGCGAGAGGGCAGCTGGGGCTGGGGGCGGGGAGAGGAGGCTGGAGTCTGCCTGAAGGGGGCAGTTGGAAGGCGGTTAGAGAAGAGGGAGGTGGAGCCTGTGCTGGGGTGACAAGGGGATTTGCCGAGGATGCAGTGTTAGAGGAAGCAGGGCCATGTATAAAGAGCCCAGACACAAGGGGCACAGCGCATGTGACCAGGGAGGCTGCCCATTGGGACACCCACAGGAATACAGAGCGGGCACCTGGCGAAAGGGGTGTGGCCCTCCTGGTGTGGAGCTGTCATTCGCAGGTGGACCTGCTGGGAGTGTTCGGTCATTGCTCCTTTGCTCTGCCTGCATCGCCAGGCCAGAGAGGTGATGGTGGGATAGCAGGGGTGAAGCTGGACTTTGTGGGCAAGAAGAGGAGGAGCTGGTTGGTTCCTGAGGGTGACAGAGTGTGGGGTTAAAAAACTTCTTTTATTGGGCTGGTGATTTACAGTTTATTATTTTCCTAACCACATATTTGCTGTTACTCCAGTGTATCGTTATTCTATTATTTCTATTGTTCCTGCCCAATTTCTGGGTTTTTCCTTTATAAAGGTTAAAATGTGAGGTTATCACCATTGTACTGGTAGCCTCTGCCTCTCCTCACAGTAAGCATCGCATAGCCCAGGCCTGGCTCACTGCAGCGGCACCAGATGATTGAACTGTCACCCTGAAGGCAAATGGGACATTTATGGATTTGAAGTTGTGCACCGGTGTCCTAGAAACACTGTTGGTAATGCTAAAAGAAAAGCATGGATAGTAGAGGGTGAACAGGTAACACTTGGCTTGCAGTGGTGAGCTGGTCCCCACTAAAGGAGGATGTGAACAATAAAAACTGGCAGAGACCTGATTTGTAATTGTACAGGGAAAAGAGCGCCGTTCTTGGGGCAGAAGTATGTCAGGCCCTTGGTCTCATCCAAAGGGTGGGGACAGGGAACCAAACAACTGAGGCAACGGTTGAGGACACCTCCCAGCTGAGAGGGAAGCTGTCAACAGAGCACAGAATAGAGCTGAAAGAGCCCAAGCTGCCCCACAATTCACTCCCGTTGCTCTAAGACAGAGGCTATGAGAGGAGCTGGATGGACTCATTGCTCAGGAAATCGTAGGGCAAATAGAAGAGCCAACAGAGTGGGTGCATTCATTGGTCACTGTAGAAAAAAGGATGGATTTCTCTGCTTGTGTCTAGGCCCCAACGAATTAAAGCAACATGTAAAAAGGGAGCATTCCCCTACAAGAGAAGAAATATTGAGGCGATGGCTAATGCCAAATATTTTTCTCCGCTGGATGCATCAGCAGGGGTCTGGAAGGTGCCCTTAGAAAAACAGAGCACTCGTTTGTGCACCTGACCCCTTACTGGCAAAGACTTGCTGAGGCAGTGTGACGGGTTTCCCCCCAGGGTGTCACCAGGAACTGGGGTACCACTGAGCCTGCCTGACCCACAAGCCTGGGCTTCCTTTAACTTTACTGCTGTGACAAGCTGCAGACATGCTCTCGGTCACACACTTTCACCAGCACACATACAGGTAGGGACACACCCAGCTGTGGTAACATGCAAACAGACTTTCTGATTAGCCCTTGCATGGGAAGGCTTCAGCTAAGGAACTGCCCAGATACTCAAGTGTACACCGCACTCTGGAGTGTAAACCAAAGTTATACCGTCTTGCACTGCACAGAGAACGGTACAGTGTAAATTCATGAAATTTGCCCCTCCCTCAATGTGGAGAGAGATATGCAACAGCTTTTTGCCCCCCAGCTATGAATTCCAAAAACTGGGTTTTAGACAAAACAAAAACAAGTTTATTAACTACAAAAGAGAGATTTCTAAGTGATCATAAGCGATAGCAAACATCAAAGCAGATTACCCAGCAAATAAAACAAAACACAATCTAAGATTAAGATAGGAAAAAACTGATTACAAGTAGTAATTTCTCACCCTAAATATTGTTTTAGGCAGATTGCAAAGATTCTTGACGGCCAGCTGCACGTTCTGACAGCTTACACCTTCAGATATTTCATTCATAGACTAGAATCATAGAATCATAGAATATCAGGGTTGGAAGGGACCTCAGGAGGTCATCTAGTCCAACCCCCTGCTCAAAGCAGGACCAACCCTCAACTAAATCATCCCAGCCAGGGCTTTCTCAACCCTGACCTTAAAAACCTCTAAGGAAGGAGATTCCACCACCTCCCTAGGTAACCCATTCCAGTGCTTCACCACCCTCCTAGTGAAAAAGTTTTTTCTAATATCCAACCTAAACCTCCACCACTGCAACTTGAGACCATTACTCCTTATTCTGTCATCTGGTACCACTGAGAACAGCTTAGATCCATCCTCTTTGGAACCCCCTTTCAGGTAGTTGAAAGCAGCTATCAAATCCCCCATCATCCTTCTCTTCTGCAGACTAAATAATCCCAGTTCCCTCAGCCTCTCCTCATAAGTCATGTGCTCCAGACCCCTAATAATTTTTGTTGCCCTCTGCTGGACTCTTTCCAATTATTCCACATCTTTCTTGTAGTGTGGGGCCCAAAACTGGACACATTACTCCAGATGAGGCCTCACCAATGCCGAATAGAGGGGAATGATCACATCCCTCGATCTGTTGGCAATGCTCCTACTTATACAGTCCAAAATGCCGTCAGACATCTTGGCAACAAGGGCACACTGCTGACTCATATCCAGCTTTTCATACACTGTAACCACTAGGTCCTTTTCTGCAGAACTGCTGCTTAGCCACTTGGCCTCTAGTCTGTAGCGGTGCATGGGATTCTTCCGTCCTAAGTGCCGGAGTCTGCACTTGTCCTTGTTGAACCTCATCAGATTTCTTTTGGCCCAATCCTCTAATTTGTCTAGGTCACTCTGTATCCTATCCCTACCCTCCAGCGTATCTACCACTCCTCCCAGTTTAGTGCCTTCTGCAAACTTGCTGAGAGTGTAGTCCACACCATTCTCCGGATCATTAATGAAGATATTGAACAAAACTGGCCCCAGGACCGACCCTTGGGGCACTCCGCTTGATACTGGCTGCCAGCTAGACATGGAGCCATTGATCACTACCTGTTGAGCCCGACGATCTAGCTAGCTTTCTATCCACCTTATAGTCCATTCATCCAGCCCATACTTCTTTAACTTGCTGGCAAGAATATTGTGGGAGACCATATCAAAAGCTTTGCTAAAGTCAAAGAATAACACATCCACTGCTTTCCCCTCATCCACAGAGCCAGTTATCTCAGACTAGATAGCCTTCGAGCCTGGGCTCAGTCCTTCTCCCCTCATTCAGTCTTTGCTTCTTAGATGTTTACAGCAGTCATCTTGGGCGGAGATTCAGTGATTATGTCACTCCCCTGCCTTAAATAGGTTTTACATATGGCAGTGTAGCGGGGCAATTGCCCCACTCCTGAAAAAGGCTGGGCTGACTGGGGAAGCAGCCACAGCTGGGGCCATGCCCCAATCAGGCCACAGCTGACCCTATAAAAGGGCTGTGAGCCAGGAGCTAGGTCAGTCTCTCTCTAGGTGTGGAGAGAGAAGGACTTACCTGCCTGGGAGAAAAGGGTACCTGAACTGGAGCAGTGCTGGGGAGCTCCAGGCTGGTAAATCCCCAGGCTGCAGGCTTTATACAAGGCCTAAAGAGAGGTATAGGGGTTAGACAGAGGCAACTGGTCCAAACCCCCTTTGCCAGTGATGAGTGGTTTACAGACTGCAGTCATCCTCAGTGAGCAGGGGCTAGGTGATTACTGGCAGTAGCCACTGAGGCTAGGTGGGGATAGGGGTTTGGGGGTTCCCTTGGGAGGGTAGACCCAGAACGGGGGTACTGCAGGGGCAGAACCCTGAGGTAAAGGGCACTGGCATCTGGGCAGGACATGGGGCCTGAGGTAGGCGAGCCACCGGCCTGAGAGGGCGCTCTGGGCTGAAGTCGAGCTAATTCCCAGGAGCACCAGCAGGAGGTGCCATGCCGGTGAGTCTCACTTCACTACAGGCAGGAATCCTTTGTCTTCTAGTGTGATTCCCACCCACCCCCTCTCCCCCGGTCAGTGGAAGAATACTAATATTATCATGGTGTCCAATATCAGATGACTTGATCACATGACCCTGCAGCCATAACTGAGTCTGTTTGCTGCATCCCCAGGAAGGCTTTCATGGTGAAAGATTAGCATCTTCTAAGACCTATTATTTTTCCTAATGGCCAGCAATCTAGACTGTTTGCATTCTGTCTATTGGGCGTTCCCCAGGTGTAAACACATTTGTAATAGCTGCTCAGACCATATTCCTGACTTCAGATGCAAAGATGATACATGCATACAAATAGGATAATCATATTCAGTAAATCATAACCTTTCCAATGATATCTCACATAACCCATCTTACATAAAATACATCTTAGTTATGCCATAATCACATCATAACAATATCTCTATGAAGAATATGGGGCATAATGGTACACCTTCCCCCATTAGATTACTGCCAGAAAGTTAGTCACTGACTAATGTGAAGGCAGTGTGCCTAATGTCCTCCTTAGGTCTTGGTTATACAACTTCCAAGTGTTACCAAACATTGTAGTGTTATCCATAGGTATTTTTACAAAGTTCTGGGTTTCTCTTTCCAGGTTGCCTGAAAGCATTCTAGTGTGCAGCATATTAACACAATGCAGATATCAATATCTTTTAGAGTGTAGGTGTCTTGGCATTTAGCCACCAATGCCATGAGATGGTGTGCCTCAATTTCCCCTTCCACACAGATGTCTAGGTTTGTTATGCTTTTTCTGCTGTGCTAAGCTCTAAGCCTGTTTACAGGTATTAGCTGAGAAGCAGTATTCTTATAGGACTTCCTTCTTACCACTCCTAGTACACCTCTACCCCGATATAACACGACCCGATATAACATGAATTTGGATATAACGTGGTAAAGCAGTGCTTTGGACGGGGCGGGGCTACGCACTCCAGAGGATCAAAGCAAGTTCGATATAACGCGGTTTCACCTATATCACGGTAAGATTTTTTGGCTCCCGAGGACAGAGTTATATCGGGGTAGAGGTGTACAAAAGTTTTCCCCCAAAATTATGCATGTTACACATTTTTAAAGGATTTATCATCAGTGCCAAATTCTAACTCCTAACCACTGGTTGAGTTACTGAAGTCCTCAAATCATGGTTTAAAGAGTTCAAGTTACAGAGAATTCACCATTGACACTAGTTTAAACCTCAAGTATCAGAGGGGTAGCCGTGTTAGTCTGGTTCTTCGAAGAAGTGGGTATTCACCCACGAAAGCTCATGCTGCAAAAACATCTGTTAGTCTATAAGGTGCCACAGGATTCTTTGCTGCTTAGTTTAAACCTGCAAATGACCCCATGCTGCAGAAGAAGGTGAAAACCTCCCATTATCTCTGCCAATCTGACTTTGGGGGAAAATTCCTTCCTGACCACAAACATGGCAATCAGCAGACCCTGAGCATGTGCACAAGACTCACCAGCCAGACACCTGGGAAAGAATTCTCTGTAGTAACTCAGAGCCCTCCCCATCTAGTGTCCCGTCTCCAGCTGTTGAGGATTTTTGCTACAGGATTCCCCTGGCGACAGGGAATGGATCACTTGATGATGACCTGTTCTGGTCATTCCCCCTGGGGCACCTGGCATTGGCCACTGTCGGAAGACCGGATACTGGGCTAGATGGACCTTTGGTCTGACCCAGTGTGGCCGTTCTTATTTTGCCCATTCCCAGCTTCTGTATCAAATGCTTTACTGACATCCAGGGAGATTGGATCTACTGCATTTCCTTTGTCTAAAAAATCAGTTACCGTCTCAAAGAAAGATATTAGTAAATTTGTTACTACCGCTTGAATCCAACAATTGAAACAATTGTAGAAAAATCTACAATTACTTTTTATCATTTAGGTTACTCACTTTTTGCAGTTCACGAAGCTTGGAACAGATCATTTAACTTAAGAAAGGGGTGGTAGGATGTTTTCTAATCTTAACCCCCCGTTAATCACTCTGTTTATAAACAAAATTCTGACTCCCTGCCTCAGAGGCGTAAGCTGGGAGCAGTCTCCTGTCTTCTCTGCAGAACTGGTTACATTGCACATTCAGGGTGCCCGAGGCTTGCAGTTTGGGGGGCCAGCGCCCCCATACATCCCCCAAACTCTGCAGACACACTGTCTAGTTCAGGGGTTCTCAAACTGGGGGTCGTGACCCCTCAGGGGTGATGAGGTTATTACATGGGGGGGGGTCACGAGTTGTCAGCCTCTACCCCAAACCCCGCTTCGCCTCCAGTATTTATAATGGTGTTAAATATAAATTAAAAACACCTTTTTATATAAGGGGGGTCGCACTCATAGGCTTTCTGCATGAAAGGGGTCACCAATACAAACGTTTGAGAACCACTGGTCTAGAGCATTTGCCAGAAGAGCAGTGGAGCAATCTGAGGAAAAACCTGTCTGGCCACAGAGCAGGTTAAGTGAGATGAGCCTGAGGATGTGGCAGAATCAACCTTCCCAGCTGATTTGCCTTATGAGCTAGCAAAGCAGAATGTGGACTCAAGAATGGACAGAGGGGAACGCTATCCTTGCAGTCAGTCTCCCTGTCAGAGTAGCATGCAGGGTGTGTGCCAAAGGGTCAGGGGAGGACTGGCAGTATGGGATGAATGCACAATTCCACTGGCAGAACAGACAGTTTGCTTTGGTGGGATCCTTTGCAGTAGCAGCCAGGATGGATGGAGGGTGGGCCTTCCTTCACACAGGCAGGCTCACTTGGGTGGCAAGATAAATTGGAGTACCCAGGGGCCTGCCTGTGACTCCCTGATAAGGCTGTTTTAGTAGAGGAGGTCATACTTGGTTGGTGAAATCCAAGTCTAGAACTCAGCGAATTTGGGTTGTGTACTTTGCTTCTTAACCGTCTGTTGGAACACCTGCTCCTGAGCCATTGCAGTACAACCGGACGCTCTGCTCCAATCTGAGGGGCCAGGGGGGATGCAGGGTGAGTGGCTTCAGCCTGTTCAAGCATAGCCCACAACTCACTTACCTGCTTAGAGGAGCTGGGTTTTGGGTGACTCTCTATATTGAGCAATTGTGAATCCTGGGTCTCAAACCCAGGTGGGGGGTATTCATGGGCACAGCCACATGATTGCTTACCTGGGACCCATGAAGACCAGCCCCAGTTTGTCCTTAAGTCCTATTGGCTGAGTCCCAGAGCAACTGATTGGCCTGCTGACCCTACTTAAACCAGGAATGGGAAGCTATCGGGACAACTGGGCTCCACCATGCTCTGGACTGTGTGCTCTCTGCTCCCCTGGCTTCCTGACCTGGCAACTGACTCTGGTTCCTGACTTGTGGTTCTGATCTCCAGCGTGTCTCCTGCTTCTGACCTCCTGGCATCCTCCTGACCCAGCTGAGCCCTGACTCTGGCTCATGACAGCAGACACTGGCTCTGACTATGGCAATCACCTTTTCAAAAGGCAAAAGTGGGACACATGCAGGAGCCTCCCACCACTGTTCCTTCTAAGCTGTGCACGTGTGCGCACACACAGACCCTAAACAGCGCACACACGGCGAAACACCGTGCGCACAAAAAATGAAATACTACATCAGAGCCAGGCCAAAATATCATTTATGGGCAACTTCTGACATTGTTCGCAACTACGGCCAGGCATTTTGACCTATTCACACATACTTGAGTTTGTACACAGCCAAATGAACAGACTACAAGGAGATGTGTAGGTCCCGACCATCCCGACATGATCAACATTCCACGTTCGAAATGCTGACGGTCGGGACCCACACATCTCCTTGTAGTCTGTTCATTTGGCTGTGTACAAACTCAAGTACGTGCAAATAGGTCAAAATGCCTGGCCGTAGCTGCTAAGGAACTGCAAAGATTTCCCAGAAATGAACAAAGGTAAGTGTTGTTTTTGTGATAGAAATCTTTCAAAGGCATTGGACTTCATACATTTACTCGTGATGTTTTACCATTTTCCCACTTTTTTTGCTATGCACAAACTTCCAGTATCCTGATCTGAATGATCTCCCATTTGCCCTTTTGTCGAGTCATGCTGTTAAGTGCATTGAAATAGTAGCCTTATAATAGAAGTATTAATTTTAAATAAACCAATCTGGCAAAAAATCAACCCCAAAATGTCACTGTCTAGAGGGCTAAAGCGTAAAAGAACAGCGACTTCATTTAAATCTGGATGGCTGGATGAGACTATAGAGATGGTTACACTGAAGTCACATAGTGTAATACTTGTTAAACTTCGTGAAATAGTCACATATGATGAGGACAACGGAGTGGTTTGTGTATATTGTTGAGATGCCAGAGCTTTGGGAGAATTTAACAGGAAGAATGTGGAACGATGTATGGAAGTTGGATTTCTTAAAGCATCATCTGTCAAGTAAGTCTCCTGTAGATGGTGTGACAAGACTTAGAAACAAAAAAAGATGGTTACTCACCTTTGTAACTATAGTTCTTCGAGATGTGTTGCTCATATCTATTCCAATTAGGTGTGCGCGTGTTGCATGCACAATTGTTGGAGAATTTTTACCCTAGCAACACCCAGTGGGTCGGCTGAGGCGCCCCCTGGAGTGGCACCTTTGTGGTGCCGGATATATGCCCCTGCCGACCCAGCACCCCCTCAGTTCCTTCTTACTGCCCATGTCGGTCGTTGGAACTGTGGAGCTCGGCTTAGCCAACACTCCACTCTCCCTAGCACTCTTATTGCAGTTTGTACATACAGGGGTGGCTCTGTTTTTTGCCGTCCCAAGCACGGCAGTCAGGTGGCCTTCGGCGGCTTCGGTCCGCTGGGTACGCGGATTCGGCAGCGTTTCTGTGGGTGATCTGACAGTCCCGTGCCTTCCACGTACCCACCACCAAATTACTGCTGAAGCCACAGGACAGGCATTCCGCCGAAGGCTGCTGCCGCCCTCACGGCGACCAGCACGCCACCCCCCGCAGTTTGCCGCCCCAGGCACGTGCTTGCTGCGCTGGTGCCTGGAGCTGCCCCTGTGTACATAGTTGTTATAGTGTTAGTTGTCATAGTTGTAATGTTGCTAGGGTAAAAATTATCTGACAATCATGCACACGGTGCGCGCACACCTAATTGGAATCGATATGAGCAAGCACTCAAAGAAGAACTCTTCCTTACGGAGCGGATTGCTTAGCATGATTCTTGAAAGTTCAGCTGAAAAGCAGAGGAAATCAAGGTTATTGACAGTGTTTGGCTATTACAATTAACAGCTCAGTGCTTTCTGTTCGGGATATTAATGACCATATGGAAAAGTATGTGTGCATAGCAGTGAGCTGGAGAAGTAAAAATTATGCTTTTGAATTTCCTGAAATTATCAACTGCATTATCCAAAATGACCTCATGCATGAAATAGCATTGGCAATGTTTCATACTCTAGCTGTTGATGAAAGCACTGATATATCCATTAACAGATACTTGATACTCTACTTTAAATATAGATCCATAAATTCTGCAGACTATAAATCTTCGCTTGGTGGACTATTACGATTGCAAAAATGTGATGCTGTCTCAATACTGTCTGCAATCAAAGTTTTTATAAAAAACACCAACTTGATCTAGCAAAAATGGTGATGTTCACATCTGATGGTGGCTCCACGATGTTGGGCAAACTCAATGGGGTGGTGGCTCAGCTGAAACGTGATATTCCACACTTAGTCCAGCAACATTGAATTGCACACCGGGAAGACTTGGGGATTTCCGATGCATGGAAAGAGGTCAAGCTGATAAGAGACACCGAAACCTTAATGAAAACTGTCTACATGGTGTTCTGTCGGTCATCCAGGAGAAAATGCAAATTTCAGAAAATAGTGGATGCTTCTGAATGTGAGTCGGTCGCTTTCAGGCCACTCAATGAAGTGCACTGGTTATCTAGGCACTTTGCACTTTGAGCAAGTATTCACAACTATAATCCTCTTCTGGAATATTTTGAGCAAGACAAAGATACTGATCCAGTTTCTAAATACTGCCACAAAAAGCTGAATACCATGGAATACCGAATAACATTAGAAGTTTTGAATGATGTTTTGTCGGAGCTGGCTTCACTATCCATGCTGCTCCAGAAACGGGGCCTTAACCTCTTGAAGCATTTCACCTTGCCCGAGGTAAACTGAACAAGATCAGAAGACAGTACCTTGGAGATTCAGTCTTATGGAGTGACAAAGCTAAGGCTCTTAAATATGAGCTCTCAAGAAAATAATGAAATTGATACCAGTTCCATAATAACTTTAATAAACATCTTGTGTGCACATTTGGCAGGCAGGTTTCCAGACGATTAAGTCCAGGAATGTCCGCTTCTGATTGTGCAGCAATAGTTAAGTGTGACTTCAGTTTTGGAATTTATCAGGTCAAATCCTTATTTTCAAAATACAAACACTTTCTTGCTGAAGAGATTGTTATAGTCAGTCAGTACAATGACTTCAAGTTTGCAGTAGCCGAAAGAATCAAAAGCCAATTGATTTTAAGTTTTTCAGATATGGTGACATTTGCTCACCAGAACGAACAGTTTTAGGATCTTGCAAAGTTGATGGATATTGGAGGAACATTCCCAGCATCAAGTGCAGAATGTGAGTGTGGCTTTAGCTTAATGAACACTCTAAAAAACAAACTATCAAATCATTTACAAGTAGATCATTTGGACATGCCGATGTGTATTAAGAGTTACCAGCTGGATGGAGGACTGATAGATCTGGACAGAGTTTATATTGAATGGGCAAATGAAAAAGGTCTCAGGGAAAAACAGTAAAGTTAGTTTAGCAGTCTTTGACATTTCGACCAATAAGGAAATTAAAATGCATTTGTAATTATATATCTTATTCTTGGCTGATAATCATTTGCTATTTTTTTTTAGGAATATTTTAAATTTAAAACACAAACTCTCGTTTTTCTTTTTTTACTTATGATGTCTCTATCTGAAAACCCATATAAATTGACATAATGGCATACTTATTAAATTGTCTTTATTGTATGTTTATCAAAATCTTTTCGGACATGTGTATAGAATGAAAGGTGAAAGTGGACACCAATGGACAGAAGCCTATGGACTGATGATTATGACTAATATGTGCTTGATATATGCTCGTGATGGTCTACCAAAAAGATCATAAAGCGTAATGCTTAAAACTATCTTCTGCTTCATGAAGAATGGTTAAATTTCCTTTTTCTAAGTATTTAAAAATGGCATTTATAAAATAATATGGTGTAAAACTATCATCATCACAAATTGCAAATTAAAACTTTTTAAATGTATAAGCATTTTTCTCGCTTGGGTGCATTTGCCTCATGGTGCACAAATTTGAACTCTGCTTCAAAAATTTGCACAGAAGAAATTTTTTGAGCACATGGCCTGTCAAAAATTAGAGGGAACATTGCCTCCCACACTCCATGGCCTCAAGCCCCTGTTCCTCTTTCCACCCCAAGAAGCCCACTCCCTGGCCAGGCCGGAAGCTGGCGCCGTGCTGCAGGCAGTGCGGGCAGGCCACCCAGGGAGCCCTGGCCACTGTGGGGACCCAGACCCTCTACCTCCCCTGTGCGGGGGGCCTGGGTGCCCGAAAGCAGCCCCCTGCCTGTGTCCCTACTCCCCTGGGGGGGTGTTGCTAAGGGCAGGTGGAGGGTCCAGGGCTTAGCACAGCAGCCTAGGCTCCCTGGGTGGCTCCTACCACAGATGGGCTCTGGCTTCTGGCAGGGCTAGGAGGTGGGGCTTTGGGGGGAAGAGAAGGAAGCAGGGGTGGGGCCTCATGGTGAAGGGAGGCTAAGACCCACCTCAGCCCCTCCCCTGAGCCTCAGGCAGGCAGAGTGGCACCTCAGGGAATCTGGGACAAATGATGTCCTGGAGTCATTCAGTCCAGGACGGGACTTGAAGTCTTCATTTCAGGACTGTCCCACCCAATTCGGGTGGGTGGTCACCCTAGACCCATAGGTCTGGCTGCCCTTGACCTGGCTGTGATGACAATCTCTTCTTCTTGGGGGATGTCCCTCACTTTGGTTGCTGTTCTAACTCCTGGCAGTTGGCACAGAAGAGTCTGTTCTGCAGTGGGATGGGGCACCCAGGCCTAGCATGGGAACGGGCGTCTCTGTGGGCAGCGCTGATCACTGCTGTGTCAGGCTGCAGACAGTGCAGGGCCCATAATAATGAGCTGCATTGATCTGGCCCCTTTCCACTGTGGATCTCAACGCTCTTTACACAGGTCGGTCAGTATCTCCATTTTACAGACTGGGGACTAAGGACTGAGCCAGCTGAAGAACTGGCACTAGAGCCCAGGGCTGAGAACTCTGATCCGGCTCTTACCACAAACCACCTTCTGTCAGAGCTAGGGCTGGAAGCCAGGCCTCCAGACCCTCCCTGCTCTAACCACGAGACCCCATTCCCCTCTCAGCCTGCCAACCCAACCCAGGAGTACTGACTCCCAGTCCCCTGCTCTAACCACGAGCCCTACACGTCATTGTGGGGACAGAAATGGGAGGCTTGCAGGCAGTCACCTGTCTCAATGCTAGCTCATGTGGGGCTTCCTCCAGAGCACCATTCACAGGGGAAAAACTGAGAACCCCTCCATGGCCATGCCTGGCTGAGCCGCAGCAGAGCGGGCTGGAGTCTCCCTACTGAAGCCATGCTATGGAGGGAAATACAGCCTAGGAGATAAGCCACAGCTGGGGACTCAGCAAACTTGGTTCAATCCCTGGTTCTGCCACTGCCTTGCTGTGATTTGGGAAGTCTCTGGTCAGTGCTACAGGGCGGGGGTGTCTTGCTGTGTGTACCACACCCGGCACACCCTGCCTAGCCTCTCAGTGCCACTCAAACATGCGGCCTACAACTCCCCAGAAGTGGCTGCAGCCAGAGCGCCCCCCTGGCAGTGCTGGCTGACAGGAACAGTCTGTCTCCAAACCTGCTCCCCTCGCCTCTCTCTTCACACATGCACCCGCAAGCCAGCGAGTGGGGGAGGGGAAGTGCTTTGCACTGTAAGGCCCTGTGCCGCGGTGCTGTAAGCTCTCCAGTGTAGCCACTCTAAGTCCAGTGACAACCTGGCTCATTCCTGAGCTCCCTCACCCTGCTGGCTAAGCCGGGGCTGGCGTTAGTGCTGGGGCACGTCACACACTGACGCCACAGCTGGCAGCCGAGTTCCCCAATCAGAATTGGGCCTGAACTAAAAACCTGCATCCGAAGACCCCCAAACTCGGAGGACATAGTCAGCTTGGGTCTTTGCAGACCTCGCTGTATCCCCTGCTAAGACCTAGGCCTCTGAGCATAGCATGGTTGGCCTCCCTGCAGCCTCTTGTGCCACTTGTAAAGTGCCCAGGTTTTCTGGAGCACTTTCCCCCAGGGGAGCTCAGTGTTTTACAAAGGCAGCTCACTGTCAATACCCTCAGTTGACGCATGGGGCAACGGGCACAGAGGGGGAAGGGGCTTGCCAGAGCTAGGAATAGAGCCCAGGGCTGTGGCAGGTCTCCACGCACTGGGTCACAGCAGCACAGCCCAGGTTCGTAGGACCTAGGCCCAGCCTTGCCCTTGGGGCACTTTTATTTCATGTGCTTTTTTTGTCCTGTCTCTGAACCCAAACTTTTTATTTTCCAGGGTGACTGCAAAGCCCAGCAGAGCAGCGTGAGCCCAGGTAAGAGTCTCTTCTCCTGGATGAGAGAGCAGGGAGATGTGGGGAGGCCCCGCTGCCCAGGGAATGAGAACCCAGAAGAGCCAATTGTTTTGGGGCTGGGGCTGGGAGTGGGATTGAGTTTTGCCTCTTTCCATGCCAGCAAGTGTTCTCATGGGCCGCTGATTAGGGGCCCATTCCCACTGCGTGGAGAAGCTGTGTGGCCCCCAGCTGAGGGTGGTCCCCCGGGCTCCCCTTTTCAAAGGCTGCTAACCTTACTCACAGGAACCACTGTGAGGTGACAGATGCTCTGTCCCTGCAATCCCCCCAGCCAAAGGTGAAAATAAGCCAGTATGCCAATAAAGTGCTGTCACGGCAGTGCTTTAAGCACCATACCGGCAGGGCCGCTGACAGGGTCGGGGGTGGGGGGAAAGGGGCAGCTTCCCTGGGGCCCTTTAAATTGCTGCTGGAGCCCCAGGTTGCATGGGCTGGGCAGCACTGAAGGGCTGGCTGGGGGAGTCTGGACCCGCCCCTTCTGGGGGCCCAGAGCTGCGCCACCCCCAGCCTTGCTCAGGAGCCTGACCCCACTGTGTACCTTTAAGTTACTTTCTCCCCTGCCCCCAGCCTTATCGTCTGCTCTGGACCAAGACTGTAGAACAGGACTAGTGATTAGGGCCCCTCCCTTGAGACACTCCACAGAGGCCTGACTGTCAGAGGGTGGGCGATCAGTGACTCAAGCTAGGCACCCCAAAAACGAGGCATCCCAAATCACAAGGCACTCTGAGAAATCTTGGTCCTGGTTTCTCCATATTGGCCAGATGTGGAAGAATAGAGAGACCATTTAAGGACACATTTTCCAATGTACCGGTATATATCTGCAAATAGGTCATAGGTACAGTCCCACGTATCCTGTGAATACCAAACACTACACAGCCTTCTTAGCCAAGCCTCAGTTATCTGAAATGCCCTGAGATCACAAATAGTTACGAGCTGTTAATATTCAAAACAGGTGCTACAGGTGACAGTGGGAATTACAGACCAGTTAACGTTTAGTTTAGTGTCATGTACTGGTCAAAACATTAAGTTAAAAATAGAATGTTACAACACCTAGCTGGTCATGATACCAACCGGCTTCTACAAAAGAAAGTCATGCTTTGCTAACCCATTACAATACTGTGTGTCAACAAAATAGAAGATAAAGGACAGCCAGGTGATGTAATTTATTTGAACTTTCAAAAAGTGTTCGACAAAACCCCTCACAAGAAGCTGTGAACTAAGGGGTGTGTGTGTGAGGTAAACTTCTGTCATGGATCAGAAACTAGGGATGGCAGTAAACACGCAACAGCAGGAGCAAGGTTGTAGTAACTGCCCTACTACACCAACATAACTCCACCTCCACAAGGGGTGTAGGGCTTATGTCGGTGTAGTTAGGGTGACACAGGGTCTGTGTAGATCCCACAGGTTACTTACATCAGCTGTTGGCTGTCGTTCTTGTCAGTTTCACAGCTCCCAAAGGCTGGCTCACAACTCCAGTTGTCTCCCCTGGGCAGGTGAGGGGCTTCAGATAGACCCTGGCTGCCCACTGGGCTCCCTGCCACCAGCCCAGCTGCTGCCCAGAGGCTCCCCAGTCGCCGCAGGGAGTCGAGAGCTCGGGGGTGGGGCTGTGTACAGAGCTGAGAGCCCAGGCTCTCAGCCCCCCACACTGCCCCTCTTCAGTCAGTGTAAACGCTTCTGGTGAGCACGTGCACCATTGACAAGGAGGGTGGTGCGGACATCAGCCACTTCAGTAATTACTACAATGGTTGTAAGTTGACCTAACATAAGTTGACTTGAGTTTCTAGTGTGGACATTCCCTGAGAGAGGGATTCATGGAAGCCAGAGTGCTGAGCAGAGAGCTGCCTGAGGCAGCCATAGTGAGCCCTGCCCCTCAAAGGGACTTCAGGCTGGAGGGAAGTGCTTTGCTCCACTTGGGAGTCACAGCCATGAACCTACGCCAGGTCAGCCCTTTCTTGCAAAAAATCTTACTACAGACATGGTGTCCATATACCCCAGGCTCAGAGCACTCCCTGGGCTGTGGGAGACTCAGGTTTGAATCCCCACTCTGCCTGATTCAGAGTCGGGCCTCACATCCTGATCTTCTCCCTCCTGGGTGAGTGCCCTAATAACAGGCTATTGGCTAGGGAGGAGGGGGGGGGGAAGCTATTTCATTAATTTAGATGGAATCAGTGAGTCCAAAGAGTCAAAGGTGTTAACATTGCACAGTGACAGGACTGGTAAGCCGGGTTTGGGGTTTAGTATACAGACACCTCAGCCTGCTCAGCACCTGTGGCATTCAACCATTAAACACCTTTGAACTCTTTATTAAAGATACAGGGAAGACAGATAAAGCATTTTCAATGCAATGTATTGTAACACCTCCCTCATTGCCTTTAGCTGGAGAGTCTTTAAACGGAAGCTCCCCTTTGACAATTTTAGATGGTATCAGAGTTGGTATTAATTTTTGCTCTTTGCCCCAAATGGACAGTTAGCTGGCCTGGGCTGGCACTGTCCTTGCTGTGGTTGTTAAAGTCTGATCCTGGTTCCTAGCAGACAAACCCAGCCACACACCCACCCACAAGAGGGGAGAACAGAACAGCCAGGAGAGGAAACGCAGGTTGACTCTCACTTGCTACGACAGTGCTGGAAAACCCAGGCCCAGCACACGCTCTGATCAGCCACTCTGGCTACGTCTACATGAACACTGCAATTACACTCCTGACTTGGGCTTGCGGGGCTTGGGTTAAGGGGCCGTTTAATTGTGGCATAGACATTCAGGCTTAGGCTGCAGCCCGAGACCCTCCCACCTCACAGGGTCCTAGAGCCTGGGTTCCAGTCTGAGCCTGAATATCTATGCCACACTTAAACAGCCCTCAGCCTGAGCCCAAGTCAGCTAGCACAGATGTCTAATTGCAGTGTAGACATACCTGCTGAGACCTGACAACTTGTGCCAGCATCGGGCTGTTTAGGGCATTGCTTCTTTCTGCTCACAGGCTCACAGCAGTGGTGTAAAATATACGACTTGGCCAGTTGAGTCAGACTCTTCTTATAGAAAGGTAAAAGGAGAGAGAGAGGAAAGAATCATAGGACTGGAAGTGACCTCGAAAGGTCGTCTAGTCCAGTCCCCTGCACACTCATGGCAGGAATAAGTATTATCTAGACCATTCCTGACAGGTGTTTGTCCAACCTGCGCTTAAAAATCCCCAATGATGGAGATTCCCAACCTCCCTAGGCAATTTATTCCAGTGCTTAGCCACTCTGACAGTTAGGAAGTTTTTCCGAATGTCCAACCTAAACCGCCCTTGCTGCAGTTTAAGCCCATTGCTTCTTGTCCTATCCTCAGAGGTTAAGAACAATTCTTCTCCCACCTCTTTGTAACAAACTTTTATGTACTTGAAAACTGTTATGTCCCCTCTCAGTCTTCTCTTTTCCAGACTAAACAAACCCAATTTTTTCAATCTTCCCTCATAGGTCATGTTTCTAGACCTTTAATCATTTTTGTTGCTCTTCTCTGGACTTTCTCCAATTTGTCCACATCTTTCCTGAAATGTAGCGCCCAGAATTGGACACAATACTCCAGTTGAGGCCTAATCAGCGTGGAGTAGAGCAGAATTATTTCTCATGTCTTGCTTACAATACTCCTGCTTATACATGATGTTCACTTTTTTTGCAACAGTGTTACACTGTTGACTCATATTTAGCTTATGGTCCACTATGACCCCCAGATCCCTTTCTGCAGTACCCCTTCCTAGGCAGTCATTGCCCATTTTGTGTATGTGCAACTGATTGTTCCTTCCTAAGTGGAGTACTTTGCATTTGTCCTTATTGAATTTCATCCTCTTTACTTCAGACAATTTCTGCAGTTTGTCCAGATCATTTTGAATTTTAATTCTAGCCTCCAAAGCACTTGCAACCTCTCCCAGCTTGGAATCATCTGCAAACTTTATAAGTGTACTCTCTATGCCATTATCTAAATCACTGAAGATATTGAACAGAACCAGACCCAGTACCAATTCCTGCAGGACCCACTCAATATGCCCTTCCAGCATGACTGTGAACCACTGATAACTACTCTCAGGGAATGGTTTTCCAACCAGTTTTTCACCCACCTTATAGTAGCTCCATCTAGTTTGCATTTCCCTAGTTTGTTTATGAGAAGGTCATGTGAGACAGTATCAAAAGCTTTACTGAAGTCTAGATATACTATGTCTACCGATTCTCCCCTATCCACAAGGCTTGTCACCCTGTCAAAGAAAGCTATCAGGTTGGTCTGACATGATTTGTTCTTGACCAATCCATGGTGACTGTTACTTATCACCTTATTATCTTCTAGATGTTTGCAAATTGATTGCTTAATTATTTGCTCCACTATCTTTCCGAGTACAGAAGTTAAGTTGAGTGATCTGTAATTCCCCGGGTTGTCCTTATTTCCTTTTTATAGATGGGCACTATATTTACCCTTTTCCAGTCCTCTGGAATCTCTCCTGTCTTCCATGACTTTTCAAAGTCAATCGCTAATGGCTCAGATATCTCCTCACTCAGCTCCTTGAGTATTCTAGGATGCATTTCATCAGACCCTGGTGACTTGAAGACATCTAACTTGTCTAAGTAAATTTTAACCTGTTCTTTCTCTGTTTTAGCCTCTGATCCTACCTCATTTTCACTGGCATTCACTGTGTTAAACGTCCAATCATCATCAAGCTTCCTGGTGAAAACTGAAACAAAAGTCATGAAGCACCTCTGCCATTTCCACATTTTCTGTTATTATCCCTCCCCCATTGAGTAACAGGCCCACCCTGTCCTGGGTCTTCCTCTTGCTTCTAAGATATTTGTAGAATGTTTTCTTGTTACCCTTCATGTCTCTAGCTAGGGGAAAGAGAAGAAATAAGGTGGGGAAGGCAAAGATCACACACGGGGCGGTGGGGGCGGCATCCCAGATGGTATTTGTGATTTAGCTGGTGCTGGTGTCATCTGGGTCCCTGTCTCTGGCCCAGTCTGGTCAGAAGGCAGCGTGCTGAATGGGGAGCCCCCGAACCAGCCAATGGGAGATGCCAGTGCCAGGAGTGTGCCAAGCCCCTCCCACCTGAGATAGGCACCAGAGTCACAGCTGCAGGGAGGTGCATCGCTCTCCTAGTGATCTGCCAATAGGAAGCTACTACTGGAGCCAGGTGGCATAAGCAACTAAGGTGTCTCTGGCGGGACTGAGTTAGGGCCTTCTCGCTCCACACCGAATAGCCGGCGGAGGAGGGATTGTGCAGCCTGCCTGCCGACTGGCAGCTCAGGAGATAGAACGCTGCCTGGGGATGGGGGCGACCCAGGATCAATCCCTCAGCTCTGCCTGAGGGGAGAGGGGCTTTGAACAGGGGTCTCCCCCTGCCAGGTGTGTGCTCTAACCATTGGGCTAGGGGGAGAGTCAGATGAGGGGTTCTATAATGATGTGGGACTCTCACCTCTGCATTACCTCCTGCTGGTTGTCTCTGGGAATTAGCTCATCCAGCCTCCAGAGTGCCCTCTGCAGGCCGGTGTCCCGCTGCCACTTGGCCCCCCATGTCCCTCTTGGACCCAGTGCCCTGCTATCTGGGGTGCTGCCCCTTGGCAGGAAGCCCTTTATCTCAGGGTCTCCCCTCCCCAGGGAACCCCCACCCACTATCCCCACTTCACCTCAGTCGTAGGCTACTGCCAGTCACCAATTAGTCCCCGCGCCCTGGGGCAGACTGCAGTATAAGCTACCCATCATAGGCAAGGTTGGGTCTGGACCTGCTGCCTCTCTCTGCAACCCAGTGCCTCTATGGGGCCTTGGACAAGGCCCTGCAGCCTGGGGAGTTGCTAGCCTGGAGCTCCCCAGCCTCTCTAGCCTTCCCCCCAGCCCTGCCTCACTCTAGGCACCCTGAGCTTCCCAGCAGCCAGGCCCCTCTCTCTCTGAAGGCAGAGAGAGTCTGTTAAACTCCTGGCTGCCCTGACCTTTATAGGACCAGCTGGGTCTGTTTGGGGCATAGCCACAGCTGAGGCTGCCTCCCCAATCAGCCCCCCTTTTCCTGCCCCAGCCCTTTCCCAGGGCTGATTTCAAGCCCTTCCAGGCAGGAGCGGGGTGACCACCCTGCTACTGGCTCCTGCAGGCTCTCCTGTGGAAGCTGTTCCATGGTGGGTAAATAATGAAAGGGTGACTGGAGCAGGGGGACTCCGGGGCTCCCTCTTGGTGGTGTCCAAGCACTGGGCTACAGTGTCATTCTTTTTCTCTCAGCCCACTGACTGCTGAAATATTTAGCTGCAGTGGAACAGTCATGGGGCCCGAGAGAGAAAAGCCCACCATGGAGGGGGTGCTGTGCTCAGCAGGGAGCTGCTTGGTTTCCACTGGGATCTTGGAGGAAATCCCCTTCCATTTGGGCGTGTAAGCCATCTGAGAGCAATGGGGGGGCTGTGGTGCTCCCCTCTGAGGGGGAGGGGCCTGACACTTTATGGTGCCCACATGGAGGTGGAGCATGGTGAGGAATGGTGGGACCCCGGTCCCTGCCCTCCATGGGCTGGCCTCACTCACCCCATCTTTGTGTTGCAGAGGCAGGCAGCAGGGGCTGTGACCCTGGCACTTACCTGGCAGCAGGTAGCAACAGTGGCCTCATTGAGCCAAAGAAGCTGCCGAACCCAGTCAGAGAGTCTAAGACCCACCAGGAGCTCCATCGGGAGCTGCTGTTCAGCCACAAGAGGTGAGTGATGCTGATGGGTGCCCAGAGGGAATGGGGCCAAGGGAAGAGTTACTCCAGCTGATGCAATGAGGCAGTGCTAGGTCCTTGGCCTTTCCTACTTTATGTGGGAGCTCCTTGGCACTCCTGGTCCTCAGGCACCTCCCGCAGTCTGGATGAATTTGCCGAACAGTGCTGGTGCCTCCAGTTATGGGCTGCGGTTCCCTCGGCAGGCCTGAATCAGTGGGCCGGGAGCAGGAGTCCCTGAGAATGCTCCTGAGGTCAGTCTCTCCCATGACAGCATGGATGCCTCACAGACCTGGGCAGCTTCCCAGAGCCCCCTGGAAGGGGATGCTGAGAGGGACATGTGTTCTGTACTGATTGCTCCGGGGGCAGGGATGTGAGCAGAATGTTGCCAGGCCTGGGGGCAGGGAGCTTGGGAAATAAATAGCTTATCCCCAGGAGAGCGAATGCAAGGACCTGAATACAACCAGGCCAGCTCTGCTGCTGGGGGGACTGTCACAGCATCCCACAGGCTCTGACTGAACCTGGGAGCAGAGGAAACAGGGTGGGCAACTGAATGAGAGAGGGAAAAGGGAGGCAGTCAGAGACGGCGGGTGCAGAAGAAACAGGGAAGCCCCCCACTTCAGTAAAGCCCGTTTGATCCCCTCTCTGCAGGGGGCTGTTGCCAGAACACAAACCAGAGCTCCAGAAGGTTCTGGAGACCAGGAGATTCAAGCAGCTGAAGCAGCAGCAGGAGTCACAGAGGCCCCTGACGGATCTGGAAGAGGAGCTGAGGAAACGACACCGGATGCTGGAGCAGGTCTGTGACAGCCAGTTATTCACTAATCCAGCACTTGTGGCCACAGGATCAGAGCCCTTCCCTCACAACCAGCAAGAAACAGCAACAATCGTGCCCTTTCTCGCCTCCCCTCCTGCAGCCTTGTTAGTTTATAGGGTTGTCCTCTGCTCTGTGGTGCGCAAGTGGGTGCTGAAGTGCATGTGAGTAGGAGAATACAACTCCTGAAGGGGGAAAGCTAAGTCAAAATGAGAGTCAGCTGCAAAGCTCATGAGCACAGTGCTGCCTGTGATCATCTTATCTCTAGAGTCAGTGAGTTCCCCAGTCCAAGTCCAGTCCCTGTGAAAGTTCTGTCTCGCACACTCCTTGGTCTCCCAGGACCAGTTGACAGTCTTGTTGTTCCAATGGAGTGTAGCCGTGGGGGGCGGTCACGGTCTTGGAGGGAGAGGAGCCGGAGCCAACCCCATAGAGGGATTTGAATATTGGGACAGATTTTAAACTGGCCTCTGATTCTGTGAGGAGCTGGTGCAGTGAGCAGAGCACCAGGGCGGTAGTTGCCAGCAGCCTGTGTCGCTCAGGAGATGGGCTGGGGTGTTTTCCGTCATTTCGAGCATTTCTAGGGCACACAGCATCATTCCTAGGCCTGGTCTAAACCTACAGTGTAGGTCGACCTAGCTACATACCTCAGGGCTGTGAAAAATTCTGTGCCCCATGTAATGTAGTTAGGTCAACCCGACCCCACCTGTAGATGCAGCTAGGTCAACAGAAGATTTCTCTGGAGGCAGTGGATTTACTACAGCAATTACAAAACACTTTCCATCACTGTAGTGTCTACACTACAGCGGTGTAGCTGAAGCACATGTAGTGTAGACCTGCCCCCAGATGCAAGTTGTACTGACCAAGCCTGGAGGTCACAAATGCATGGCTTGCTGTGGTAAGGGTAGCACCCCAGTATTATCTCTGCTATCCAAGGCCCAAGTTGGGGTGAGCACCTCCCCCAGACTAGGCTTTCCAGTGCTGTCCAAGGGAGGCTGGGCAGGGGAGACAGTCAGTAAACTCTGTCAGGTGGCATTGGAGCCACTGTGCGCAGACAGGACTGTGGAAGGCAACACAACAAAGAACACTGAGCGAATGCATCAATCTTTAGTAGTACTGCTTGAGCTGTTTCTTGGGCAGGTACAGTGTGTGGTGTGGAGACACATGTGCACTGGCTCCATACCTGGGGACTCATGTACGTGGCACATGCAGTCTGACTGGGGCACAAAGATTTACGTGCGAAAGCCTTGGAGACCAGCTGCCATTTCCTCAGTGGCTGGCCTCGGGATGGGTGTATTGAGAGGAGCCAGCCCAATGGGCTCGGAAGGCTAAGCTCAGAGTCTGGTGAATAGGGCTCTCTGGAAACTACTCTAGAGTCCTATAAAATCTAATGAAGAATCAAGTCGTTCCCATAGAACTTTTAAACCACCCTGTGCCATTTAATATTGAATCATAGCTTCCCTTATTTCACAACTACTATCACCACATTACACAAACATTGACATCACTGGCATGCTGCTGATTTACACCAGCTGAGAATCTGACCTAGAGAGCTTAACTATTCACTGGATCTTAAAATAACATGAAATCAGGGGTGAGGGATGGGGTTAAGAAGAAAAATGTGGCGTTCATCAAAAACATGGAGGGTTGTATTATTGCCTCACACCAGTGCATCTCCATTGGAATCAATAAGGCTGCACTGTTGTAACTGAGGAGGGGTGAAATTTGGGTTTGGTTTGGTATCCAGTTAGAGATTTGGCAGAAGGTTCGGGTGAGGCGTAGGGTTGGGTTGGACTGTGCTGTGATATATGGCAGAAGGTTTGGATGTGTCAGGGGTTGGGTTGGAATGTGGTATGATATATGACAGAAGGTTCAGGTGTGGCATTGGGTTGGGTTGGGCTGTGGTGATATATGGCAGAAGGTTCGGGTGTGGCGTTGTGTTGGGCTGTGCTATGATATATGGCAGAAGATTTGTGTGTGTCGGGTTGGATTGGGATGTGGTGTGATATATGGCAGAAGGTTCGGGTGTGGTGTTGGGTTGGGTTGGACTGTGCTATGATATATGACAGAAGGTTTGGATGTGTCAGGGGTTGGATTGGGATGTGGTGTGATATATGGCAGAAGGTTCAGGTGTGGTGTTGGGTTGGGCTGTGCTATGATATATGGCAGAAGATTTGAGTGTGTCGGGTTGGATTGGGATGTGGTGTGATATATGGCAGAAGGTTCGGATGTGTCAGGGGTTGGATTGGGATGTGGTGTGATATATGGCAGAAGGTTTGGGTGTGGCGTAGAGTTGGGTTGGGCTGTGCTATGATATATGACAGAAGGTTCGAGTGTGTCAGGGGTTGGATTGGGATGTGGTGTGATATATGGCAGAAGGTTTGGGTGTGGCGTAGGGTTGGGTTGGGTTGGGATGTGGTGTGATATATGGCAGAAGGTTCAGGTGTAGTGTAAGGGTTGGGATGCAGTTTGAGGTATAGCTGACAGTTCGGTTATGAAGCAGGGGTTGGGTACAGATGCAGTTCATGATTTTGCTGGCAGTTTGGGTGTGGATTAGATACCTGGTTGGGCTCTGTTTTGAGGTTTGGCTAATGTCTTGCGTGTTTTGGGGGTTGTTTAGGATCCAGTTTGGTGTTCGATGGTTGAGCTATGGAGTATGGGTTGGATTGCGATCTGGTTTGAAGTTTGACTTCAGGTGCGGCATAGGGGTTGGTTGGGATATGGTTTGACATTTGGCTGACAGTTTGAGTGTGGCGTTGGGTAGGAATCTGGTTTGAGGCTTTGCTGATGGTTCTGGTGTAGAGTGGAAGTTGGGTTGCAATCCAGATTGAAACTTGGGTGATGGTTCAGGTGTGGAGTGGGGATTGAATGAGGTCATCTTTGAGGTTTGGCTGATAGGTGTGGTGTGGAGTAGGTTTTGGATTAGGATTCAATTTCACATTTGCCTGACAGTTAAGCTGTGGAGTAGGGTTTGAGGATCCAGTTTGAGGTTTGGCTGACAGTTCAGGTATGGATTAGGCATTTGGCTGAAAGTTTGGGTGTGGAGTAGAGGTTGGGTTGGGATCCAGCATGAGATTTGGTATATGGTTCGGTTGTGGAGTAGGGGTTTGGTGGGGATGTGGTTCACAGTTTGTCTGACAGTTTTGTGTGGATTAGGGTTTAGGTTGGGATCTGGTTTTAGCTTTGGCTGCTAGTTTGGGTATAGAATAGCAATTTGTTTGGGTTCTGGTTTGACGTTTGGCTAATGGTTAGGATGTGGATTAGGGGTTCTGTTGGGATACTGTTTCAAATTTTGCTGATAGTTTGGGTGTGGAGTCCACATTGGGTTGTGTGGCAAATTGCTGGCACTATTATGGGTCTCGCGCTTTCTCTTCTTTGGGGGGGGGTCAGGGCGCCATTTCTTGCCCCTGAATTGGAATATTAATTGCCCCACTAGTGTCCTAGAGGAGGGGAGTGGAAAGGGAGGGACCTGGGCCCGCCCTCTACTCCAGGTCCCAGCCCAGAGGCCCTGAGAATAGTGGTGAACCACTTGAATTGACGGTTCCTTCCCCTGGGCTACTTCCCTCTCCTGCCCTTCAGCTTGTGGGGGCTTCCTGCTCTCCCTCTGCACAAGGCAGGTGCCCCTTACCTAGGGTCTTGGACTTCTTAGCCCACCACAGCACTTCTCCAAACTTTCCTCTGCTTCCCTTCAAACTGTTCTCTGCTCCAACACCAAACCTTTCTGCTCCAACTCCTCCTCTGTCTGATTGAAGCAGGAGTTTGTATCAGGTGACTGACTGCAGGTGCTCTAATTGGCTTCAGGTGCTCTAATTGGCTTCAGGTGCTCTAATTAATCTATAGCAAACTTTCTTCCCTCTACAGGGAATAAGGCTCCCTTCTAACCCTCTCCTGCTGCCCTCTGGCCATGCTGTATCACAGTTGAAATCTGGTTTGTGGTTGGGTGTGGAGTAGGGGTTGGTTGGGGATTCAGTTTGAGGTTGTTCTGACCTTTCGGATATGGTGTTGGGGTTGGGTTAGGATCCAGTTTTAGTTTGATTTACGGTTCAGATATGGAGTAGGATTTGGGTTGGGATCCAGTTTGTAGTTAGGCTGACGGTTTGGCTGTGGGGTAGGAGTTGGAATTGGATCAGATATGAGGTTTCGCAGATGGTTCTGGTGAGTAGTAGGATTGGACTGGGGTACAATTGTAGTTTTTTCTGAGATTTCGGTTGTGGATTATGTGTTGCATTGGGAATCCAGTTTGAGATTTGGCTGCCGGTCTGGGAATGGAATGGGGTTGGGTGTGGGATGTAGTTTGAGGCTTGGCTGACAGGATGTGGACTAGGATTTGTGTTGCTATCCAGTTTGAGGTTTGGACAGTTCAGGTGTGAAAAATAGATAGGATTGGGATCAGGTTCGAGGTTTACCTGACATCTGGGTGTGGTGTAGATGTTGGGTGTGGATTAAATTTGAGGTTTGGTTGGCAGTTCACATGTTCAGTAGCAATTGGATAGGAATCTAGTTTGAGATTTGCTGGATGGTTTGTGTGTGGAGGAGTGATTTGGGTTAGGGTCTGGTTTGAGGTTTGACTGATAACATCAGAGTATGATAGGGGCTGGATGTGGATAAGATTTGAGGTTTGGACAATGATATGGGTGTCAAGATTGGTTTCAGTTGGGATCCAGTTTGAGATTTGGCTGACAGTTCAGATGTGGAGTAGCAATTTGGTAGGAATCTGGTTTAAGATTTGGTGATGGTTCAGGTGTGGAAAAGTGATTGGTTTGGGATGAAGTTTGATGGACAAATTGGGTGTGGAATAGAGATTGGGTTAGATGTGGGCTGAGGTTTGAGTAGGTGCTGAATTGGGATCAGGTTTGACTTGTGGTTTTGGTGTGTAGTAGTGATTAGCTTGGGATCTGGTTCTCAGTTTGGCTGATGGTTTGGCTGTGAAGTAAGAGTTGGGCTCATATCTGGTATGAGGTTTGGTTGGCAGTTTTTTTTTTTTTAAGGGACCTCAGGAGATCATCTAGTCCAACCCCCTGCTCAAAGCAGGGCCACTCCCTAAATGGCCCCCTCAAGGATTGAACTCACAACCCCAGGTTTAGCAGGCCAATGCTCAAACCACTGAGCTATCCCTCCCCCCTGCTAGTTCAGATGTGGAGTAGAGTTTGGGCTGAGATCCAGTTTGAGATTTCACTGGCAGTTTAGGTGTGAAGTAGACATTTGGTTGGGATGTGATTTAAGGGTTGTCTAATGGTTTGGGTGTGTAGTAGGATTTGATTTGGGATCCAGTTTTAGGTTTTTCTGCCAGTTCAGATGTGGAGTAAGAGTTGGGTTGGGATTTAGTTTGTGGTTTGACTGATGGTTCAGTTGTGGGTTAGGGCTTGGAATAGGATCAGGTTTGTGATTTTGCTGACAGTTCTGGGGAAAAGGAGGGGTTGGGTTGGGATACAATTGGAGTTTATGCTGATGTTTTGGTTGAGGATTAGGTTTGAATTGGGGATCCAGTTTGAGATTTGGCTGATCTGCTGTAGAATACGATCTGGACTGGAATCTGGTTTGATGTTTGGCTAATGATTCACATAATGAGTGTGAAATAGTTGTTGAATTGGGATCTGGTTGGAGGTGTGACTGATAGTTCGGGTGTTGGAGTAGGGGTTGAAGTTTGAGGTTTGACTGATGGTTCTGCTTTGGAGTAGGGTTGTGTTCGAGATTCAGTTTGAGATTTGGCTGATGTTTTGGTGAGGAATAGGGTTTGTGTTTGGATATAGTTGAAGTTTTGACTGAGGATTTGGGTGTTAAGTGGGGGCTAGATTGGGAGCACATCCAAGGTTTGTCTAACTGTTCAAGTGTGGATTCGAGGTTGGGTTGGGATCCAATTTGAGGTTGGGATGTCAGTTTGTGCAGTAGGAAGTGGATTGGGATCAGGTTCTAGGTTTTACCTGATGGCTTCATGTGGATTAGGGGCTGGGCAGTGTCAGGGTTTGGATACCAGTGCAGTTAAGTATTAGATGTAGTGGGATCCAGTTTGAAGTTTGGCTTACAGCTTGTGTGTGGAGTAGGGGTTGCGTTTGGGTCCGGTTCAAGGTTTAGGTGATGGTTTATATGTCGAGTGAGGCTTCTGTTGGGATCTGGTTTGAGGTTTGACTGATGGTTTGGGTGTGGAGTAGAGGTAGGGTTTGGACCTGGATTGAGGTTTGCTGACAGTTCAGGCATGGAATAGAGGCTGGGCTGAGACCTAGTTCTAGAGTTCACTGATGGTTTGGGTGTGGAGTAGGTGTTGGGTTGGGATCTGGTTTGAGGGTTGTCTGATGGTTTGTGTTTGGAGTAGGGGATCCAGTTTGTGGTTTAACTGATATTTCGGTTATGGAGTAGAATTTAGGTTGGGATCAATTCGTGGTTAACCCGATGGTTTGGTTGTAGAGTAGGAGTTGGAATGAGATCAGGCTTGTAGTTTTGCTGGTTCTGGGGAGGAGTAGGACATGGATTTGGATATAATTGGAGTTTTTTCTGATGTTTTGATTGAGAATTAGGGGTTTGGTTGCAGATCCAGTTTGGGGTTGTGATCCAGTTCAAGGTTTGGCTGGCTGTTTGGAGTAGGGGTTGGGTTTGGATCGAGTTTAAATGTTGGCTCATAGTCAGGGGTTGGTTTTAGATTCTATTCAGGATTTGGCTGGCAGTTCAGGTGTGGAGTAGTGATTGGGTAGGAATCTGGTTTGAGGTTTGGCTGATGATTCTGGTGTGGAGCAGTGATGGGATTGGGAACATGTTTGACATTTGGCGGACAGTTTGGGTATGGAGTAGGGATTGGGTTATAATCTAGTTGGAGGTTTGGCTGACAGTTTGTACAGAAGTTTGGTTGGGATCAGCTTTGAGGTTCAGCTACTGCTTTGGGTGATGGAACCCAGTTTGAGGTCTGGCTCATTTGCGGCATTTGCAGCAGCATTGGGAGTGGTGCATTATGGGCAGCTATCCCACAGAGCACCTCTTCCCATTCTGGTGCTGTGGCTTGTGGGAACGGGGCAGGGAGGTGTGGGGCATTCTGGGTCCTGTCCCAATGCCCCATGATGCATTGCTTCACATCCCAGCAATCCCTGTGGTTCCGTCCACATTTGGCGCCATCTTTCAACGTTTTTTGTACTGTGTGCTCTGTCTTTCCTTTCAGTCTATGGGAATGGATCCTGAACTTGTGAGGAATATGCTGATGGGTCTCGCAGGCATCTCATGAATTGCAGTCGAGTTACTTCCTAAGCTATAAACTGACAGTGAGGAGTCCAATGATGATGTTGACTCGCATAACGCATACGACACGAGATTGCTTGTGGCATTCACAGACATGCTCACCACAATGGAACACCACTTTTGGGCTCGGGAAACAAGCACTGAGTGGTGGGATCACATTGTCATGCAAGTCTGGGATGACGAGCAGTGGCTGCAGAACTTTCGGATGAGGAAAGTCAGTTTCATGGGACTGTGGGCTGAGCTCGCTCCCACCCTGCGGTGCAAGGACACGAGATTGAGAGCTGCCCTGCCGGTGGAGGAGCAGGTGGTTATTGCAATCTGGAAGCTGGCAACTCCAGACAGCTACCAATCGGTCACTTACCAGTTTGGAGTGGGAAAGTCAACCGTTGGAATCGTGTTGATGCAAGTTTGCAGGGCCATTAATTGCATCCTGCTCAAAAGAACTGTGACTCTGGGCAACATGCGTGACATTGTGGCTGGCTTTGCACAAATGGGTTTCTCTAACTGTGGAGGGGCAATATATGGGACTCATATTCCAATTCTGGCACCAGCCCACCTAGCCTCCAAGTACATAAATCGGAAGGGGTATTTCTCTATGGTTCTCCAGGTGCTTGTGGATCACCATGGGCATTTCTTGGACATTAACGCAGGCTGGTCTGGAAAGGTGCATGACGCACCCATCTTTCAGAACACAGTCCTGTTCATGAAGCTGCAAGCTGGCACTTTCTTCCCAGACCAGAAGATCACTGAAGGGGAAGTTGAAAGCCCACTGTGATCCATGGAGACCCTGCCTACCCTTTTATGCCATGGCTCATGAAACCCTACACAGGGAGCCTTGACAGCAGCAAGGAGCGGTTCAACAACAGCTGAGTCAGTGCAGAATGTCTGTTGAGGGTGCTTTAGGCCATTTAAAGGACGTTGGCACTGTCTGTGTGGGAAGATGGACCTGGCCAATGACAACATCCCAACGGTTATAACCATGTGCTGTACCCTCCATAACATTTGTGAAGGGAAGAGTGAAAGCTTCACTCAGGCATGGAACTCGGAGATTCAACACCTGGAGGCTGAATTTGAACAGCCAGAGACCAGGGCTATTAGAGGGGTGCAGCGTGGGGCTGTAAGGATTAGGAATGCCTTGAGGGAGCAATTCGATGTTGAAAGTCACCAATAATGTTTGGTGCCCTGCACGGGAGTGAAGTGCAGTGGCTCCAATGCTAGTAGGCATCTGTGTTTGCTATGTATGATGCACTGACTTGCAATGCCTGTTGCTTTCCTGGGCTATGGTATCTTTTCCTTAATGCAATAAAGAATGTTTTCAAAGCCAAAAAATTCATTTATTGAAAAGAAACAACTGCTGGGGAAACAGAAAGGGCATGTCACATCTCTGCTGTGTGGGAGGAGGGAAGAGGAAGGGTGGGGAATAGGACAATCACAGATTTGTGTATGTCCTGTTATCATATTCAGCCTTCCTGTCTGGAGTGCCGTGCAATGAGAACTGCACTTCAGGCTGGCTAAAATGCATGGTGATGGGGGTTGAGTGCAGTGGGTAAGGGTCGTAGTTTGCAGGGATGGGTGGTGAAGCTACAGGTGCTGGAGGCAGCTGGTGGCAGTAAGAAACCGGAAGTTGGGGGAAGTGGATTGGCGGTGACATGGGGGCACAAGTGAAAGAGTTTTGGGAAAAGGGCTGCGGGGGGGGGGGCGCAGATCTGCTCTGTCTGCAGTGCTATGAGCGCCTGTATCGAGTCTGCTTGGCACTCCATAATGCTTATGAGCCGCTCTGTGCTTTGGTGCTGGCGATCCGCATTCTGCTGGCGGAGCCTCCTTTCAGTCTCCTGACATTCCTACGCGTTTTGATTTTCAGTAAGGGACTGCTGCATGACTTCATGCAGCAGGTCCTCTTTGGTTCTTCGCGTACGCTTCCTGATTCTTTGGAGTCTTTCAGCCGTTGATAACAAGGATGGCTGGGATCTCAAGGTTGCATCTGTAAAGCCAAAATGCAACACTTGACAAGTACAATGTACACAATAGCAGAAAGTGCCAGTCCCAAAACGAGTGCACATAACCCACAGGCGCCCCAAAACGGTGAGTAAGCACAGGGGCAAGGGCAGTGATGAGCTGCCAAAATATTAACAACCGGTTCCCTCCTCCTCACCTCACGAGGGGGTCGTGCCCCCCCGGGGGGGTCGTGCCCCATCCAACCCCCCATGTTTTTGACACCCCCCCTGGACCCCTGACCCACCCCCCCTTCCCTGTCCCCTGACTGCCCTTTGCAGCCCCATCCAACCCCTCCTCTCATTCTTGATGGCCCCCTGGGACTCCTGCCCCATCCAACCACCCCTTCTCTCTGCCCCTGAGTGCCCCCACCACCTCATCCAACCCCTGCCCCTTCCTGATTGCCCCCCAGGATCCTTGCATCCATTCAATTACCTGTTCCCTGCCCTCTGACCGCCCTAACCCCTATCCACCCCTCCACAACCCACCGAACACCCCCTCCCTGCCCCCTTACCACACTGCCCAGGGCCGGAGCTGGGGCCGCTCTGCCCGGCCGAGCCGTCACCGGAGCCGGAGCCGCAGTCACACCCGCGGGAGCCAACTCCCCAGGCCTGGCCGGGCCGGCACCGGTCCGGAGCCGCAGTCGTACCCGCGGGGGCCGACTTCCCGGGCCAGGCCGGCACCGGGGCCGGAGCCGGAGCCGCAGCCACGGGACCCGACTCCCCGGGCCGGGCCGACACCGGGGCCGGCGCTGGAGCCGCATCCGCGGGGCCCGACTCCCTGGGCCGGCGCCACAGCCGCGGGGCCCGACTCCCCGGGCCGGGCCGGCACCGGGGCCGGCTCTGGAGCCGCAGCCGCGGGGCCCGACTCCCCGGGCTGGGCCGACACCGGGACCGGCGCTGGAGCCGCAGCCGCGGGGCCCGACTCCCTGGGCCGGGCCGGCACCGGGACCGGAGCCGGAGCCGGAGCCGCGGGGCCCGACTCCCCGGGCTGGGCCGGCGCCGGAGCCGCAGCCGCGGGGCCCGAGCTGGGCCGGGTCCGAGCCGCGCAGGTGGGACCAGCCCAAGCCGGGGGTGCTTGGCTGGGACCGGGCTGGGGTGCTCCGCCAGGGCCAGGAGGAGCCGTCTCGCCCCCTCCCCCATATGCCCGGCTTACCTGCCTGCTCCTTTTTTCAGGCTTCCCGCAAACATTTGATTCGCGGGAAGCAGGGGAAGGGGAGGAGAAGGAGGGCAGAGCATTCAGGGCAGAGTGGGAGGTGAGCTGGGGCCGGGGCCGGGCAGACAGCTGCCCGAGCCTTTGTTAAATTTAAAAGCTTTTTAGAATCGGTTGTCCTGGAACAACCGGTTCTAAAAAGGCTTCTAAATTTAACAACCGGTTCGCGCGAACCGGCTGGAGCTCACCACTGGGCAAGGGGGACTGATTGTTTCAGGGCCACAGTGTCCTCTCGGGTTGGTTCTGTGCCTTGGGGAGAGCCAACAGCTGAACACTGAACACTGTCCCATTTTCCACAGGATGAGTTCATCCTGGAAGATATCTCGCTGCTGAGGGAGATCTGGGAAGAAAGGGAGGGTCTTCTACTACAATGCAGCTTCCGCCTTGGCCCATATGCAGCTTGCCTGTGTGCAGCAATGGTCCCCCAGCCCCTCATGGCACAGTGGCACAGACATGTTAGCCTGACTGACAAGGAGCACAGTAGCTCTGACAAGGAATCTGCGCAAGTGCATTGCAAGTTTCTGCATGAGACCTTTTGAAGAGATCACTGAGGCCGATTACTGTGATGTGAGAGAGCACATCAATGCCCTATTCCACATCTAGGGATGCATGCAGCCCTAACCCTCCTCGCACTAAGAGCCCGCACCAAACAACTACCTTCCCAAAATAAAAGCCACTTACCGGGCACCACCTCTGCTGTTTGTTCTTCCCCAAGCACCGTCTGCTGTTACTGGCTACCTTCCTCCTGGCTTGAAAACAGCTTCTGGCTGCATGCATCTAGGGATGCTGGGCAGTCCTCTGGCTCTGGGCCCCCCTCCTCCTCAGCACCCTCACTCCTGCTTTCCTCCTCCTGCCTTGTTGTACTCTGTGCTGCTACAGCCTCTGAAGTGTCCATGGTTGTCAGGGTTCCTTCCCCACTCTGAACTCTGCGGTACAGATGTGGGGACCCACATGAAAGACCCCCTAAACTTATTTTTACCAGCTCAGGTTAAAAACTTACCCAAGGCACAAATTCCTTCTTTGTCTTAGTATCGCTGCCACCACCAAGTGATTTAAACAAACATTTAGGGAGGGCTACTTGGAGCCCTACCTTCCCCAAATATCCCCCCAAGTCCCTACACCCCCTTTCCTGGGGAGGCTTGAGAATAATATCCTCACCAATTGGTACAGGTGAACACAGATCCAAACCCTTGAATCTTAAGAACAATGAAAAATCAATCAGGTTCTTAAAAGAAGAATTTTAATTAAATAAAAGATAAAAGAATAATCTCTGTAAAATCAGGATGGTAAGTACTTTACAGAATAACAAAAGACTCAAAAACACGGAGGATTTCCCCTCTAGGCAAAACTTAGGCCTTGTCTACACTACAAGACTATTTCGAATCTACTTAAGTCGAATTTGTGGATTCGACCTTATGAAGTCGAATTTGTGTATCCACAGTAAATACACTAATTCGAATTTCTGAGTCCACAGTAACGGGGCTGGCGTCGACTTTGGAAGCGGTGCACTGTGGGAAGCTATCCCACAGTTCCTGCAGTCCCCGCTGCCCATTGGAATGCTGGGTAGAGCTCCCAATGCCTCCTGGGGGAAAAATGTGTCGAGGGTGCTTTTGGGTAACTGTTGTCATTGAACCGTCAATCACGCCCTCCCTCCCTGAAAGCTCCGGCGGGAAATCTGTTTGCGCCCTTCTCTGGTCGGTTACAGTGCGGACGCCACAGCACTGCGAGCATGGAGCCCGCTGCGATCATCGCTGCACTTATGGCCGTTGTCAACTCCTCGCACCTTATCGTCCACCTCTTCCACAGTCAGCTGCTGAGAAATCGGGCGAGGAGGCTCCGGCAGCGCGGTGAGGACAGGAATTCACAGAGTGGCGCAGACCTCTCACAAAGCAGGGTACGCCGCGCCGTGGAGATCATGGTGGCAATGGGTCAAGTTCATGGTGTGGAACGGAGATTCTGGGCCCGGGAAACAAGCACGGACTGGTGGGACCGCATAGTGCTGCAGGTCTGGGATGAATCACAGTGGCTGCGAAACTTCAGGATGCGTAAGGGCACTTTCCTTGAACTCTGTGACTTGCTGTCCCCTGCCCTGAAGCGCCAGGTCACCCGGATGCGAGCAGCCCTGAGTGTGCAGAAGCGAGTGGCCATAGCCCTCTGGAAACTTGCAACGCCAGACAGCTACCGGTCAGTAGCGAACCACTTTGGCGTGGGCAAATCTACCGTGGGGGTTGCTGTGATTCAAGTAGCCCACGCAATCGTTGAGCAACTTCTCTCAAAGGTAGTGACTCTCGGAAACGTCCAGGACATCATAGATGGCTTCGCCGCGATGGGATTCCCAAACTGCGGTGGGGCTATAGATGGGACTCACATCCCTATCCTGGCACCAGCCCACCAGGCCAGCGAGTACATTAACCGAAAGGGCTACTTTTCAATGGTGCTGCAAGCACTGGTAGACCATAGGGGACGTTTTACCAACATCTTCGTTGGGTGGGCGGGCAAGGTTCATGACGCGCGTGTGTTCAGGAACTCTGGTCTGTTTAAACGCCTCCAGGCAGGTACTTTCTTCCCGGACCACAAACTAACGGTTGGGGATGTGCAGATGCCTACAGTGATCCTCGGGGACCCAGCCTACCCGCTAATGCCCTGGCTCATGAAGCCCTATACAGGCGCCTTGGACAGAGAGAAGGAACTCTTCAACTACCGGCTGAGCAAGTGCAGAATGGTGGTGGAGTGTGCTTTCGGACGTCTCAAGGGGAGATGGCGGAGCTTACTGACTCGCTCGGACATCAGCGAAAAGAATATCCCCGTAGTTATTGCTGCTTGCTGTGTGCTACACAATCTCTGTGAGAGCAAGGGCGAGACCTTTTTGTCCGGATGGGAGGTTGAGGCAAATCGCCTGGCTGCAGTTTACGCTCAGCCAGACACCCGTGCCGAGAGAATATCCCAGCGGGAAGCGCTCTGTATCCGGGAGGCTTTGAAAGCAAGTTTCCTCGGAGAGCAGGGTAACCTATGACTCTCCACTTGCTTTCAAGAGAAACTGACCCTGGGCCTGTGTCTGTATGTGTCGATTTCGATCTGCGGTTACATACCCCGTTCTCCAAGTTTCCCCCACTTCCAAAGCACGTTTTAAAGCAAATTAATTGTTACACTCATTATTAATAAATCTTTGTTTTACTTTGCATTTCTGTTCAGGTGTTGAAACATGGACGCATACTGTGCTGGGCATGGTGTGCACTGGTGTACAGACTGCTTGTTCCATAGAGGAATGACATCCTCCTGTTCCTACATAGGTCTCTGGGGTGGGGGACGGTTGCAAGTGGTTGTGCATGAAGGGGAGGGATTGCAGGAAGGGGTGGGTTTGCAGGAAGGGGCGAGTGGTGCCTTCTTTGGATAGGGGTTTGGATGACGGCAGTGGGCTGCGGGTTTGGGTGTAGGAAGGGGTGAGGGGTGTGGGGGAAGGGTGAGTATCTGTCCGTGGATGAGGGCTCTTGTTGGGGCTCAGGGCAGCGGAGAGGCTCGGTGCTACGGTGGAAGTGCATGGTAAGGGCAGCGTGCCTTAACATTAAGGGGGTGGCAGGCGTTAGGACCCTGGACAAGCATACACATCACAGAATGACCCGGGGCAGCATACACCACACAGAGTGACCCTGGTGCCTACTGACTGCAGTGTGTGTGTGCCCTGCAGTTGATCATGCCCCCAAGTCTGTACCCTGGTAATGTAGGCTATACCGTGCAATTATAAATCCCCTCCCCCCCATACACACAAAAATCCTCTGACACGAAAGACGTGACCGAAACAGTGAATAACAGCAAACAGCTTTTAATAATCTAATACACAGTGGGGAGATGAAACTCGGATTTGGGACTGGGTGAGCCTGTAAGGGAAGCATTTCTACAAATGTATAGCGTGAGAGGTGTGTGGTACATTAGCGCTATGCAGTGGTGCAGTGACAGTTCTCACGGCCCCTACCGCCCCTCCGTCTTGTACTTTTGGGTGGGGGGGGCAGGACTTCTTGGCGGGGGAGGGCGGTTGCAGATACACTACAGGGGGGCTCTGTCCTCCTGCCTGCGGTCCTGCAGAACATCAACAAGGCGCCGGAGCGTGTCCGTTTGCTCCCTCATTAGGCCAAGCAGCATTTGAGTCGCCTGCTGGTCTTCCTGCCGCCACCTGTCCTCCCGTTCGATGTGTGTGCGATGCTGTTGACATAGGGTCTCCCTCCACTGTCTCTGCTCTGCCGCCTCGGCTCTGGAGCAGGCCATCAGTTCCGCAAACATCTCATCCCTAGTCTTTTTCTTTCGCCGCCTAATCTGCGCCAGCCTCTGCGAGGGGGATGCCGGGGCAGTCCGGGAAAGAGCCGAAGCTGTGTGATGGGAAAAGTAACTGATTTCCTTGAACAGATACATGTTTGCGAACAGTGAACACAGTCTAGTCAGTTTCTCTGAACAAGACCATACAGGGCAACAAGTCTCATGAGATCTCAGGACAAGTTCGAGATTTCAGAATACGCTCTCATTGGCTGCGGCATTGCACAGGAGAGCGGACAAGTGGGGAGAGACAGCTGAATCCGTCTAGCAGACAGTCCTGGTAAGCCTTACAGTACATTCTGCTTATCAGTTAATGGATAGCTGTGCCCTCCCGCTAAAGGCAATCTGGAAATCATATACTCTGACCCTTTTCCAGCCACTCCCGCCAGTGCACGGGAAAGATCAATGCATACTTTTCCTATGTGGCCTACAACACGTGGCTGTTAAGCGAGGGTCATTGTTATGCAAAGTAAAAGTCAACCATTCACAACAGTAACAATACACTAATTGCCCTAATTAGGCCTGGTCTACACTAGGATCTTAAATCGAATTTAGCAGCGTTAATTCGAACTAATCGCTCAACCGTCCACACCAGGAAGCCATTTAATTCGAACTAGGGGGCTCCTTAGTTCGAATTTGGTACTCCACCCCGACAGGTGGAGTAACGCAAAATTCGCACTTGCTAGCTCGAATTAGGCTAGGTGTGGATGCAAATCGAACTTAGTAGCTCCGGGAGCTATCCCACACTGCACCACTCTGTTGACGCTCTGGACAGCAGTCCGAGCTTGGATGTTCTGAGCAGCCACACAGGAAATGACCCGGGAAAATTTGAAATCCTTTTCCTGTCTGGACAGTTAGAATCTCATTTCTTGCTTTGACATCGGGGCGAGCTCCGCGGCACCTGGAACGATGCAGAGCTCTCCAGCAGAGGAGTCAGCCCAATGCAAGAATAGAAAGAGATCCCCAGCATGGACAGACCGGGAAGTCCAGGATCTGATCGCTGTGTGGGGCGAGGAGTCTGTGCTGTCGGAGCTGCGCTCCAACAAGCGTAATGCAAAGACCTTCGAGAAGGTCTCCCAAGCCATGACACAGAAAGGATACAGCCGGGATGCGATGCAGTGCCGCGTGAAAGTCAAGGACCTGAGGCAAGGCTATCAAAAAGTCAGAGCGGCAAACGGACGCTCCGGAGCACAGCCCCAGACATGCCGCTTCTACGAGGCACTGCATGCCATTCTCGGTGGGTCTGCCACCACTGTCCCACCAGTGACCGTGGACTCAGTGGATGGCATAGTGAGCCAGGACAGTTCCTACTCGATGTTCGCCGATGGGCAAGACGACGAAGGGTCCGTGGAGGAAGGCGCAGGCGACAGCAAACACAATGCCGCTTTCCCTGACAGCCAGGATCTCTTCATCACCCTCACAGAGATCCCCTACCAACCCTCACCGGCCGTGAACCCGGACTCAGAGTCAGGGGAAGGATCAGGCGGTAAGTCGTATAAACAAGAAAATATTTATTTGCTCGAAAACATGTATACCAAAAATATAAATTCTATCTATAAATACTATATCTAAAAGTTTTTAAAGGGAAACTAAACGAACAGTAGGTCTACACAGATTGGGATGGAACAATAGTCCTCCATGGACAATTCCACAAATGCTTCAAACAGTTCCTCAAATACCCTCCGCAGGAGGTTTCGAGGAAGAGGTGCCTTATTTGGTCCTCCGGTGAAGCTCACTCTTCCACGCCACGACATCCTCAGATACAGGGGAACCATCGCCTCTACCAGCATGGCCGCGTAGGGTCCCGGTCGGTGAAGTGCTTCCCTTAACATCCTTTCTTTCTGCACTCGAGAGACACGCCTCAGGGTAATCTCGTTACTGAAGTGCTGCATCTAATTAGGGCAATTAGCGAATAGTTACTGTTCTTAATGGTTTACTTATACTTTGCATAACAAAGCCCCGCGCTTAGCAGCCACGTGCTGTAGGCCACACAGGAAAAGCATACATTGATCTTTCCCCTGCAGTGTCGGGAGTGGCTGCAAAAGGGTCATAGTATCTGATTTCCAGATTGCCTTTAGCACGACGGCACAGCTATCCGTTAACTGATAAGCATAATGTACTGTAAGGCTTACCAGGACTCTCTGCTAGAGGGATTCTGCTATCTCTCCCGACTTCTCCGCTCTCCTGTTCAATGGCGCAGCCAATCAGAGCGTAGGCCAAAATGTTGTGCTTCTCTGGAGACCACGTGACACTTGTTGTCCGGTACGGTCTTCTTCATAGAAATTGACTAGACGGTGTTCACTGTTCGCCAAAATGTATCTGTACAAGGAAATCACTAACTTTCCCCATCACACAGCTTCGGCTCCTTCCCGGACTGCCCCGGCATCCCCCTCGCAGAGACTGGCAATGATTAGACGGCGAAAGAAGAAGACTAGGGACGACATGTTCGCTGAACTGATGGCCTGCTCCCGAGCAGAGGCTGCAGAGCAGAAACACTGGAGGGAGACCCTATGTGAGCAGCATCGCACACTCATGGAACGTGAGGATAGGTGGCGGCAGGAAGACCAGCAGACCACCCAAACGCTGCTTGGTCTCATGAAGGAACAAACGGACACGCTTCGTCGCCTTGTTGATGTCCTGCAGGACCGCAGGCTGGAGGACAGGGCCCCCCTGCAGTGTCTCTGCAATCGCCCTCCCCAGCCAAGAAGTCCTGGCCCCCCCTCACCCAAAAGTACAAGACGGAGGGGTGGTAGAGGCCGTGAGAACTGTCACTGAACCAGAGCAGAGCGGCCCTGTACCCCGCACTTCTCACGTTAGAAATTAGTAGAAGTGCTTCCCTTATAGGCTCAGCCAGTCCCAAATCCAAGGTTCATCCCCCCACTGTTTATTAGATTAATAAAAGATGTTTGCTGTTAATCACTGTTTCCATCATGTCTTTCCTGTCAGAGGATTTTTCGGTGTATGGGGTGGACAGGGGTTTCATACTTGCACGGTATAGCCTACAGTACCAGGGTACAGACTTGGGGAAAGGATCAACTGCGGGGCACACACACACTGCAGTCAGTAGGCACCAGGGTCATTCTGTGTTGTGTATGCTGCCCCTGATCATTTCGTAATGTGTATGCTTGTCCAGGGTCCTAGCACCTGCCACGCCATTACTGTGAAGGCAGGCTGCCCTTACGATGCACTTGCAACGGATCCACGAGCCTATCCGCTGCCCTGAGCCCCAACAAGAGCCCTCATCCACGGACAGATAGTCACCCTTCTCCCACACCCATCACCCCTTCCCACGCAGAAACCCGCAGCCCACTGCCGTCATCCAAACCCCTATGCAAAGAAGGCACCACTCGCCCCTTCCTGCAAACCCTCCCCTTCATGCAGAACCACTGTCATCCGTCCCCCACCCCAGGGACCTATGTAGGAGCAGGAGGATGTCAGTCCTCTATGGAGGAAGCGGTCTGTACGTCAGTGCACACCGTGCCCAGCACAGTATGCGTCCATGTCTCAACACCAGAACAGAAATGCAAAGTAAAAGAAAGATTTATTAATAATAAGTGTAACAATTAATTTGCTTAAAAACGTGCTTTGGAAGTGGGGGAAACTTGGAGAACGCGGCATGTAGCCGCAGATCCAAATCGACACAAACTGACACAGGCCCAGGGTCAGTTTCTCTTGAAAGCAAGTGGAGAGTCATAGGTTACCCTGATCTCCGAGGAAACTTGCTTTCAAAGCCTCCCGGATACAGAGCGCTTCCCGCTGGGATATTCTCTCGGCACGGGTGTCTGGCTGAGCGTAAACTGCAGCCAGGCGATTTGCCTCAACCTCCCATCCGGACAAAAAGGCCTCGCCCTTGCTCTCACACAGATTGTGCAGCACACAGCATGCAGCAATAACTACGGGGATATTCTTTTCGCTGATGTCCGAGCGAGTCAGTAAGCTCCGCCATCTCCCCTTGAGACGTCCGAAAGCACACTCCACCACCATTCTGCACTTGCTCAGCCGGTAGTTGAAGAGTTCCTTCTCTCTGTCCAAGGCGCCTGTATAGGGCTTCATTAGCCAGGGCATTAGCGGGTAGGCTGGGTCCCCGAGGATCACTGTAGGCATCTGCACATCCCCAACCATTATTTTGTGGTCCGGGAAGAAAGTACCTGCCTGGAGGAGTCTAAAGAGACCAGAGCTCCTGAACACACGCGCGTCATGAACCTTGCCCGCCCACCCGACGTTGATGTTGGTAAAACGTCCCCTATGGTCCACCAGTCCTTGCAGCACCATTGAAAAGTAGCCCTTTCGGTTAATGTAATCGCTGGCCTGGTGGGCCGGTGCCAGGATAGGGATGTGAGTCCCATCTATAGCCCCACCGCAGTTTGGGAATCCCATCGCGGCGAAGCCGTCTATGACAACCTGGACGTTTCCCAGGGTCACCACCTTTGAGAGCAGTTGCTCAACGATTGCGTGGGCTACTTGCATCACAGCAACCCCCACGGTAGATTTGCCCACGCCAAAGTGGTTCGCTACTGACCGGTAGCTGTCTGGCGTGGCAAGTTTCCAGAGGGCTATGGCCACTCGCTTCTGCACACTCAGGGCTGCTCGCATCCGGGTGTCCTGGCGCTTCAGGGCAGGGGACAGCAAGTCACACAGTTCAAGGAAAGTGCCCTTACGCATCCTGAAGTTTCGCAGCCACTCTGTGTCATCCCAGACCTGCAGCACTATGCGGTCCCACCAGTCCGTGCTTGTTTCCCGGGCCCAGAATCTCCGTTCCACACCATGAACGTGACCCATTGCCACCATGATCTCCACTGCCCGGCGTACCCTGCTTTCTGAGAGGTCTGCGCCACTCTCCTCACCGCGCTGCCGGAGCCTCCTCGCCCGATTTCTCAGCAGCTGACTGTTGCAGAGGTGGACGATAAGGTGCGAGGAGTTGACAACGGCCATAAGTGCAGCGATGATCGCAGCGGGCTCCATGCTCGCAGTGCTGTGGCGTCCGCGCTGTCACTGACCAGAAAAGTGCGCGAACAGATTTCCCGCCGGCGCTTTCAGGGAGGGAGGGCGTTTGTGAGTGACGGTTGAATGATGACAGTTACCCAAAACCACCCTCGACACATTTTTCCCCCAGCAGGCATTGTGAGCTCTACCCAGCATTCCAATGGGCAGCGGGGACTGCGGGAACTGTGGGATAGCTTCCCACAGTGCACCGCTTCCAAAGTCGACGCTGGCCCCGTGAATGTGGACTCAGAAATTCGAATTAGTGTATTTAGTATGGATACACAAATTCGACTTCATAAGGTCGAATCCACAAATTCGAACTAAGTTGATTCGAAATAGTCTTGTAGTGTAGACAAGGCCTTAGATGCAGCATTTCATGAACAAGATCACCCTGATGCGGGTCCCTCGGAGTCACAAAGAGCGGATGCTAAGGGAAGCCCTGCAGAGACCAGGACCATATGCGGCCATGCTTGTGGAGGCGATGATTCCCATCTACATAAGGATGTCCTGGCGCGGAAGAGTGTGCTTCCACGGAGCACCCAACAAGGCACCTCTCCCCAGGAACCTCCTGCGGAGGCTTTTCGAGGACCTAAATGAGACCTTTCTTGAATTGTCCCTGGAGGATTATTGTTCAATCCCTATATGTGTGGACCTACTTTTCGTATAGTTTTTCATTGAAAATTTTATATATAGCATTTCTATTTTTTTATACCTGTTTTATAAAAAATAAATGTTTACATGTTTATAGCACTTACCGCCTGATCCTTCCCCTGATTCAGAGTCCGGGTTAACGGCCAGGGAGGGTTGGTAGGGGATCTCTGTGAGGGTGATGAAGAGATCCTGGCTGTCAGGGAAAGCGGTTTTGTGTTCGCTGTCGCCTGCGCCGTCCTCCACAGACCCTTCCTCATCTTCCCCATCGGCGAACATCAAGGAGGAACTGTCCAGGTTCACTATGCCATCCACTGAGTCCACGGTCACTGGTGGGGCAGTGGTGGCAGACCCACCTAGAATGGCATGCAGTGCCTCGTAGAAGCGGCATGTCTGGGGCCGGGCTCCGGAGCGTCCGTTTGCCGCTCTGACTTTTTGGTAGCCTTGTCTCAGGTCCTTGATTTTCACGCGGCACTGCATTGCATCCCGGCTGTATCCTTTCTCTATCATTGCTTTGGAGACCTTCTCGAAGGTCTTTGCATTCCGCTTGCTGGAGCGCAGCTCCGACAGCACAGATGCCTCGCCCCACACACCGATCAGATCCAGGACTTCCCGGTCTGTCCATGCTGGGGACCTCTTTCTATTCTTGGATTGGCCGGACTCCTCTGCTGGAGAGCTTTGCATCGTTGCAGGTGCTGCGGAGCTCGCCCCGATGTCCAGCCAGGACGTCAGATTCAAAGTGCCCAGACAGGAAAATGAATTCAAATTTTCCCGGGTCATTTCCTGTGTGGCTGGTCAGAGAATCCAAGCTCCGGCTGCTGTCCAGAGCGTCATCAGAGTGGTGCACTGTGGGATAGCTCCCGGAGCTACTAAGTTCGATTTGCATCCACACTGTAAACGGGCCGACTCACCGCCGCGGCGCCTCCTGCTGGTTTTCCTGGGGAATTGGCTCTTTTTCAGCGCGGAGCGCCCTCTGCAGGCCGGTGATCCCCCTTTTTACTATCGGCGCCGTGTCCCTCCCAGGACCCGGTGCCCCTTTTACTATAATAGGGTCTTCCCCTCCCAGGGGAACCCCCACCCTACTATCCCCACTTTGCCTCAGTAGTGGCCACTGACAGTCATGGTCTAGCCCCACACCCTGGGGCAGACTGCAGTATCAGCCCACTCATCACAGACAATAGGGGTTTGGACCTGCTGCTTTGTCCTACCCCTGGGCTGCCCTCTGCAACTCCCAGTACCTTTGGCCCTTTGCTAGGCCGCAGCCTGGGGCTTTCCAGGCTGGAGCTTCCCTAGCTCCTCAGCCTGTCCCCCAGCCCTGCTTCACTCAGGTATCTAGTCTCAAGCCCTAAGCAGCCAGGCCCATCTCCCTCTAGAAACAGAGAGAGACTGCCTGCTCCTGGCTTCCCTGCCTTCTTATAATCCCTGTTCAGTTTGGGGCGTGGCCTCCAGCTGCAGCCACTTCCCTAGTCAGCTCAGCCAAAAGCCCCTTCCCAGGGCTGTTTTAAAGCCCCACCAGGCGGGAGCGGATAGCCACTCCGCTACACACCTCCCCCCTTAAAACCCCCACCCTTGGGGATAGGGAGGTTTCTTGGCCTGGCTCAGGCGCCCATGTGCCTCCAGCGCCACTCGCTTCTTCTCCGAGTCCTGCAGCAGCTTCCTCAGGCGGACCTCCTCGTCCACAACAGCCACATATTCCTTAGCGAGCTCCACGCCACTCGCTTCCGATTTGCGGAGGGCCCGCTCTGCAGCTTCGAGCCGTGCCCGTAGATTTGAGTCCCCCAGGCCCTCTTCCCTCAGGGTCTGGGTTCCAGTGGTGGTCTGTCCCAGCACCACCTGTGTCCATTTTATCCCCTGGACACGTTGCTCCTGGGCCCCAGCCTCTTGCTGGGCCCACTCCATCTGGGTCTCTCTGTTTATGACAGGCGGGGTGATGGTCTGGGTCCCAGCCTCCTGCGGGGTCCCCACGATTGCCCCCTCCGCGGGTGTCACCTTCTCTACATTCAGCAGGGCCCCTTCTGGACCTCCAGGCACCTCCCTTGGCCAATCCTCAACTTTCTTGAGGGGGCAGTGCCTCTTAATGTGGCCCAGCTTCTGACAGCCCCAGCAGATTCCTTGCCTCCTCGCTGCTTTGGGCCCTCTCTGACCCTTCATGGGCCTAGCCTTCCCTGGGCTGCTCGACACCATGTTCTCTGGGCCTGGACAATCCCTGCAAACGTGGCCCATCTGCCCACAGGCCCAACATACAGGCAGCTGCCTGGGTTCCCTCACCCGGCGGACTGCCCAAGGGATTCGGCACCGTCCCACTCTGGGGTGAGGCACCCTGCCCCCAGCCCCATAGGGACAGTCCCGTTTTATGTGCCCTCTTCTGGCACAGAGGAAACAAGTCCTTTGTTCTTCCCTGGGCCTCCTGGCCCTAGAGCTGGGTTTCCCCCTCAGCCCTTTTCGATTCCTCCCGACCATCTGTCGTAGGAGCTTCCTCAAGGCCCGCTGTTCCTCCACCAGCGGGGCCATCTGTCTTTGGAGGGCCCATTGTACCTCCTGCAGTCCCTGTGGGTCTCCAGCCCCCTTCCACTGGGGCGCTGCCTCAAAACCCCACCCTGGGACAACACCTGGAGTCTCTGCCAAGAAGACCCCGGTGTAACAGGGATCCATTTCCCCCTGCCTCAGTTTCTCCACTTTCTTTTCGAGTCTCTACTTCTGGGCAACTGTCCCACAGTCCTTGCCCTGGCCCTTTGTATCAGGGGCGGTTCTTGTCCCTGGCCAGGTGCCACTGTAAACGGACCGACTCACCGCCGCGGCGCCTCCTGCTGGTTTTCCTGGGGAATTGGCTCTTTTTCAGCGCGGAGCGCCCTCTGCAGGCCGGTGATCCCCCTTTTTACTATTGGCGCCGTGTCCCTCCCAGGACCCGGTGCCCCTTTTACTATAATAGGGTCTTCCCCTCCCAGGGGAACCCCCACCCTACTATCCCCACTTTGCCTCAGTAGTGGCCACTGACAGTCATGGTCTAGCCCAGGGGTCTCAAACATGCGGCCCGCGGGCCGCATGCGGCCCGCGGAGCTCTTCCCTGCGGCCCGCGGAGCTCCGCAGGGGCCCCCAAGAGAAAAGCGGAGGCTCCCGCCTCCGCCCCTCTCCTGGAGCCTCGGCGCATAGAGCGCCGAGTCTCCGTCCGAGCGCCTGAGCCCCGCCCCGAGCCGAGCCGCGTGGGGAGGGGGCGGGGCTGGGAGCTCTGGGCTGAGCGCTGCGCTCGGCGTGGAGCTCACAGCCCCGCCCCCTCACCACGCGGCTGTGAGCGGGACCGCCGGAGACGCGCTCGGGTAAGTGGGGGGGGGAAAGCGGGACCCGCCGGGGCCGGGCGGGGGGGGGGGGGAAGGGAAGCGCTCAGGGCTGGGGCAGAGGATTAGGGTGCGGGGGGATGAGGGGTTCATGATGTGGGGGCGCTCAGGGCTGGGGCAGAGGATTAGGGTGTGGGGGGATGAGGGCTCTGGCTGGGGCTGAGGATTAGGGTGCAGGGTCCTAGTGCCTGCCTTCCGCCAGTACTGGCAAGGCAGGCTTCCCTTACCCTGAGCCTCTCCAACCCCAAACCCTCAGCCCCAGCCAGAGCCCTCATCCCCCCACACCCTAATCCTCTGCCCCAGCCCTGAGCGCCCCCACATCATGAACCCCTCATCCCCCCGCACCCTAATCCTCTGCCCCAGCCCTGAGCGCCCCCACATCATGAACCCCTCATCCACAGCCCTCACCCCACACTCCAAACCTCTTCCCTAGCCCTGAGCCCCCTCGCATCATGAACCCCTCATCCACAGCCCTCACCCCACAGCCCAACCCTCTTCCCTAGCCCTGAGCCCCCTCCTGCATCATGTACCCCTCGCCCTCAGCCCCACAGCCCTCACCCCTGCACTCCCTCCTATCCCCAAACTCCGTCCCAAAGCCTGCACCCCCACCCCCTGCCGCAGCCTGGAGCCTGCATCGAGCACAGAGCCTGCATCCAGACCCCCTCCCCCACCCAAACTCCCTCCCAGAGCCTTAGGCAGTAAATCTAAGTGCGTGTTTTGTCCTTTGAGTGAGGTGCATTACTGAGTGTATATATTTATTAAAACTGCGCGCGCTTAGGGGAGGAGGTGGAGAAGAGACAGGGCAGGGGCGGGGCCTCATGGAAGGGGTGGATTGGGGGTGGGGCCAGGGGCAGCAAGGGGGCGTGTCAGTGATGCGGCCCTCGGGCCAATGCACTAGTCCTCATGCGGCCCTCGGGGTCATTTGAGTTTGAGACCCCTGGTCTAGCCCCACACCCTGGGGCAGACTGCAGTATCAGCCCACTCATCACAGACAATAGGGGTTTGGACCTGCTGCTTTGTCCTACCCCTGGGCTGCCCTCTGCAACTCCCAGTACCTTTGGCCCTTTGCTAGGCCGCAGCCTGGGGCTTTCCAGGCTGGAGCTTCCCTAGCTCCTCAGCCTGTCCCCCAGCCCTGCTTCACTCAGGTATCTAGTCTCAAGCCCTAAGCAGCCAGGCCCATCTCCCTCTAGAAACAGAGAGAGACTGCCTGCTCCTGGCTTCCCTGCCTTCTTATAATCCCTGTTCAGTTTGGGGCGTGGCCTCCAGCTGCAGCCACTTCCCTAGTCAGCTCAGCCAAAAGCCCCTTCCCAGGGCTGTTTTAAAGCCCCACCAGGCGGGAGCGGATAGCCACCCCGCTACACACACCTAGCCTAATTCGAGCTAGCCATGTCGAATTTAGCGTTACTCCACCTGTCGGGGTGGAGTACCGAATTTGAACTAAAGAGCCCTCTAGTTCGAATTAAATGGCTTCCTGGTGTGGACGGTTGAGCGGTTAGTTCGAATTAACGCTGCTAAATTCAAATTAAAGTCCTAGTGTAGACCAGGCCTTAAAGTTACAAAAACCTCTCTCTTAGCACAGAGAAAATTCACAAGCTACAACAAAAGATAACCTAACACATTTCTTTCCTATTACTTACTATTTCTGCAGTACTAGATGCTTAGTTCAGATATGCTTAAGGAGATGTAATATCCTTGTCCTGTTTCCTGGCTGGCTCTGAGAGACACAGACCAAAAACCTTCCCTCACAGATTTGAAAGCATCTTCTCCCTTTATTGGTCCTTTTGGTCAGGTGCCACCCAGGTTATCTGAGCTTCTTAACTCTTTACAGATAAAAGAGGAATTAACCCTTTACAGAGTAAAAAGGGATTTTATGCTACCCTTAGCTGTATGTTTATGACAATGGTGCTCTTCAGAGTGGAGGTGGGGTCGCCCCCAAGGATTGAGTCCAGCTGTTTGTAGAAACGGCAGGTCGTGGGGGCAGCACCGGAGTGGCGGTTTGCCTTGCGGGCTTTGTGGTAGGCATTCTGCAGCTCCTTCACTTTAACCCTGCACTGCAGTGCATCCCGATCATGGTCCTTGATATCTGCCTGAAGGTATTGTAATTCCTATGGCTGTAGCACAGCTGGGACTGGACAGCTTCCTCCCCGCAAACACTGAGGTCCAGCACCTCGCCATAGGCGGCGAGTTTTATGGGCCCGTGGGGCCCAGGCTCCACCAATAATCCTGAAGCTGGGCCCAGCTCCACCAATGTTTGGGCCCCAGGCCCTGTGCTTCGGGGGTCCCCGCGTCGCAATACCGGGCGCTCTCACCTCAGCGGCAGCTCCCGGGAGAGGCCCCAGCAGCGACTGGGCTCACAGCCCATTGGCCGGGAACCCCAGCCAATGGGAGCTGCCGGGGGTGGTGCCAGTGCTGCCTGGCCGCGCCTCCACAGCAGGGAGGGGGAGCGAGCCACAGGCAGCGGCTGAGCCCTGGGCAGAGCAGCAGCAGGGTCTGTCGCTGTCAGACAGACTCAGCCGGTGAGCTGTGGGGGCAGCCAGACACACCGACACAGCCGGGGAGGGGGGGTTGGTGGGGACAAACAGACACAGCCAGGGGGTTGTGGGACAGACACACACAGCGGGGGGAGGGGGGGCAGACAGACAGACAGACACAGCCAGGGGTTGTGGGACAGACAGACACAAGGACACAGCCAGGGGCTTGTGGGACAGACACACACAGTGGGGGGGGGGGACAGACACACAGACACAGCCAGGGGTTGTGGGACAGACAGACACAAGGACACAGCCAGGGGGGTTGTGGGACAGACACACACAGCCGGGGGTGGTGGGGGCAGACAGCCAGACACAGCCGGGGGTTGTGGGACAGACAGACACAAGGACACAGCCAGGGGGTTGTGGGACAGACACACACCAGGACACAGCCGAGGGGGGTTGTGGGGACAGACAGACGGACACAGCTGGGGGGTTGTGGGGACAGACAGATGGAGCCGTGGGTGGGGGAAAGGAGCAGCAATGGGCACCCCGGGGCTGGTATAAAATACACAGGACGGGGTGGGGCTTCCTGAGGGGACCATAGCAACACCCCCCGCAGAGCAGACCCAGGTTGCAGCTGGCTCCGCCCATCACAGCCGCCTGCCCCACAGAGACCCACACAACCCTCTGCCCCCTCGAGAGACTCCCAATGACCCCTGTGCCCCTGTCACTCCTCTCCAGAGAGCCCTCCCCTTTGTGCCAGCCCACTCCCCTCCCCCACTGCCTCCCCTCCTCCAAAGCTCCCTACAATCTCCCCCTTTGCCTTCCGCCCCCCAGCCCAGCCCATTCCATTGGCCGGGAGGCTCCCAGTCTAGTGGCTATCAGGGCCCTTGGGAGCTGCACCTGAGGCAGGGTGCCTGTTTGCAGATGCAGACCTGCCTGGCTGTGCCTCCACAGCACAGGGAGGGGGAGCCACAGGTGAGCAAGCCCTGGTCATCATCATCATCACAGGCCCAGTAATTCTCTGGATATTTAATTTCACTGAGGCAAAATGTGTGCAATTTTATGGATTGAATGATTGAATGACATAATACCCACCTGCCCGCATTGTCCATCACTAAGTCCAGTAATTTTGTCAAGTGTTTGTTGCACAACATGGTGGTGCCTACCCCTACCTTGTGCTTCAGGGGGTGATGGGGTCCAGGGCAGCCTGTTATAGCCTGTTATAGAACTACCTGATTAGTAATTGGATATGTTGGCTGGCATCATTTTTTACGTGTTCGCTCCCCCTGATGTTAGAACCTGGCTACACCACTGGGGAGGGGAGCTTCCTAGACCTGTGCAGCTGGGGCTTGGGTGAATTTTGTGATACTGTGCCCCTCCCCAGCTACCACCCTGCAGTCCCCACTCCTGCACCATGCTGGGCAAGGGGCAGCCCCATCCCCAGTGAGACTATGGTGAGGGGTGGCAGCAGGGGAGGCCACACATGATGGCAACCTCCCCGCTTGGTTCCCACCATAGGGGAGGCGAGTGGGCTTTCTGGACCTGAGAGGGACCCTAGGAGCATGTGCAGTGAACTGCGGGGGAGAGGAGGGGTCCCTCCACTGGAGCTTGCTGCTGCCAGGGAGGGTGGAGGGGAGTCCTCTTTGGCCCTAGCCCTGGGGCAGCCTGTCTGCACCCCAAGTTCCTTATCCCCAGCCCTGCCCCAGAGTCCTCACCTGACGGGAAAAACATGCAACGTAAATTTGGTGGTCAGTTTAGAGTATCATAGAATATCAGGGTTGGAAGGGGCCTCAGGAGGTCATCCAGTCCAACCTCATGCTCAAAGCAGGACCAATTCCCAACTAAATCATCCCAGCCAGGGCTTTGTCAAGCCGGGCCTTAAAAACCTCTAAGGAAGGAGATTCCACCACCTCCCTAGGTAACCCATTCCAGTATTTCACCACCCTCCTAGTGAAAAAGTTTTTCTTAATATCCAACCTAAACCTCCCCCTCTGCAACTTGAGACCATTACTCCTTGTTCTGTCCTCTGCTACCACTGAGAACAGTCTAGATCCATCCTCTTTGTAACCCCCTATCAGGTAGTTGAAAGCAGCTATCAAATCCTCCCTCATTCTTCTCTTCTGCAGACTAAACCATCCCAGTTCCCTCAGCCTCTCCTCAGAAGTCATGTGCTCCAGCCCCCTAATCATTTTTGTTGCCCTCCACTGGATTTTCCAGTTTTTCCACATCCTTCTTGCAATGTGGGGCCCAAAACTGCACGTAGTACTCTAGATGAGGCCTCACCAATGTTGAATAGAGGAGAATGATCATGTCCCTCGATCTGCTGGCAATGCCCCTACTTATACAGCCCAAAATGCTGTTAGCCTTCTTGACAAAGGCCAGAGGAGGGAGTGTTAGTGCCTGTGCGGACTTCTGGGAAGTGCATGGGGTGGAAGGGGATGCTGGGATGCTCTGGAACCACTCCTTCAAAGCCAGTCAGGACTCTGGGGGAGCCTTCTCTCTGAGCAGACTGTCTCCAGGGCAAGAAGCTTACACCTTCCTGGGTCTGACCTCAGAGCATTCAGCATGCCCTTCCACACCATGCACTTTCCGCAGTGAGTCCGCCCAGGCGGGGTCCTGGGGCAGCCAGAGGTCCCTGCACCCCAACTCCGCAGTCAGATGTGACTCTCAGCCAGACTGTAAAACAGAAGGTTTATTAGATGACGGGAACACAGTTTAAACAGAGCTTGTTGGTACAGAAAACAGAACCCCTCTGTCAGGTCCATCTTGCGGGGTGGGGAGCCCAGAACCAAGTTCTGAGTCTCTCCCCATTTCCCCAGCCAGCTCCAAACTGACACTCCCTCCTCTGGCCTCTGTGTCTCTTCCGGACAAGGAGGCCACCTGATCTCTTTGTCCCCAACACCTTCAGTTGGCATCTTGCAGGGGAAACTGAGGCACCCACACAGTATTCAGAGAAAATATTAAGAACATTCCCACTTCATCACAACAGGTGCAACAAAATATAATACTGTATATTGAAGTAGGCAAGTGCTGCTTCTGACTTTCCACTTTTAATTGACCCTTGTAATCTTGTGGCGCTGATGCGCTGTAGCTTCATTTTATATCGGCTTACAGGGCGGGAGCAGGGGGGCACCACCATTTTGGGCCCCATCAAAAATTATACAAACCTGCCGCCTATGCACCTCGCCATTGCTCCATACTGGGGATCGCCTGGCACATGGAGGCATGGTTACCTGGAAAGATGTGCTGAGAGCACTCCACACCTGGCTGAGCAACCAGGAAGGGGAATTTCAAAATTCCCAGAGAACTTAAAGGGCAGTTCTGATGATTGTCACCTGAGGGCAGGGCAGTAGAGTTCAAAGTGATGACCAGAGTTGCTAGAACAGGCATTGTGGGACACTTCTGGAGGCCGATCAGAGCGCATTAATAGACCAGGGCGTCTATACTGGCACCGCAGTCCTCCAGCTGGGGCGCAGCAAGCTTTATGCTTCTCACAGAGGTGGATTACCAGGAGCGATCCAGCTGCGGAGTCTGGGCGCTCTACGTGCCTTGCCAGTGTGGACACCTCAGGAGTTAGGGCGCCTGGGGCTGATTTAATATGCTCTAACTTGCAAGTGTAGACAAGGCCTAAGTCTTTCTTCTGATGCAGTTTTGGTTCAAGCAGAGGCTGGGGTGGTGGGGGTGGGAAGGTCTTTCATGAGTCAGACAGGCTGCGTACTGTGCCCTGGTTCCCCAAGAACCCAGCAGCTGGGTAACAGTTTGATTTGTTGTTTTGCATATGGTGTAGGTGTTGAGATGAGTTCTGGTTTGAGAGATGTCTGACAGTTCTGGTGTGGAGCAGGAGTTGGGCCTGCATGTAGTGTGAGGTTTGGTTGACCATTTGGATATGGAATATATATTGGGTTGGATCTGGTGAAGTTTGACTGATGGGTGTGGAGTAGGGTTTGTGTTAGGATGCAGTTAGAGGTTTGGTTGTGTAGTATGGGTTTGGTTGGAATCTAGTTCAAGGGTTGGCTGACAGTTCATGTAGTCTTTGTATTGGAATAGTCTTTGTTTTGGGATCTCGTTAGAGGTTTGGTAACTGTGAAGAAGAGGTTGGGTTGTGATCTGGTTTGAGGTTTGGCTAACGGTTCAATTGTGGAGTTGGGCTGGCAAGCAGTTCAAGCTTTGGCAGACAGTTTGGTGTGGTGTAGGGTGTCATGGAGTCACCAGGCCAATGCTCTGGAACTACTCCGTATGAAGCCACTCAGGACTCTGGGGGAGCCTCCTCTCTCTGAACAGACTGTCTCCAGGGCAAGAAGCTTATGCAGCTTTGACCTTCCTGGGTCTGACCTTGGAGCATTCAGCATCCTCTTATCACACCGTGTGCTTCCTGCAGTGAGTCTGCCTGGGCAGGGCTCCCGGGGAAGCCAGAGGGCCCTGCACCCCAACTCCGCAGTCAGACATGACTCTCAACCAGCGTAAAACAGAAGGTTTATTAGTCGACAGGAACACAGCATAGAACAGAACTTGTTAGCACAGAAATAAGTGACTTTCAGACAAGTCCATCTTGGGGGAATCCTGGGCCAGATGCCCTGGACCACCCTTCCAGTCCCCTCAAGCAGACTGCCCAGCTTCCAGTGACCTGACCTCAGACACCCTTGTTGCTCCTCCTCCTGGTCTTTGTCTTGCTTCCCAGGCAGAGTCACCTGGTCACATCCCTCTCCTGGGTCTCAGGATATGAATGGCACCGGCCATAGCCTACATGCAGGCAGCTGGAGCAGTCTCACCTTCCCCTGAGGGCCTCATCCAAAGTCTCACACCCTTATTCCCACCACCTATGCATTAGTGCAGCACACAGGGAAACTGAGGCACACACAGTATTCATGCAAAACAGTAAAACTCACATAGGCTCACATACAATATAACAAGGGAAAATCCCCACTTCATCCCATAGGAATAGGGTCTGTATCTGGTTTGAGCTTTGGCTTATGGTTCTGATGTCAAGTAGGGCTTGGGTTGGGATCCGGTTTGATGTTTGACTGATGATTTGGGTTTGAAGTAGGGGTTGGACTGGGATCCAGTCTGAGGTTTGACTAATGGTTAGGGTGTTGTAACAGTTAGGTGAGTTGGCACCAGTTCATGGTTTGGGTGAGAATCTGCTTTGGAGTGGGGTTTTGGTTGGAGATCTAATTTGAGATTTGAATGACAGTTCAGATATGGAGTAGGAGTTGAGTTTGGATCTAGTTTGAGCTTTGGCTGATGGTTGGGGTATAGAGCAGAGGTTGCATTTTGTATCTGGTTCTAGGATTGGGATTGGGTTGTGATATTGTTTGAGGTTCGGGGAAGGATTTGGGATTAAGTTGATGTGGTTTGAGGTTTGGCTGATGGGATGGGCGTGAAGTAGGGATTGGGTTGCGATGTGGTTTGAGGTTCGGGGATGGAGTTGGGATTGGATTGGGATGTGGTTTGAAGTTTGGCTGACAGTTTAGGTGTGGAGTTGGGATTGGGTTGGGATGTGGTTTGAGGTTCGGGGGTGGAGATGGGATTGGGTTGCGATGTGGTTTGAGGTTTGGCTGATGGGACGGGTGTGACGTTATTGATATAAACTGGGACCATATAGAACATGGTTTGCAACCAAGATCCTGTAGTGGCACCAAATCTTATGTAAAGGGAGTCATATAAGGTGTCTAAGACCATGTCATAAACAGATAGTTAAGGGTTAAGGTCTCTTTTACCTGTAAAGGGTTAACAAGCTCAGTGGACCTGGCTAACACCTGACCAGAGGACCAATCAGGGGACAAAATACTTTCAAACCTTGGTGGAGGGAAGCCTTTGTTTGTGTTCTTTGTTTTGGGGGCTGTTCTCTCTTTGGATCTAAGAGGGGCCAGACGTATATCCAGGCTCTCCAAGCTTCCTGAAGTATTCTCTTCTATTCAGTATAGTGAGTATTAGGGTATGTCTACACTACAAGACTATTTCGAATCAACTTAAGTCGAATTTGTGGAATCGACCTTATGAAGTCGAATTTGTGTATCCACACTAAATACACTAATTCGACTGTGTAAGTCCACAGTAACGGGGCAAGCGTCGACTTTGGAAGCGGTGCACTGTGGGAAGCTATCCCACAGTTCCCGCACTCCCCGTTGCCCATTGGAATTCTGGGATTTCCCCCCAATGCATGCTGGGGGAAAAAATGTGTCGAGGGTGTTTTTGGGTAACTATCATCATTAAACTGTCAATCACACCCTCCCTCCCTCCCCGAAAGCGCCTGCGGGCAATCTGTTCGTGCACTTTTCTGCTCAGTGAAAGCGCGGACGCCACAGCACTGTGAGCACGGAGCCCGCTGCAGTTATGGCCATTGTCAACTCCTCGCACCTTATCGTCCACCTCTTCCACAGTCAGCTGCTGAGAAATAGGGCTACTTTTCAATGGTGCTGCGAGCACTGGTGGACCATGGGGGACGTTTTACCAGCATCAATGTCGGGTGGCCAGGCAAAGTTCATGACGCGCGTGTTCTCAGGAACTCTGGTCTGTTTAGATGCCTGCAGGAAGGTAGTTTCTTCCCGGACCACAAAATAACTCTTGGGGATGTGCAGATGCCTATAGTGATCCTCGGGGACCCAGCCTACCCACTAATACCCTGGCTCATGAAGCCCTATGCAGGCGCCTTGCACAGCGCCAAGGAACTCTTCAAGTACCAGCGAGCAGCGTGACCTGTGACTGTTCAGTTTCTTTACAGAGAAGCTGAACCTGCCCCTGTTTCTTTACCAAGTTACTGTTGACTAGCATCTGCAGTTACATACCCCGTCCACCCCGCTTCCCCCACTTCCAACACACGTTTAAAAATAAAATACATCTTCCACTGTAACTTTACAAAGGTTTCTTTATTGATGACTTTGCATTAAAGGGTTGAAACTGGGACGCAGATGTTGTGTATTTGGTTGTCATGGGTTTTGTTACTATGGCAACTGAGTTAGACTATTAAGGGATAGCTCAGCCGGTTTCAACCGGCTGAGTGAGCTCTCTGTGTCTGTAAATAAAATGGAGGTTTTGGGTTAGCTGTCTGCTCTCTGGCCTCAAGTGATTGCTTCCTACACTGGCTGCCCCAAGGATTTAACACTGGCGACGAGTGTGGGATCCTGGTGCTGCTCCAGTAACAGAAGGAAGTAGAAGTCAAGGTAAAGACCAAACAAAGAAAAAAAGCTGCTTGTTTGCACTGACTGTGAAAGTGAAACTAAAAATCATGGCTACTCTGACCAGGCCCCTGGAGCCTTTTGATGAGAATACAGAGCAGTGGCATGTGTATACTGAGCGTTTTGAGCTTTTTGGTATTGCAAATGACATTACAGAAGCGAAGAAGGTGCCAATATTCTTAACTGTTGTAGGGGCTAAAACCTACTCTCTGCTACGCAGCTTACTACACCCTGTTAAGCCTGAGACTAAATCTTACAGTGACATTGTGGAAATCCTGGGGTCTCATTTCTCCCCAAAACTACTGGTAATTGCTGAAAGATATAGGTTCCACAAAAGAGACCAAAAGGAAGATGAAACAGTTGTACAATTTGTAGCCATTTTAAAAAAGCTAGCAGAACACTGTGAATTTAAAGAGATGTTAAATGATGCCCTGCGTGACAGGTTAGTGTGTGGCCTCTGCAGTGAAGCTATACGGAAGCGCCTACTGACAGAGGCTCAGCTTACATTACAGAAGGCTGTTGATATCGCTGTCTCCATGGAACTGGCTACAAGGGAGGCACAATACATCGGTGCAAAAAGTGTCACAAGAACCGACCCACAAAACTGTGCAGAGTCAAGAATGTTACCGCTGTGGTAAGCCAGGACACCAGGCATCAGAATGCTGGTGTAAGGACCTGGTGTGTCGACACTGTGGCAAAAAGGGACACATTGAGTGTGCCTGTAAACAAAAGAAAAAGAGGCCTGTGGTCTGGCCGACAAAAAGAGGAACCTTGCATACCCTAGAGCAGACCCAGGATGATCAAGGTGACACCGCCTCACAAGAGGAAGTACCACTGCATGTTTTGTCTTTGGCAGCGGGCTCACATGAATACTGGGTAACCCCCTTATTGGAGGGCAAACCTATACGCATGGAACTAGACACCGGTGCAGCTGTCTCGCTGGTTCCTGAGACTGTGTATAAGGAAAAGCTACAGCATCTTCCGCTTAAGGCAACAAAAACTGTTCTGAAGACGTATACAGGTGAAGCTGTGCCCATGTTGGGCACTATTGATGTTAAGGTGGAGCTCAATGGACGGGCGGCTAAATTGCCACTGTTTGTGGTGAGAGGTAACTACCCAGCCTTAATGGGTAGGTCTTGGCTTGGGAAGATTCAGCTGAACTGGGCAGAAGTGCACCGGATGACTAAAGAAGAAACCAGTCTAACCCCTATACTAAGGAAACATGCTGCTGTTTTTGGAGATGATTTGGGAAGTATGAAGGGAATCACTGTGACATTGAACATTAAACCTGGCAGTCCACCAAAATATCTGAAAGCCCGAACTGTGCCATATGCCATCAGGCCAAAAGTTGAAGCAGACCTGGAGCGCCTGGTCACCAATGGAGTCCTAATACCAGTTACCCATAGCTCATGGGCCACTCCTATCGTTCCAATAGTGAAGAAAGATGGCTCTCTCCGGATTTGCGGTGATTTTAAAGTCACTGTCAACCCAGTGTTGTGTGCAGAGCAATACCCGCTTCCCCGCATCGATGACCTCTTCGCAGGCCTGGCTGGGGGACAAAAGTTCAGTAAGATTGATCTGAGTCAAGCATATTTACAGATGCACGTCGATGAAAAGTCCCAAGAGCTGTTGACTATTGTGACTCATAAGGGGCTTTATCGATACTGTCGCCTACCCTTCGGAATCACATCGGCTCCCGCCCTGTTCCAGAGGGCTATGGACCAGATCTTGTGTGGCTTGTCAGGAGTTCAGTGCTATCTGGATGATATCCTGGTCACTGGAAGAAATGAAGAGGATCACTTAAAGAATTTAGAGGCTACCCTACAAAGACTGGAAGAGTATGGCCTACGAGTTCGCAAAGACAAGTGTGAATTCTTCAAGCCCTCTGTTGAATATTTGGGACACATCATCGATTCTGCAGGTCTTCATAAGGCCCCTGCAAAAGTTAAAGCTATTGTGGAGGCTCCCCCACCTCGAAATGTAAGCCAGCTGCGCTCATTTCTAGGACTACTGAACTATTATGGAAAGTTCATCTCACAGTTAGCCACACTGCTAAAACCACTTCATGAGCTCCTTGGGCAGAACAAGGCCTGGAAGTGGACTGAAGCCTGTGATGTTGCATTTAACAAAGCTAAGGATGCATTGTTAAATTCTGAAGTTCTAACGCACTTTGATCCATCCTTACCCCTGCAATTGGCCTGCGATGCTTCCCCTTATGGAGTGGGAGCGATCGTGTCACACATTATGCCTTCGGGAGAAGAAAGACCTATTGCTTTTGCTTCACGCACTCTAAGCAAAGCAGAAACTAACTACGCCCAAATCGAACGTGAGGCATTAGGAATTGTTTTTGGAATTAGGAAGTTTCATCAGTACCTGTTTGGGCGAAAGTTTACTCTTCTTACAGACCATCGACCTCTGACATCAATTTTTGGACCCTACACAGGCATTCCCCCATTAGCTGCTAGTCGTATGCAACGTTGGGCATTGATACTTTCTGCACACACATATGAAATCAAATATCGGAAATCCACTCTGCACGGCAATGCAGATGGCCTCTCAAGGTTGCCTTTACCGGTCAAACATCAAGATAGTGCCCAAAAGGAAATCTTCTACTTTGAACAGGTAGAGAATACACCCATCACTGCTACTCAGATAAAGAAGGCAACCCGCGTTGACCCAGTATTATCCCAAGTTATGGACCTGGTGATGCATGGAAAATCTCGACAAACCTCTCCGGTCTCACCCGACCTTGTTCCCTACATGTCCAGGCGGACGGAGTTATCGGTCCAATCTGGTTGTTTGTTGTGGGGGAGGCGTGTCATTATTCCACCACCCCTGAGATCACAGATGTTAGAACAGCTACATTCCGGTCACTGTGGAATAGTGCGCATGAAGGAAATTGCACGAAGCTATTTTTGGTGGCCTAGATTGGACAGTGCTATTGAAGAGAAGGCAAAAGCTTGTATGTCATGTCAGGGTGTAAGAAATGCACCCCAGTTGGCACCCCTACACCCATGGGACTGGCCTGAAAACCCGTGGCAACGTATTCACGTTGACTTTGCTGGCCCCCTTGAAGGAAGCATGTTCTTGGTGGCAGTAGATGCCCGTTCTAAATGGCCAGAAGTCTCTATAATGCAGTCCACTACTGCAGAGAGTACTATCCAAAAACTACGAGGACTCTTTAGTCGTTTTGGTCTGCCAGAACAACTTGTGAGCGACAACGGACCGCAGTTCGTCTCTCAGGAGTTTCAAAATTTTATGAAGGCAAATGGGATACACCACATCACGTCAGCACCATATCATCCGTCCACCAACGGATTAGCTGAAAGATTTGTGCAGACAATGAAAAACGCTTTGAAATCAGCAAAGGGACAACACTCCATTCAAAAGCGTCTGGATACCTTCTTACTTTCCTATAGAAACACACCTCATGCTACGACCCAGGCTTCCCCAGCCTTTCTAATGATGGGACGACAGCTGCGCACTTGCTTTGATCTGCTGAAACCTTCTGAACCCAGACAAACTGTGCAACATCAGCAGCAATATCAAGTCATCAGACGGGCACCCAGAGCAAAAGACCGAACCTTTAGCCCAGGACAGCCAGTTTTGGCTCGGAATTATACTTCCAGAGCTAAATGGGTCCCGGCCACAGTCATCACTCAAACAGGACCTGTTTCCTATACAGTCCGGACTGCAGAGAATCTTACCTGGCGGCGACATGTAGATCAGCTGTTGCCAGGTCATGCCAGTCTTCAGGACGCATCTGCAGTTGAGGGGTCTGACTTCACCCCTCCTGGTGAGACACCGAATCATGAGTCACCTGTTCCTGACTGTTCTCCTCCATTACCGCCGGCAGCTGAGATACCCCTTTGCCCAGTACGAGCTGATACCACCTCCTCACCTATTCGTGCTGCGAACCCTGAGCCCCTAGTACTTTCGGGTGCAACAACACCAGAAGTTCGCCGTAATCCACCTAGAGACAGAAGGCCTCCTCATCGGCTGGATCTTTAGTTAGGGCGAACCCACGGTTATGGGGCAAAATAATCCCCAGGGTTTAGCCGGGAATGGAGGCAGTCTACCCTCCTTCTCTAGTTTAGTGTGTGTTTTATTTTGGGGATGTTCTTATTAGGGGGGGAGGAATATGTTGTGTATTTGGTTGTCATGGGTTTTGTTACTATGGCAACTGAGTTAGACTATTAAGGGATAGCTCAGCCGGTTTCAACCGGCTGAGTGAGCTCTCTGTGTCTGTAAATAAAATGGAGGTTTTGGGTTAGCTGTCTGCTCTCTGGCCTCAAGTGATTGCTTCCTACACTGGCACCCTACTGTGCTGGGTAGGGTGTGCGGTGATGTAAAGACCGCCTCTAAACTCGAGGAATGACAGGCTCCTGCTCCCAGAGCGCTCTGCAGTGCCGGACTGGTTGTTTCAACGGAGCCTGCCATCCCTCCTTTTTGGGACTCTGTGTGCGGGGGCTCTGTGGCCTTGTGGCGGGGGAGGACAGATACAGATTCCTCTGCTGCGTGGCTCTGTGGTCCAGGACAGGGACCGTTGCATGAGATCTGTAACCCCCCTCCCCCGCTACAAAGTCACGTACCCCCCCACCCACACAGAACCTGCAAACCACGTCCCATACCGACCAGGGTGCCTACTGACTGCACTGTGTGTGTCACCTGCTGCTGATCCTGCCCCCGTCTCTGTACCCTGCTAAAGGTGACTGTCCTATGCAATACCCTACCCCCTTCCCCACCCACCCACCCACCCCTTCAAACACAGCGTTGTGTAAAAAAGCATGACGGAAACAGTAATTAACAGCAAAGTATTTTTAATAATTAACCAGACAGTCAGGGGATGAAACTGGGATTGGGGCTTGGGTGAGTCAGGAAGGGAAGGAATTCTCAAAACTTAGGGTATGAGAGCTTTTGGGTACTTGAGCACTCTGCTGGGGTGCAGTGACAGTTTTCACGGCCCCTGGCGCCACTCCTTCTGGTTACTTTGGGTGACGGAAGGTATGGGACTTTGTGGCCGGGGAGGGCGGTTGCAGATACACTGCGGGGGGGCTCTCTCCTCCTGGCTGCGGTCCTGCAGAACATCCACAAGGCGCCGGAGCGTGTCCGTTTGCTCCCTCATTAGTCCAAGCAGCGTTTGAGTCGCCTGCTTGTCTTCCTCACGCCACCTCTCCTCCCGTTCGCTGTGTGAGCGCTGGTACAGAGAGAGGGTCTCCCTCCACTGGCTCTGCTGGTCCGCCTCGGCTTGGGAGCACCCCATAACTTCAGCGATCATCTCGTCCCGTGTCTTTTTCTTTCGCCGCCTAATCTTTGCCAGCCTCTGTGAGGGGGATGCTGTGGCAGGTCTGGAGACAGTCGAAGCTGTGTGATGGGAAAAAGGGAGTGAATTCCTTGCAAAGATACATTTTTGCGAACAATGAACACAGTCTAGTCTGTCTCTGTGAATTCTGGGTTGAGATCCCAGTGCCTGATGGGGCAAAAACTGTAAATTGCCGAGCTATGCCCTGACCCACCGCGTACACTGTGTTTTACCCTAGAAGCATTTGGAGCTCAGCCAAGAATGCAAATGCTTTTCGTAGACAGCAGGAACTGTGGGATACCTTGCATCCTCAGTCCCCCCTCCCTCCATGAGCGTCCATTTGATTCTTTGGCTTTCCGTTATGCTTGTCACGCAGCAGCGTGCTGAGTCTCTGCTACGCCGTCTGTCTGGAGATTTTTTAAAAATACTTTGGACCAGGCGTAACATTACAGTAATTCCCCTAATTAGATGCAGGAGTCTCCGAGCGAGATCACCCTGAGGACGGTCACTGAAGGAGATAGAGAGCGCATGCTGCGTGAAAGCCAGCACAAACCAGGGGCCTATGCAGCCGTGCTCGGGGAGGCAATGCTCCCTGAGTACCTCATGAAAGCCTGGGGCGGAAAGGTGTGCTACCACGGAGCACCCAGTAAGGCAGTTCTCCCCAGGAACCTCCTGTGGAGGCTTTTCAATTCCCTCCTGGAGAGCTTTGTGGAGATCTCCCAGGATGATTTCTGTTCTATCCCCATATATATAGAGACCTCCTTTTCACATACTTCAGATTCCTGTAATATTAAGAATAAAAGTTTACATGTTTAAAGCACTTACCGACTGCTCCTTCCCCTGATTCAGGGTCCGGGTTAACGGCCGGGGAGGGTTGGTAGGGGATCTCCGTGAGGGTGATGAAGAGATCCTGGCTGTCGGGGAAACCAGCGTTGTAAGCGCTGTCGCCTGCCTCGTCCTCCACAAACCCTTCCTCATCTTCCCCGTCCGCGAACATCGCCGAGGAACTGGCCGTCGACACTGTCCCATCGTCAGAGTCCACGGTCACTGGTGGGGCAGTGGTGGCAGGCTCCGTAGCATCCGTTTGCCGCTTTGATTTTTTGGTAGCCTTGTCTGGGGTCCTTGATTTTCACGCGGCGCTGGGTTGCATCCCGCTTGTATCCTCTGTCTCTCATGGCTTTGGAGACCTTCTCGTAGGTCTTTGCATTCCGTTTTTTGGAGCGCAGCTCCGAAAGCACAGACTCCTCGCCCCACACACCGATCAGATCCAAGACTTCCCGGTCAGTCTATGCTGGGTCCCTCTTTCTTTTCAGAGATTACATGAACTCCTCTGCTGGAGAGCTCTGCATTGCTGCCGGTGCTGCTGAGCTCACCCCGATGTCCAACCACAAAATGAGATTCAAACTGTCCAGACAGGAAAAGGAATTCAAATTTTCCCGGGGCTTTTCCTGTGTGGCTGGTCAGAACATCCAAGCTCGGACTGCTGTCCAGAGCGTCAACAGAGTGGTGCACTGTGGGATAGCTCCCGGAGCTACTAAGTTCGATTTGCATCCACACCTAGCCTAATTCGACATAGCCATGTCGAATTTAGCGCTACTCCCCTCGTCGGGGAGGAGTACAGAATTCGAACTAAAGAGCCCTCTATGTCGAATTAAATGGCTTCCTGGTGTGGACGGGTGCACGGTTAATTCGAATTAACGCTGCTAAATTCGAATTAAAGTCCTAGTGTAGACCAGGCCTTAGAAAGGCAGATTAGTCTTTTTGATTGATTTTTGTATTTGCAAATGTGTGTTTTGCTGGAGAAATATTTTATTTTTGTTTGCTGTTACTGGTGCTTATACTAGAAGGGAGGGGTGGAGTCCCTCTAGTTTTTATAAGCTGTATACCCTGTAAACATTTCCATCCTGATTTTACAGGGATTTTTACTTTTCTTTCTTTAATTAAAAGCTTTTCTTTTTAAGAACCTGTTTGATTTTTCCCTTGTTTGAGACCAGGGGATTAGTCTGACTCACCAGGGATAGGTGTGGGGAAGAGAGGAGGGGCGAAGCTGAATCCCTCTTTGTTTTAGATTCAAGGAGTTTGAATCAGTGTGGAGTCTCTCAAGGCAACCCAGGGAGGGGAAAGGAGTGGGGGGAATGGTTACGTTTCCCTTGTGTTAAGATCCAAGGAGTTTGGATCTGTGTTCCCCAGGGAACGTTTTGGGGGAACAGAAAGTGTGCCAGACACTAATCTTTGGCTGGTGGCAGCATTACCAGATCTAAACTAGGATTTAAGTTTAGAAGGATCCATGCAGGTCCCCATCTTTTGGACGCTAAAGTTCAAAGTGGGGAATAAACCTATGACAGACCAGGTTATGGGTTGCTGGTTATAATTATGCTATCTATATGTAAGTATCATTTTTTAGTTGAAGTTATAAGTATTGGCTCTATACTGTCTGTATTTCAAATTTGTGCTGTGTTTTTGGGAAACATCCCAGACAAGTTGGTGTTAGCTCTGCCTAGCCTGCTTGATGGCCCATTAAGGACCATAAGCTACACAATTGACCCATGGAGAGAAGGCAGATATGCCTTGTAACTCAGCAAAGTATGCAGGGACTTGCCCATGTGACTCCAGACTCCATTTTGCTGTAATTTTCCACAGTAAGAACAAAGAGGTTCTTACACCTGGAAAAGCCTATATAAGGCTAATGCCTCATCTCCATCTTGTCTTCAATCCTGCTTCCTACCTCTGGAGGGATTTTGCTACAAACTGAAGCTCTACACAAAGGACTGATGACCCATCCCAGTGGGGGATGTACTCCAGAGACTTGATTTGAACACTGCTACAAGCCTGAACTAAGAACTTTGCCATTACTATATGTAATTGATTCCATTTAACCAATTCTAGCTCTCATCTCTACCTTTTTCCCTTTATGAATAAACCTTTAGATTTTAGATTCTAAAGGATTGGCAACAGCGTGATTTGTGGGTAAGATCTGATGTGTATATTGACCTGGGTCTGGAGCTTGATTCTTTGGAATCGAGAGAACCTTTTTCTTTTATTGGGGTGTTGGTTTTCATAACCATTCATCCCCAGGACGAGTGGGACTGGTGGTGATACTGGGAGACTGGAGTGTCTAAGGAAATTGCTTGTGTGACTTCTGGTTAGCCAGTGGGGTGAAACCAAAGTCCTTTTTGTCTGGCTGGTTTGGTTTGCTTTAGAGGTGGAAAAGCCCCAGCCTAAGGCTGTAACTGCCCTGTTTAAGCAATTGGTCCTGAATTGGCACTCTCAGTTGGGTCCCGCCAGAACCGCCTCGTCACAACGGGCGTGGAGTATGGGATTGGGTTGGGATGTGGTTTGAGGTTTGGCTGATGGATGGGCGTGGAGTTCTGATTCAGTTGGGATGTGGTTTGAGGTTTGGCTGATGGCTCGGGGGTAGAGTTGGGATTGGGTCGAGATGTGGTTTGAGGTTTGGTTTACAGTTTGGGTGTGGAGTTGGGATGGGACTGGGATGTGGTTTGAACTTTGGTTGACAGTTCGGGCATGGATTTGGGATTGAGTTGGGATGTGGTTTGAGGTTTGGCTGATGGGACGGGCGTGGAGTATGGGATTGGGTTGGGATGTGGTTTGAGGTTTGGCTGATGGATGGGCGTGGAGTTCTGATTCAGTTGGGATGTAGTTTGAGGTTTGGTTTACAGTTTGGGTGTGGAGTTGCGATGGAATTGGGATGTGGTTTGAGGTTTGGGTGACGGGACGGGCGTGGAGTTGGGATTGGGTTGGGATGTGGTTTGAGGTTTGGCTGATGGGATGGGCATGGAGTATGGGATTGGGTTGGGATGTGGTTTGGCGTTTGAGTGACGGGACGGGCGTGGAGTTGGGATTGGGTTGGGATATGGTTTGAGGTTCGTGGTTGGAGTTTGGATTGAGTTGGGATGTGGTTTGAGGTTTGGCTGATGGGACGGGCGTGGAGTATGGGATTGGGTTGGGATGTGGTTTGAGGTTTGGCTGATGGATGGGCGTGGAGTTCTGATTCAGTTGGGATGTGGTTTGAGGTTTGGTTTACAGTTTGGGTGTGGAGTTGCGATGGAATTGGGATGTGGTTTGAGGTTTGGGTGACGGGACGGGCGTGGAGTTGGGATTGGGTTGGGATGTGGTTTGAGGTTTGGCTGATGGGACGGGTGTGGAGTATGGGATTGGGTTGGGATGTGGTTTGAGGTTTGGCTGATGGATGGGCGTGGAGTTCTGATTCAGTTGGGATGTGGTTTGAGGTTTGGTTTACAGTTTGGGTGTGGTGTTGCGATCGAATTGGGATGTGGTTTGAGGTTTGGGTGACGGGACGGGCGTGGAGTTGGGATTGGGTTGGGATGTGGTTTGAGGTTCGGGGGTGGAGTTGGGATAGAGTTGCGATGTGGTTTGAGGTTTGGCTGATGGGATGGGCATGGAGTATGGGATTGGGTTGGGATGTGGTTTGAGGTTTGGGTGACGGAATGGGCGTGGAGTTGGGATTGGTTTGGGATATGGTTTGAGTTTTGAGGATGGAGTTTGGATTGAGTTGGGATGTGGTTTGAGGTTTGGCTGATGGCATGAGCGTGGAGTATGGGATTGGGTTGGCATGTGGTTTGGCGTTTGGGTGACGGGACGGGCGTGGAGTTGGGATTGGGTTGAGATATGGTTTGAGGTTCGAGGATGGAGTTTGGATTGAGTTGGGATGTGGTTTGAGATTTGGCTCATGGGATGGGCATGGAGTTGGGATTGGGTAGGGATATGGTTTGAGGCTTGGCTGATGGCTCGGGGGTGGAGTTGGGATTCAGTTGGGATGAGGTTTGAGGTTTGGTTTACAGTTTGGGTTAGGAGTTGGGATGGGATTGGGATGTGGTTTGAGTTTGGGTGTGGAGTTGGGATTGGGTTAGGATGTGTTTTGAGGTTCGGGGGTGGAGTTGGGATTTGGTTTGAAGTTAGGCTGATGGTTCGGGGGTGGAGTTGGGATTGGGTTGGGATGTGGTTTGAGGTTTGGCTGATAGGATGGGCATGGAGTTGGGATTGGGTTGGTATGTGGTTTGAGATTTGGCTGACAGGTTGGTTGTGGATTTGGGATTGGATTGGGATGTGGTTTTGAGGTTTGGCTGATGATTCGGGGATGGAGTTGGGATTGGATTGGGATGTGGGTTGAGCTTCGGGGGTGGAGTTTTGATTTGGTTTGAGGTTTGGCTGATGGTTGGGGGGTGGAGTTGGGATTGGATTGGGATGTGGTTTGAGGTTTGGCTGATGGTTTTGGTGTGGAGTTGGGATTGGGTTGGGATGTGGTTTGAGTTCGGGTGTAGAGTTGGGATTGGGTTGGGATTTGGTTTGAGGTTTGGGTGACGGGATGGGTATCAAGTTGAGATTGGGTTACGATGTGGTTCGAGGTTTGGTTGACCGTTTGGGTGTGAAGTTGCGATTGGATTGGGATGTGGTTTGAGGTTTGGGGGTGGAGTTGAGATTGAGTTTGGATGTGGTTTGAGGTTTGGCTGATGGTTCCAGGGTGGAGTTGGGATTGGGTTGGGATGTGTTTTGCGGTTCAGGTGTGGAGTTGGGATTGGGTTGGGATGTGTTTTGCGGTTCAGGTGTGGAGTTGGGATGTGGTTTGAGGTTTGGCTGATGGTTCCGGGATGGAGTTGGAATTGGATTGGGATGTGGTTATTGGTTCGGGTGTGGAGTTGCAATTGGACTGGGATGTGGTTTGAGGCTTGCTGATGGGACGGGCATGGAGTTGTGATTGGGTTGGGATGTGGTTTTAGGTTTGGGTGACAGGATGACCATCAAGTTGGGATTGGGTTGGGATGTGGTTCGAGGTTTGGCTGATGGGACAGATGAGGATTTGGGATTGGGTTGTGGTTTGTGGTCTGGTTTATGGTTCCAGTATGGAGTTGGGATTGGGTTGGGATATGGTTTGAGGTTCGGGGGTGGAGTTGGGATTGGGTTGGGATGTGTTTTCAGGTTTGGCTGAGAGTTTGGGTGTGGAGTTGGGATTGGATTGGAATGTGGTTTCAGGTTTGTCTGAGGGTTTGGGCTTGGATTGGGATATGGTTTGAGGTTTGGGTGTCAAGTTGGGATTGGGTTGGGATGGTTTTTGAGGTTTGGTGACGGGATGGGTATCAAGTTGGGATTGGGTTGTCATGTAGTACAAGGTTTGGTTGATGGGACAGGTGTGGAGTTGGGATTGGTTTGGGATGCGGTTCGAGGTTTGGCTGACGGGACAGGTGTGGAGTTGGGATTGGATTGGGATGTGGTTTCAGGTTTGTCTGAGGGTTTGGGTTTGGATTGGGATGTGGTTTGAGGTTTGGGTGTCGAGTTGGGATTGGGTTGGGATGGTTTTTGAGGTTTGGGTGTTGTGTTGGGATTGGGTTGGGATGTGGTTTGAGGTTTGAGTGATGGATGGATATGGATTTGGGATTGGAATGTGGTTTCAGGTTTGTCTGAGGGTTTGGGCTTGGATTGGGATGTGGTTTCAGGTTTGGGTGTCGAGTTGGGATTGGGTTGGGATGGTTTTTGAGGTTTGGGTGTCGTGTTGGGATTGGGTTGGGATGTGGTTTGAGGTTTGGGTGACGGGATGGGCATCAAATTGGGATTGGATTGGGATGTGGTTTGAGGTTCAAGGATGGAGTTGGGATTGGGTTGGGATGTGGTTCGAGGTTTGGCTGATAGGACAGGCATCAAGTTGGGATTGGATTGGGATGGGGTTTGAGGTTCAGATCTGGAGTGGGATTGGGTTGTGATGCGTTTTGAAGATCGGGTGTGGAATTGTGATTGGGTTTGGATGTTTGAGGTTTGGATGTGGAGTTTTGATTGGGTTAGGATGTGGTTTGAGGTTCATGTGTGGAGTCGGGATTGGGTTGTTTTATTATTTGAGTGATTGACAGGCATGGAATTGGGATTGGGTTGGGATGTGCTTTGAGGTTTGGCTGACGGTTTGGGTGTCTAGTTTGGATTGGATTGGGATATGGTTTGAGGTTTGGGTGATGGATGGGCGTGGAGTTGGGATTGGAATGTGGTTTGAGGTTTGGCTGACAGGTTCGTTGTGGATTTCGGATTGCGTTGGGATGTGGTTTGAGGTTTGGGTGTCGAGTTGGGATTGGTTTGGGATATGGTTCCAGGTTTGGCTGATGGGGCAGGCGTGGAGTTGGGATTGGATTGGGATGTGGTTTGAGGTTTGGCTGATGGTTCGGGGGTGGAGGTGGGATTGGGTTGGGATGTGTTTTTGAGGTTTGGGTGTGGAGTAGGGATTGGGTTGGGGTTTGGTTTGAGGTTTGGGTGACGGGATGGGCATCAAGTTGAGATTGGGTTGGGATGTGGTTCGAGGTTTGGCTGACGGGACGGGCGTGGAGTAGGGATTGGATTGGGTTTTGGTTTGAGGTCTGGCTGACGGTTCGGGGGTGGAGTTGGAATTAGATTGGGATGTGGTTTGAGGTTCAGGGGTGGAGTTGAGATTGAGTTTGGATGTGGTTTGAGGTTTGGCTGATGGTTCCGGGGTGGAGTTGGGATTGGATTGGGATGTGTTTTGTGGATCAGGTGTGGAGTTGGGATTGGGTTGGGATGTGCTTTGAGGTTTGGCTGATGGTTTGGGTGTCGAGTTGGGATTGGACAGGGATGTGGTTTGAGGCTTGCTGATGGGACGGGCATGGAGTTGGGATTGGGTTGGGATGTGGTTTTAGGTTTGGGTGATAGGATGAGCATCAAATTGGGATTGGGTTGGGATGCGGTTCAAGGTTTGGCTGATGGGACAGATGTGGATTTGGGATTGGGTTGTGGTTTGTGGTCTGGCTTACGGTTACAGTGTGGAGTTGGGATTGGGTTGGGATATGGTTTGAGGTTCGGGGGTGGAGCTGAGATAGAGTTGGGATTTGGTTTCAGGTTTGGCTGATGGTTCCCGGGTGGAGTTGGATTGGGATGTGGTTTCAGGTTTGTCTGAGAGTTTGGGCGTGGAGCTGGGATTGGATTGGGATGTGGTTTCAGGTTTGGCTGAGAGTTTGGGTGTGGAGTTGGAATTGGATTGGGATGTGGTTAGATGTTCGGGTGTGGAGTTGGGATTGGGTTGGGATGTGTTTTGAGGTTCAGGTGTGAAGTTGGGATGTGGTTTGAGGTTTGGCCGAGGGTTCCAGGGTGGAGTTGGAAATGGATTGGGATGTGGTTAGAGGTTCGGGTGTGGAGTTGGGATTGGGTTGAGATTTGGTTTGAAGTTTGGGTGACGGGACGTGCATGGAGTTGGGATTGGGTTGGGATGTAGTTTGAGGTTCGGGGGTGGAGTTGGGGTTGAGCTGGGATGTGGTTTGAGGTTTGGCTGATGGTTCCGGGGTGGACTTGGAATTGGATTGGGATGTGGTTTGAGGTTTGGATTTGGAGTTGGGATTAGGTTGGGATTTGGTTTGAGGTTTGTCTGATGGACGGGCGTGGAGTTGGGATTGGAATATGGTTTGAGGTTTGGCTGATGGGATGGGTGTGAAGTTGGGATTGGGTTGGGATGTGGTTTTAGGTATGGCTGAGAGTTCTGGTGTGGCATTGGAATTGTGTTGGGTGTGGTTTGAGGTTCGGGTGTGGTGTTTGGATTGGGTTGGGAGTGGTTTGAAGTTTGGGTGTGGTTTTGGGATTGGGTTGGGATGTGGTTTGAGGTTCGAGGTTTGTCTGATGATTTGGGGGTGGAGTTGGAATTGTATTGGGATGTGGTTTGATGTTTGGCTGACAGGTTGGATTGGAGTTGGTATTGGGTTGTGTAGACGGGCTGACTCACCCCTGCGGCGCCTCCTGCTGGTGACTCCGGGAATTAGCTCAGTCCAGCGCTGGAGCGCCCTCTGCAGGCCGGTGATCCGCCTGTCCTCTGGCCCCGAGTCCCTCCCTGGACCCCGGTGCCCTTTCATATGGGGTGCTGCCCCCTGGCAGTAACCCCTTTCTCTCAGGGCTTCCCCTTCTCAGGGAACCCCCACCCTCTATCCCCACCTTGCCTCAGTGTATGGCTACTGCCAGTCATTGTCTAGCCCCACCGTCCTGGGGCAGACTGCAGTATCAGTCTACTCATCACTGGCAAGGTTGGGTTTGGACCTGCTGCCTTGGCCTACCCCTGGGCTGCCCTCTGCAACCCCCAGTACCTGTTAGCCCAATGCTAGGCCGCATCCTGGGGCTTTCCAGGCTGGAGCTCCCCAGCTCCTCTGCCTTTCCCCAGCCCTGCTCCACTCAGGTACCCTGTCGCCAGCTCCCTGCAGCCAGGCCCTTCTCCCTCTACAGGCAGAGGGAGACTGTCCGTACTTCTGGCTTCCCTGGCCTTTTATAGGGCCAGCTGTGGCCTGATTGGGGTGTGGACCAGCTGCAGCCACTTCCCCAATCAGCCCAGCTTTTAGAGCCACCGCTCTCAAGCCCTACCAGGCCACTTTTAAACCCCTCAGGGCAGGAGCAGGGGTCCACCCTGCTACAGGTTGGGATGTGGTTTGAGGTTCTGGTGTGGAGTTGGGATTGGGATTTGGTTTGAGGTTCAAGTGTGGAGTTGGGATTGGGTTGGGATGTGGTTTGAGGTTTGGCTGATGGACAGGTGTTGAGTTGGGATTTTATTGGTATGTGGTTTGAGATTTGCTTTACAGTTTGGGTGGGAGTTGGGATTGGGTTGGGATGTGCTTTGAGGTTTGGCTGATGGGACGGGCGTGGAGTTGGGATTGGGCTTGGATGTCATTTTAGGTTCTGGTGTGGAGCAGAGATTGGTTTGGTATGTGGGTTGAGGTCTTGCTGACGGTTCTGGTGTGGAGTTGGGATTGGATTGGGATGTGGTTTGAGGTTTAGCTTACAGTTCGCATGTTGAATGGGGTGATTTGGGATCTAGTTTGGCTCACCATTCAGATTTGGTCTTGGGGTTTGCATGGAGTCCCCTTTTGGGTTTGTCAGAAATGTCTTCTGGCGTCATGTTTCTCAGACCGGTTTAGTCAGGAGCTGTGTATTTTCTTTTCTCTGCAGTATGAGCAAGAGTTGGCTCTGAAGGGGGAACAGGAGCGCAGGCCTGAGTTCATCCTCGTCAAGGAGAGCCTGAAGAAGATCAAGCTGTCTGGAGAAACAGGCGTGAGGCAGACCTGAGGGGCAGGTGCCTCGTCATCTCCTGGGAACTCTTGTAGAAGCAGGGGCTGAGGCATTCAGCATGAGGCCAGCACACCTTCCAGTGGGTGCCATCACAGACCGCTTTGTCTGGTGGCTGCCCTAGCAACTGGGAAACCACTAGTTGCCTCAGAGAGGCTGACGATGGCAGAATGAGGGCAGGAGCAAGCGCCACCTGTTTCTGAAGAGAGCTCTGATGAATGACTCTCTGGCCACACGTCTAGACCTGATGCCTCTGGGAGGGAGGACGTGGGGATGGGGAGCCTGCATAGAAGGGATTGAGCTGGACTTGGCTGTTTATATAACACCCCCTACCCCAGGCCACACTTGTAGTTCTGCAGACTGAGCTCACTGAACATTCCAGGGTCTCCTTTCACCCCTTCATTTCCCCTCACCAGCTCTGTGGGGGAGCCCAGAGAACCATCAACTGAGAGTCACCTTGTTACCCCCGGTGGCTGGGTGTCAGCTTCCTGACACCACCAGCCTGTCAGCCACCCAAGCCCTCTCCTCCAGGCTAGGCCAGCCCTGATTTCACCCTGCCCATTAACACTAGGTGCACCCCAGGCCCCGAGTCCCTTTGAAGTGTTCCCCTGTCGTATCCAGCCCCCGACACTGGCTACTCATGGAAATCCCAGGTCCACTGCCCCCAAAGGAGCCATGCACCCCAGGTTGCCAGTTTTATTTTAAGCCTGTACCAAACACAGCACTTGTAATAAAACAGAAGAAGGTCTATGTGAGATAGGATGGAGATTCTACTAGAGCGATGGGAACAAAACCATAAGACGCAAACCCGGCTCTCCACTGATCAGTAGTTCCCTTTCCTACCTAATCAGGAAGGTTCCCCCCAGTTCAGTCTGCTGCAGATCCAAACCTTCATGAGAACACTAAAATGCCTCCTCAGTGAGTGGATTCAGAGGGCCTTTCCCCATTCTCTGTTATACGGAAACAGGCTTTTGTCTCTGTTCACAGGCTGGGTGAGGCTCTGTCTGTCGTCATGTTTCTTTTTACCTCCATGAGGTTTCAATTGTTTGCATTTGTCTCTGGTGCTTTTTCCATTGAAAGTCGTGGGCTAGTGCAAGGCTGGACAATTGAGCCTAGTATTGCATCATCAACTCACCAGGGCAGGGGGACAGCTCCCTCCTGCCTGAATGGGCCAGCACCGAGACATGGTATCCCCTGGTGACTGACATCTACTCCAAACCCACAAAGCTGCCTGTCAGTATCATGACATTGTTCCTTAAATGTCACCCCTACAGACAGCTTGCAGTGATTATGAATCTGGACAAGTGACGAGCTTTTGGTAGATACCTTACATTACTCTTTATGGATAACTATCCTGTGGGATGTGTGTTTGGTTTAGTGAGTTTGTGAGGTGAGAGCTCTTTGCAAAGAACAAGGGACCCTTTGCCACAGGGTCTCTGTCACATCTCCCCTGACATTGATGCAGTAGGGCTGGCCATTGGCTATTCAGCAGGCATCAGTTCTGGGCTCTCTTTCCTGGACAGGGCATCCGCTAACACGTTTCCTTTCCCTTTGAGGTGCACCAGCCTCAAGTTGGTACCAGTGGCCCTGTGCAGCCAGGCCAATGGAGTGTGATCTGTTAACCCCCTAAATTACTTGTTGAACAGATGACATTTCCCTGGCTGCCCACACAATTGCATGGCACTCTTGCTCCTAGCCAGAGTAGTTTTGATTCAGTGGGGTCAGTTGTTTATGTAAGAGTGCAATGGGGGCTTTTGTGTCAGTCTCCTCTGCCTGCACTAGAGCTGTCGGTGTTGCATACATCTGTACACAGCTTAAACACCCAGGCTGTGCCAGAACTGGCTTTTCTGACCAGAGGCGCTGACTTTCTAATGTACCAGGGGGTGCACGACCCCCCTGGCTCTGGCCCTGGCTACACCCCCACTCCAGCCCTTCTCCCAAGCTCCCACCCCTGCCCTGCCTCTTCCTGCCCCAGCTCCACCCTTGCCCTGCCTCTTCCTGCCCCATTTCACCGCCTTCCCTGAGTGCACCCAGCCCTTGCTTCTCCCCCTCCCCACCCAGCGCCTCCTGCATGCTGCAGAACAGCTGATCCATGGTGGATGAGAGGCGCTGGGAGGGAGGGAGAGGTACTGATTGGCAGGGCCACCGGTGGATGGGAGTCACTGATTGGTTGGGCTGCTGGTGGGTGGGAGGTGCTGGAAGGGAGTGGGAGGTGCTGATTGGCAGGGCTACTGGCAGGCAGGAGGTGCTGGGAGGGAGGGGGAGATATGATTGGCAGGGCCACCGGTGGGCGGGAGATGCTGGGGGGTGAGCGGGGCAGATGGCTGCTGATGGGTGCTCAGCACTCACCATTATTTCCCGTGGGTGCTCCAGGGCTGGAGTTGGCACCTCTGTTTCTGACAGGGGTGTTTTTCTTTATCAAAGCCTCTGGCTCACAAGCTCTCTGTGGCCACTCTCCTCCATCCATCTGTCTGTCTGTCTGCGAGAGGAGAACTTTGAAAGGCCACATCTGATCAATTCCAAAATGTCAGGGAATATGCTAGGCCTCAGTGGACAGACCCCTAGTGATTTTGGGGAAAAGCTGGACACCAAAGTGGGAAAACAGGGGATGCAGGGAGCCCCTGCCATCTGCTCAGCCCAGATCCAACCCAAACCTCAAACCAGATCCAACCCAATATATATTCCACATCCAAATGGTCAACCAAACCTCAAACTACATGCCAGCCCAACTCCTGCTCCACAGCTTCCAGCGCCTTTGCTCACTGGCTTAGCTCAAACAAATGGCTGATGGCACCAGCACAACACCCCTGCTTCTCTCGCTTGGAGCCCAACAGAGCTGAGCGCATCGATTCCCTGAACAACTGATCCTCTAGACCACGGGGCAGGGGAGAATGGGGGCACAATCACAGACCCTGACACGAGGGACGGGGGGGATGCTCACAGCCCCTGACATGGAGGGGGGGATGGGGCACACAGAACCTCTGGTGAGGAGGGGTGAGATTGGGGGACCCTGGTATGGGAAAGGGATGAATGGAGGATGCAGAGACCCTGGCATAAAGGAGGGAGTAGGGGAAGTTGCAGGGAGTCCCTCATAGGCATGGTTGGACTTCTATATTGGGGCAGGGGGCTCCAATCAGGCCAACAGGGCTGGGCATGGGGACAACGCATTCCATGCCGGCCCACAGGGATGCCATTTCAGATTGTGGGGGAGGAGACAATTTTAACTGTGATTCCAGGGGCTACTTAGGCAAGTGAAAACTAGTGTTTTTGCAGATAATTTAGAAATCTCTGACAGGAGCACTGTATCTAATCCCTATATCAAGAAAGAAAATTAAATAAGTTGTGACAAAGTTCCTCCTCTACCTCGGTGGGTCCTGCGCTTATTGGCAGATTTGCTCACCTCAGTGATTTTCCCCACAGTCTGGATCAACTCCTCCTGTGTCTGATCAGGAGTTGGGAGGTTTGGGGGGAACCCGGGTCTGCCCTCTACTCTGGGTTCCAGCCCAGGGCCCTGTGGATTGCAGCTGTCTATAGTGCGTCTTGTAACAGCTGCATGACAGCTACAACTCCCTGGGCTACTTCCCCATGGCCTCCTCCAAACACCTTCTTTAGCCTCACCACAGGACCTTCCTCCTGGTGTCTGATAACGCTTGTACTCCTTAGTCCTCCAGCAGCACACCCTCACCCTCTCAGCTCCTTGCACCTCTTGCTCCCAGCTCCTCACACACACTTCCTCTTCTCTGTTGGTTAGACTAAACAAGCCAAGTTCTGAGAGTCTCTTTTCATAAGATAGGTTCTCCATTCCTCTGATCATCCTAGTAGCCCTTTTCTGTGCCTGTTCCAGTTTGGATTAATCTTCCTTAAACATGGGAGACCAGAATTGCACACAGGATTCCAGATGAGGTCTCACCAGTGACTTGTACAGTAACTCCTCACTTAACGTTGTAGTTACGTTCCTGAAAAATGCGATTGAAACGATGTTAAGCTAATCCAATTTCCCCATAAGAATTAACATAAATGAGGGGGTTAGGTTCCAGGGAATTTTTTTCACCAGACAAAAGGCTAATTATATATATATATACACACACACACACACTAAGTTTTAAACAAACAATTTAATACTGGTACACAGTATGATTGTGAAGCTTAGTTGAGGTGGAGGAGTCAGTTGAGCTTAGTTGAGGTGGGATGCCTTACTGCTAAATGATGAACTAGCAATTGGCTGAGCCCTCAAGGGTTAACTCTCACACTCTTCAAGGCAGGAGGAATGGAGGGAGGGGAGACAGCATCGCAGACAGAGACACGCACCCTGTATGTGTGTGTGAGAGAGAGGGAGATGCGCATTTCTCCTTTAAGTATGCTGACCCTACTCTTAAATACACGGCCTTGTTAATTAGATCAGCTTGCTGAGACCGCAGCTGCTGCCAGCAAGCCCCTCCATCCTGAGCCCTGTTGTGTATCCCTCCTGCTCTATGGAAGCTGGGGTAAGCAGGGTGCAGGAGCAGGGGGGAGGGGGACACCCTGACAGCCCCCCTCTTTCTCCCGTCCCGCTTGCACAGCAAGAAGGAGTCTCGGGGAGCAGCTCCAAGGCAGAGGGCAGGAGCAGCACATGGCAGTGGGGGGAGGGACAGCTGCAATTGCTAGCCTGCGGGGCAGCTGCTGCATAGGGAACTTAGGGGAGCGGGGAGTTGATAGGGGGAATGCCGGTCCATCCTAGTTCCAAGCCCCCACCAGCTAGCTGCAATGGGCTGCTCTTCCTGCAAGCAGTGGACAAAGCAGGTGGCTGCCAAATGACTTAGAAGGGAGCATTGCACAACTTTAAACAAGCATGTTCCCTAATTGATCAGCAACATAACAATGAAACAACGTTAACCGGGATGACTCATAGTCATCCTGTGATCAACCAATACACCCAGCGCTTTCTCCTCTGCTGTCACTTCCAACTGATAAGTCCCCAGTTTATAGCAAAAATTCTTGTTATCCCTAAATGCATGACCTTGAACTTTGTCCTATTAAATATCATCCCATTTCTATTACTCCAGTTTACAAGGTCATCTAAGATCTCCTTGCATGCTATTCCAGTCCTCCTGGGTACTGGCAATACCTCCCAACTTTGTGTCATCTGTACATTTTACTAGCACACTCCCATTTTTTTTGCCAAGGTCAGTAATAAAAATGTTAAATAAGATTTGCCCCAAGACTGATCCCTAAGGAGCTCCCCTAGTAACCTCCATCTCAGGGCTGGCTCTAGGCACCAGCATTCCAACCATGTGCTTGGGGTGGCCCTTTCCAAGGGGCAGCATTCTGTGTTTGTTTGTTTTTTGTTTTGTTTTTTGCTTCGGCGGCGGCAAAAAACCTGGAGCCGGCCCTGCTCCCTCTAGCCTGACAGTTCACCTTTCAGTATGACCTGTTGTAGTCTCCCCTTCAACCAGTTCCTTATCCACCCTTCAGTTCTCATATTAATCCCCATCTTCTCCAATTTAACTAATAATTTCTCATGTGGAACTGTATCAAATGCCTTACTGACATCCAGGGAGATTAGATCTACTGCATTTCCTTTGTCTAAAAAATCGGTTATCTTCTCAGAGAAAGATATTAGTAAATGTGTTACTACCTCTTGAATCCAACAATTGAAGCAATTATAGAAAAATCTACAATTACTTTCTATCATTTAGGTTACTTACTTTTTGCTGTTCACCAAGCTTGGAACAGATCATTTAACTTTAGAAAATATCCTAATGTAACCCAGCAACCAGGGCTGGGTTCAATATCTAGGGGTTCCTTTCCATTGATACAACACAGAACCAGCTCGATCCCCTACCCACCACCCCTGGGCACTTGTGGTGGGGTGGTCACCTGCTCCAGCTCTGAAGGGGTTAAAACAGCCCTGGGAAAGGGCTGCCCCAGGGTCCCAGAAGACCAGGCTGATTGGGGAAGCAGCCACAGCTGGCCCTATAAAAGGCAGTGGGGCCAGGCACTCAGGGTAGGTCCATACTTACCGGCCGGGTCGATGCATAGAGTTCGACTTCTCAGAGTTCGAACTATCGCATCTAATCTAGACGCGATAGTTCGAACTCCGGACGTGCTCCCGTCGACTCCGGAACTCCACCACCGTGAACGGCGGTGGCGGAGTCGACGGGGGAGCCGCGGACTTCGATCCCGCGGCGTCAAGACGGGTAAGTCAGTCGAACTAAGGTAGTTTGACTTCAGCTACGCTATCCACGTAGCTGAAGTCGCGTACCTTAGTTTGCCCCCCCCCCCCCAGTGTAGACCAGGCCTCAGACAGAGTTTCTCTCTCGCGGCAGAGAGAAGGACCTGGCTGCCTGGGAGCTGAGCAGGGTATCTAGAGGGAAGCAGGGCTGGGGAAAGGCCAGAGGAGCTGGGGAGCTCCAGCCTGAAGAACCCCCAGGCTGCAGGCCTTGCTAAAGGCTGGGAAAGGTACTGGGGTTGCAAAGGGGCAACCTGGGGTTAGGGGGTTAGGCAAAGGCAGCAGGTTCAACCCCACCCCCCACCCCCCACCCCAGTGATGAATGGTTTATAGACTGCAGTCTGCCCCAGTGAATGGGGGCTAAGTGATGACTGGCAGTAGCCACTGAGGCAAGGTGGGGATAGAGGGTGGAGGTTCCCCTGGGTGGGGAGACCCAGATTGTGGGTTACTGCTGGGGGTAGAACCCTGAGGTAGAGGGGCACTGAGGTCTGGGAGGGACACAGGGGCCAGCAGCTGGCAAGGCACTGGCCTGCAGACGGCGCTTTGGGCTGGAAGAGCTAATTCCCAGATAACCAGCAGGAGGTGCCATGCTGGTGAGTTGTCACCTCACTACAGCACCTCTGGGAGGCAATACTTCCTCACTCGCAAGCAGAGTCTGAGTGTAGAAAAGAAACTTGCAATGAAAGGAGAGAAGTCACCCGACATTAATTAGGGAAAATGCAACAAGCAGGATTCATAAACCTAAAACTGTGAGCAGGACACTGACCCCAGAGTGCCATGGGCGCCAGGTTTGTATAATTTTGGTGGTGCCCAGAACAGGTCCAAGCAGAGCCGTCCCGTCCATAGGACGAACCGGGGCAGCTGCCCCGGGCCCTGCACTTCAGGGGGATGTGGGGTCCAGGGTGGCCTGGGCAGTTAGCAGGGGAATTGGCACCACCACCAGCAGCAGCGAGTGACCCAGCCTGCCCCACCCTGCCCCACGCCACTGGCTCCCAACATCGCTTGGGGAAGGGGGTGGAACCTGGAAAGAGGCAGGGAGAGGGCTTGGGGGAAGGGGTGGAATGGGGGTGGAGCAGGGGTGGGAAGAGACAGGGCAGGAGCTTGGGGGAAGGGGTAGAATAAACAGACAGATTTATTAACTATAAAGATAGATTTTAAGTGATTATAAGTCAAAGCATAACAAGTCAGATTTAGACAAATGAAATAAAAGCAAAACGCATTCTAAACTGATCTTAACACTTTCAATGTCCTTACAAACTTAGATGCTTCTCACCACAGGCTGGCTGGTTGCTCTTCAGCCAGGCTCTCCCCTTTGATCAGCGCTTCAGTTGCTTGGTGGTGGTGTCTGTAGATGTAGGTGGAAGAGAGAGGAAGAGCATGGCAACCGTCTCTCCCTTTTATCATGTTCGTTCTTCCTTCTTGGCTTTGCCCCCCTCTTTAGAGTCAGGTGAGCATTACCTCATTGCAGTCCCTGACTGACCAAAGGAAGAGGGATGACTCACTCGAGAGTCCAACAGACCCTTTGTTTTTGCCTAGGCCAGTGTGAACTGCTCCTCTGCTCTTGGGAGGATTTTGCCTGGGCTTGCTTTAAGCCATGAGGACACATTTTCAGCCTCATAACTATATACATGAAATTACAACCTATAACATAACATTATGTTACTATAACAACAATGCTTTGTGCATCATGAGCCTTCTGAAGACACCTGACATGACAAACTTTGCATTAGCTACCACACAATCATATTATAAGAATGAACATGGGGTATAAGGTGTTCCCCGAGGTGACCCCAACATTTGGGACAAGTTAAGCACAGTTCTGCTCCCCTTCATTCATACAATAATGACAACACATTGGTAACATCATTTCACTACCCCTGCATTCAGTACTAAAGTGATTTGTAACCCAACACCAGACAAAGTTGATCACTTTGAGCAACACCGCTCTATCTGCTGGATATCTAGGCAGAGTCTAGGTGTGTTCATGTAAACACAGTTTGCTCCTGAAGCCTCCCGGCTGGCTCGCAGCTAGGGGTCAGGGAAGAGTTCATTCAGACTCTGCTTACGCTACCAGCCCTTTCTTATGTTAATCACCTGTTAATCACTCTGTTTATAAACAAAATTCTGACTCCGGCATCAGGGGGGCAAGCTGGGAGCAGTCTCCTCTCTCCCCTGCAGAACTTGCTACATTGCACATTCAGGCTGCCAGGTTTTTTTGTTTTTTGGGGGGGGGAGCAACGCCCTCCCATGCTCCCCTCCACAAACTACGCCTATGGAATCCCTGCATTAGAGGGGGATGGGAGGGTGGCCCACAGGGAGTTTGGGGGGGATGGAGGAATGCCAGAGCTTGGCAGAGATGACCAGCTGGCTATGCGTGGCTGAACATTTACTGCCCTACAGCGTAATGTTAAAGAAGTGATGTATTTGAAGGGAGGTGTCCTGACCTTTGCCTTCCCCTGCTCCAGTTTATTTTCCCCTCCCACTTACTTTTCTTTATGCGACGGGAGGCTGCTAATTTCCATCCTCGCCCTACTAGCCCCTTTGGCAACAGCCACAATGAGACCCCAACTCTCACCTGGACACCGCCAATACCCACCTAGGCTTGTGCCAATGATGCTGCATGGCCTGACCAGCTGGAAGGGCTTGCAATCATGCTCCAAACAGCCCAGGTGCCCGTTCCCTGCCCCCAGAGCATTTCCTGTACCCTCCTCTGTCCAACAGACCTGGCAGCTGGTGTCCTGCAGGGAGCCAGGATCTCCCCCACAGCAGAGCCTTCAGCACCCCAGCCCCTAGGATCCCTGTTACATAGAGCTCTGCATGGCAGGCTGCCTAACCAAAGTGCTTGTGCCCATCCCAGACTTCCTGACAGTTTATGCTGCTGCCCAATCCCTCGGTAGGATTAGCCAGACTCACCACGTATCTTCAGCCGGCTGCTATTGCATGGCTCAGGAATGCCTGATTCATGGGATCCTAAGACTCCCCCGCCCCCCCAGAACAGTACTTATCTAGCTGTGAAAAAAACAAAGCCACATGTTCAGGTCTCATAAGAACAATCATACCTTGCACTTGTATGTGCTGGGTGCAGGGGCATGCCATGGTCTCCAGGGAACAAAGGGTTAACCACCCCTCAGCTGATCCCTTCCCCCCACATCTTGCTTAGGTGCTCAGGGGAAGGGTAAAAGTGGCTGTGAGGGAGGTGGAGAGGAGATGGAGAATGCCCAGGGGAGGTTGGGTTCCATGCGGAGGGTTAGACCCCAGCTGGGGAGCATCTAGGGTTTGCTCTCTGTTGCCGGTATTCACTCTCTTTAATTTCTTGCTATAAAGCTCATTCCCAAAGGAAAAGACTCACTCTGCGGCTGCACTCAGTTTTTCTGCTGCAGTGTCCCCCCAGCTCACATACCCAGCTCTTGCAGGTTTCTACTTGGTAAAGTACCACATCCTCTGAGTGCAGCATCACACTCCTAGCTCGATTGCACACCCAGGAGCTCCAGCCCTTTGCAAACACAAAGGAAGTTTTGCCATCCCCCGGGCCAGAAGTCAGGGTAGTTGCAGAGAGGCCCAGAGGGACGATGGCACGAGGGGCTGACTGTCAGAAGGGCTCAGCTCTCGGGTGGGCACTGAACCAAGGGCCAGCTTTCAGAAAGAGCCCCGCACCAAGATGCTGAGCTCTTTTGAACACTTTGCCTTAGAGGAAATGGCTAGATGTGCACATTAAAGCATGGCCAATAATATACTTGAGTAGCTGACAGAGGAAGGCAGTGCAGCTGATGTAGCAGCTAAAAGGGGAAGGGAGACCACTACACTACAGCCAGCTGTAGATCGGTCACAGGTCTCAGCCAGGACACAGGGCACCCGCTGTTTATCCTCCTGTATGAAAAACATGTTTTCTCCTCAGTAAAGTACCACATCCTCTGAGTGGTACAAGCAGCAGTGTCGAACTTCTCAATTTGTGTGCGGGTCTGAGCACCAGTGAATAGCAGAGCTGCTGCAGACTCGGAGCCCCTGGGAGCAATGCGAATGGGCCTGGTTTCGCATGTCGGGGTGGGGGCAGTTGGTTATAAAACCAAGATTGCTGGGATTTAAAGACAGGCAGGGGAACTAAACCACTAATATATATAGTAGCATTAAGGCAGAGATGGGGGTGAGTCACAGCTGCCTGGAATGGAGTGCTTGGACAGTCTTTAGAATTTGCAGCTCAAGAATGGTGAGAATAGTGAATGGTCTGACCTGGTCCCACCAAACCAGGGATATCTGGAGTGAATGCTGGAAGCCTACCCCTAACCCAGCACCTTATCCGAGCTATTGGAGGGGTCTGGGTAGAGTTGCCAACTCTCCAGGATTGTCCTGGAGTCTCCTGGAATTGGCATCAATCTCCCAGTAACTATTGAAAACAATCCGGGAGGTTTTAATAGGCTATTTTAAGAAAATGACATTATGTCATGTTGGGGAAAAAAATCTCCCAGAATAGCTTCAGTCAGAGTTGGCAACCCTAGGTCTGGGCTGACCCTACATGCCAGCACCAAGGAATGGGCACAAGATAGACTGGGAGATGGAGTTTGCCAGTCTTCACCATAAAATCTGAAACTGCAAAACTCATCTGCTTTCCAGTTTGTTTACTGAGGTTAGTGAATTTGTCGAGGGAACCTGGATCCATTCAACTGAACCTTGAATCTATTTATGGTTTCACAGGACACACACAAGTCAGCAGTCCTCTGGGAGATGCAAGAGGAGGGGAGAGTCTGAGGTTTTGACAACATTTAGTTTTGAGTTTGGAGGTTCAAAGGGCAGCTCGGGACAGTGTGTGCAAACTGACACAGAGCAGAACTAGGTGAAAAGGTCAGAGTGACACTCCACCCTCAGGCTCTAACTGTGACCTGCATGTTCTGGCTTTAGTGGACTTAAATCAGCCCCTTAAAACAGCTGCATCGGGAAATGTGAGTGTTTCACAGTTAATGTCAGTTAATGATTGAAAAGGAAAGAAAATACAGCATTAAACCATCAGCATTTCGTCTTAGATGCTGGTTTCACGACACTGGTGTTTGGTATATGGGTGTTACCATCACCTGGGTGTTACATTTCTGAACACTATGCTGCTGGGTGACCTTGGGCATGGCACTCTGTGCCTCAGTATCCCTTTCTATAATAGGAGGCTAACACTACTGAACTGCTGCCCCAGGGATCTGTGAGGCCAAGTGGCTATTTCTAAAGTGCTTTGAAATCCTTAGACAGGAGTTGCTGGCAATGTGCAAAGTGTTCTTAGAGGCAGGCTGACAGCAAAGGTTGTCCGACAGTTCTCATTATAAGAGCCTGTTTTTAGCTGCTGTTTATTTTGCCAAACTTTGACCTTTGGGGTTGAAATTTTCCATGCTGTGTCAGCTTCAGGCTGGATTTTTTTTGTGGGGAAAATTTCAGCCAAAATGGCCCAGCCGTTCAGAGACTAGGGGAAAAAACATGGGTTTTTGCCCATGTTATAAAATTATCAGATTTTTTCTTTGAACAGCTCTAATGGATCCATGCTTTGGAGTGGGGATTGGAATTTGGCAGGAACTTGATAGAGAGATGCCTTTGTGTCAGGGATGTGCCTTTTGCAATCCCAGTGAAAATCCATCCAAGTTTGGCCAAGTTTGTGAGACTGAAAAATCACAGTTTGCACCTGCTCAGTAGAAATGGCTTTGATTTTAGCAGTTAAAACTCCAAAGATTTTTGTCCTCCCTGAGCATGCGCCATCTCATCACAGCTCCTACGTGTCCCCAGACTGTGCTGTCAATGCCCCCATTGGCACTCGAGGAGGAAGCTGTCTGATTTGAGGGTAGAGGAGACAAAACTCAGGCCAGAAGGGAGGGAAAATATTAAACTGGGACAAGGTGTTTGGTGAGACTTGGACTGGCTGGGCAATGGGACTGAGCATGGGGGGGAGATGGGCGCAGAGGGAGGCTGAGACTAGGAGCTGGTGAGGAAAACAAGGGTGGATTGGGAGCCAGGTAGCTGGGGTGGAATGTGGATTGGAGGAGTTGGGGAAGGGGGAGACTGGGACCGGCTGGACAAGGACACTGGGACAAGGAGCCAGGAAATGGGGAGGTTGGGCAAGGAGTCGGGGTGGGGTGGGGAGGAAGCAGTGAGGAGCCCAAGAAAGATGACTAGGACTGGGAACCAGTGGGGGTGGGGAGGAGGAGACAGCTTGGACAAGGAGCTCGTAGCAGGGGTGGGCAAGGAAAGGTGTCACTGACTGTGTGTTCCACATTTTCTGGGTGCCTGACTTGAGACCCTGGGGGTTGAGTCACTGAAGTGCTGAGCACTCGCCACTTCAACGAAAGTAAATGCGAGCTATGAACACACAAAGTGCTACAGAGTGCTACGCACTCCGAAAAACCTGGGCCTAAGTGCCTCCGATTGGGCATCCAGAACTAGAGATCACTTGTGACCTTAATCTCTCTGTGCCTGAGCTCCCTCTGGAAAGTGGGGATGACACCTCCCCCATCTCACAGGGTGGTGTAAAGAGATACAAGTCTTGCATCATGGCAGGGGGGTGGACTAGCTGACCCTTGCGGGCCCTTCTCACCTTGTGGTTCTACTGCAGTGATGAGTGCCATAGAAAAGCCCATGAGGAAATCAAAAATTCTGTCTTCAGAGCAGCGTTTGAACAGTGGGCAGTAAATAAGGCCGAGGGCCACATATTGAACAGAGGATGAAATAAAATATTGACTAGCTGCTCATTAAATGAACATTGTCCAGTACTGAATGAGCCAGGGGTCCTGTGGCAAAACTAGCATGTGATCCGGTTATAAAAGACTGCATCATCACGCATCGCACCGGGGGCTGAATTAAGGATGCAGGGCACCCTGAATTCTGACATTTCCTCAAGTACTTGATTTTGTTATCATGTTCTTTGAGCATAATTTGTGTGTAATTGTAGACGAAATCAGAACTCAGGCTGAACCACAGCATGAGATCCATCCAGCCTCCTACAAATGCTCAGCTTTGGATTTAATGCTGGGCTGAATTTTTGCAGTTTGGGCTAATTTCCATTTGAAAAATAAACTAATATCAAAGGCTAACTGCCTGGAATGGGCCTATTCATGTGCTTAAAGTTATGCATATGATTTAGTATCTTCCAGAATGGGGGTTATAATGAAGAACCTTCGGGTATGTGCAGCTCTCTTATTAGTTGATAGTCTGTTTTCCCTCTTCTCATGATCTGAACAACTTTGATTACACTTCAATCAAATAAAATCCACCACGAAACAAGAACTCTCCAGGGAAGGGGTGGGGACAAGTGAATGTTTCTTACATTGCATCCAGTCTAGCTCTGCAAACAGACCAATACACCTATGTCAATGCAAAACCGGTTGAAACTGTTACCTTATTTGGAACTGCCGGCCATAAGCACCAGCGAGAAAATGCCACCTGAAATGAGTTGCATTTGCAGTTCTAACCACATCTGTCTCACTCATCTCCTTTCTGAGAGTGCCTCATTTATACTCACAAACAGATTTAATCAGTGCTGAGGATTTCTCTAACCCCAGTCTCCTTTGGATAGTGAGGCCCCACTATTCCAATTCAGTGAGCTCCCCAAAAGCAGGAGCCAGACCCAACAATCACAGGACTGGCTGAAAAATGCATGAGATTTCAGCAAAAGGAGAAACTGTTGGTTTTTGTCTTCTGCTTAAAAGCAAACAACTTTGCAAGGAAGCTCCTGCTCTCCACTGGTTCCTGTAGCTCTGTATTGGTGTACGGAAGGGAAGAACCAGGCAATAACAATGATTACTAGGGCTAGAGAATTTCTACAATTGGGGCTAATCTAGAACACTGCAAAATGTCTGAGAACAAGGTTAGGTTCAGACAATGTCATTTACAGGGTTCTGGGAAGACTCATGTTTAAACATGATCCCGGTTAATTTTTCTACTCTTGATACCAGAAGCACATGGAGGAGGGAGCCGCTCTAGGTTGAACGGTAAATCATGTGCACTGCGGACACTGGAACCAACCCTTAAAAGCTGGAGAAACCATGCCAAGATGCTGCCTTGCTTTGTTGCTTTATATCCTTGATGGAGATGCTAGCTAGGAAGCAGCCTCACTTCCTAAGGTATTGCTTTTAGTGGGGGATATTTAGGGTGCGAATGTTGCTTTAAAATCCTGTTCACCAGCTGCTTTTATTTATACAGCATCATAAGAGCACTTCACTCACAGGTAGCAAGACAGGATACCTGCCCCAAAGCTTACAATAAATGGATCAAGGCTAAGGGATAGGTACAGCCAAAGCCAGAGGAATTAACGGGGCTACTTAAAGGGGACCTGCAAAAAATATTGGGCTTGTGCCTTTTCTTTGGTTCAATATTTTTTTTGTATTTTCTAATGATTTTTAAGCATATCTGCTTTAAAAATACCAAAAAGAAATTCTGTCATTATCTGTTTTGTTTTTTCTGTAAGGTCTTTGATGGCTGGGGTACTGGCAGGAGTGACAATGCAGAGGCCATATAAGTGAAACTTGATTAAATGTGTGAACTAAAACACACTGGAGTTAATGAGAGTCTTTCTATTGACTTCAGTGGACTTTGGATCAGCCTCCAGTTGAAGGGGGACTGGTTTTTATTCAGACTCTGTAAAACTCTTATTTGGTTAATTAGATCAAATGTTCAAGAAGCATTTTGGAGTAAAATGCCTTTGTTAAAGTTTCAACTCCCCCACCCCTTCAGTTCAGAGCCAAGGAAAGTCACAAGTCAAGGGGAAGGGATCGCTCAGTGGTTTGAGCACGGGCCTGCTAAACCCAGGGTTGTGAGTTCCCTCCGTGAGGGGCCATATAGGGAACTGGGGTAAAAATCTGCCTGGGACTTGGTCCTGCTTTGAGCAGGGGGTTGGACGAGATGACTTACTGAGGGCCCTTCCAACCCTGATATTCTTTTATATGATTCTAGGTGCCTACATTCTTCATAAATTGTGGGGAGGGATAGCTCAGTGGTTTGAGCATTGGCCTGTTAAACCCAGAGTTACAAGTTCAATCCTTGAGGGGGCTACTTAGAGATCTGGGGCAAAATCAGTACTTGGTCCTGCTAGTGAAGGCAAGGGGCTGGACTTGATGACCTTTAGGGTCCCTTCCAGCTCTATGAGATAGACCTATCTCCATATTAAATAAAAAAAAGACCCTCCACACAGTGGTCTAGCTAAAAGCAGGGAGCACCAGACATAATATTCTTGAGCTCTGAAAATCAAGGTGGGAAAAGTAACCTTTCAGGCTATCTACAGACATTGCAAAGCAGCAGCTGTATTTCCCACTGGTCCTGTTCATTCCATTTTGTAAGTGTGGGAGGAAAGAACTGGGCCTTGAAGGGTTTTGTGTATGCAGGGTGTTTTCAGAAGAGCATTGAGGGCATTTTGCACTTCTGGCCTTTATTTGTTTGTAAATTCTAACCCTCCCTGTCCCCCACCGCCCACACAGGCCCTCTGTCAAGCACTCTTCAGTTTTTCTATTTTTCTTTATTTTTTTTTGTTTCCAAAATTAAATCTAACACCTCTCATCCCCAAGTTGTTCACACCCACTGATACCCCCTCCGCCCTGCCGTTCTTGCCCTCACGGCAAGAGGAAGTGCATGATATTGCCTTAAGAAGATTTCAGAACAACAAAAAAACCACTCAGATTTAAACACCACCCAGTCAGCTACGCAGTTAGCGTGCTTCCTCCAGCCCTGTGCAGGTGCCTGAAGATCGCTCTCTAGCAACTCTCGCATTGCACGGGATCTGCTCAGTGGGGGAGACAGCTGTAAAATGACAACTGAAGCCTGGACTGGCAGTTATGAAGCATCTTCTGATGTCTACTGGGATTATAATCCCCTCCAAGATACCTGCCCACCACAGGACCTACCCTACGCTTGTGTCTATATTCCCATGCTCTACTTCATCGTTTTCTTCATTGGCTTCATTGGCAACCTCTTGGTGATTGTGCTGATGGCCAAGAAGAGAGGCAGAAAGAGGCTGGTGGATACCTTTGTCCTGAATCTGGCTGTTGCCGACCTGGTCTTTGTCCTCACCTTGCCTTTCTGGGCAGTGTCAGCAGCTCATGGTAACAAGTGGTACTTTGGTGAAGGCCTGTGTAAGTTAAGCAGCTTTATCATCTCTGTGAACCGCAGCTCCAGCATCCTGTTCCTAATGGGCATGAGCGTGGAGCGTTACCTGGTGGTCATGAAGCGTGTGGACTCCAAGTCTACTGGGACCAAGAACTGTCTGATCATTGCCTGTGGTTGCATCTGGGCTGTCTCTCTCCTCCTAGGCATTCCCTCTCTGATGTATCGGAAGCTCAGCCCCTCAGAGGATAGCACTGGTGAATTGTGCGAGGATGAGGACTCTGTCGCCTTCCAGGTGCTCAGCCTGGCTTTGCTCATCTTGACCTTTCTCCTGCCCTTGGGAGTGATCTTATTCTGCTATTGCTCCATATCCTTCAAGCTGCTGAACCACATCAGCCTGGGAAAGGGGACGAAGAACTCCCTCCAGATCATCTTCACAATCATCTGTACCTTCATCTGCTGCTGGCTGCCCTTCAATGCCTTTAAAGCATTCCTCTTCTTCTCCTCCATGTTCCAGGGAGCAGATCTGTCTTGCTGGGCATTAATGGCTCTCAGGAGGGGCCTGACCATCAGTGCTTGCTTGGCCTTCATGAACAGCTGTGTAAATCCCATCATCTATGCCTTGATGGATCGCCATTTCCGACGCCAGGTGCTGCCACAAGGGCTCCAGGTCTGTGGCACTTTCCAGGAGACAAGGCAAACCTCGGCCTTGTCCTTCTCATCCACTACTGAGTCCAGCCTCATGTTCGCCAGCCGGAACAAGCCATCATCGCCTGCGTCCATTCGGCCAGAGATGTAAGAGGGGACGGGTAGGTTTACAAGCCTCCACTCTGTGGGGTGAGGCAGGCTACCTAGTTGCTGTTGCTGCTTCTTGTGTAGGTAAAACGCGCCGGTTATTCAGCCAGGTTTCAGGTTAATTTTGACAAGGGCTTTTCTTTCTTGACAGATCTCCCTCTAAAAGCATTGCTAAGCTACCCCCCAGGTCTATATAGAGCTGTAACGCCCGTCTGTCTCATCAGGGTGTCAGCAGAATGTTAGTGGATCCGCTTCTCTTCTGCCGTAACTCCACTGATGTCCAGGGAGCTGCAGCAGCAGAGTTTCACCCAGTATTCTTAGAGGTTATAACACAGGTTTTGAAAAGCAAGAGGCTGAAGATTTTCAAAGCTGACTAGGGGATTTAGTCACACAGCTCCCATTGAAATGAAAACCTCACCTAACAGCTGCTCTCTCCTTCCCCAGCACCCTTGGGAGAAGAGGGATTCTCCACTGGCCTTGCCTTCCCCTGCTAAGGAAATCAGGCACATGCAGTGCTTTTCCCAGGGGCATTCACATGCATCCCAGAAATACAGTGAGGGAGAAACCAGCCTGAATGCAGCCTCACAGCCAGCAAAAGCATCAGGGTTACTTAGGCCTGGTCTATAGATCCATCCAGCTACACTGCTCAGGGATGTGAAAAATCCACCTCCCTGAGCAACGTAGTGAAGCCGACGTAATCCCTGGGTACAGACAGCGGTAGGTCAATGGAAGAATTCGTCCGTCAACCTAGCCGCCGCCTCTTGGGGAGGTGGATTGGCTACAGTGATGGGAGAATTCCTCCAGCTGGCGTAGGTAGTATCCACACTGAAAGGCTGCAGCAATGCAGCTGTGCCACTGAAGCGTTTCACATGTAGACAAGCCCTTAGGTTTGCTCAAGCGATGACAGCATACACTCCCCAGGAGCTAGTAGCAGGGGGAGGGGGAGGCAGCAGCAGCAGCAGGGCAGGATGTGGCACTCCAAGTAGGTTTGCTTGAGCAACAAATAGAGAATTCTGGAGAGGGTAGGAGCCAAACTCTGGTCTCATTTACAAAGCCAGAGAACCAATTCTGCCAGTCTTACTCACAGGATCAATCCCTGCTCACGTGAGCAGCTCCACTGATTTCTATGGCCCACATCCTCAAGGGTATGTCATTGCCTAACTTCACTGGGAGCTAGACCCCCACATATCTTTGGGGATCTGGCCCTATGTGCTTATTCACGTGATCAAGGTCTGGCAGGTTTGGGCTCTGATGTCTGTGGGTTTCTACCAGGGAAACCAAGGTTGGAATCAGACCTGAGATGTACATTGTAAAACCGAATGCCTTAAATGTGTATTGCCACCCTCTGAATTTCTCGCTGAGTTATTGCAAATTCAATAAACCGTGGCTCCTTGCTCCTGTTATAGACATATAGTAACAATGAAGGCAGAATTACTGAAGCTGTGACCATGTGACAGATCCACATAGCGCTCTCTCTCTGTTAAGCAGTTGTATAATAAAGATGCTTTATTAAACTTAACACAGCTGAAAATAGATCTGGTAGTAAGAATCTGTATGTTTAATTAAAAGACAAATTCACAATTAAAACAGCTCAGTTCTTATTACATAGTTGTGTAATAAATATGCTTTAATACTGACTTGTTTTCCTGAGTTATTTTACTGAATCTAAGGAAGTCGATCTGGTATCTAAAATCAGTGTGTTTCGAGATAGACCTATTCAGCAGTGCTGCCACTGTACATTTACTGGTTAGCCCATGAGGATTATTTGGGTTACAAAACTTTTTTTATACACCGCTACCTCGATATAACGGCACCCGATATAACACCAGGGCCACCTGGAGGGGGGGGCAAGTGGGGCAATTTGCCCCGGGCCCCACAGGGGCCCCCACGAGAATGTCGGAGGCTCCCCCTGCCCATCCCCTGGGGCCTCAGCGCGTTGCGTTCAGGAGTGTCCCTGGATAGAGCTAAAGCGGCCTGGCTCCAGCGGGGCCTGAGCTCCTCCCACTCGGAGCCACGTGATAAGGGGGCAGGGCCTGAGCTCCTCCCGCTTGGAGCCGTGTGATAAGGGAGCGTGGCCTGAGTGCCTCCCACTCGGAGCCGCGTAATAAGGGGGCAGGGCTGCGAGCTTCAGCCGAGCGGCGGGAGCTCTGCTCCCGTGGAGCCACGCTGCTGCAGCGCTGTCCAGGGCCGCTCTTGGATGCGGCGCACTGAGGTTCCGAAAGATGGGGGAGGTGGGGGTAAGCGGCATGGTAAGGGAGCCGGGGGGGTGGATAAGGGGCAGGGAGTCCTGGGGACAGGGAGGGGGCAGGGATTCGGGGTGGTGGTCAGGGGACAGGGAATGGGGGTTGGATCGTGGGCGTTCCAGGGGTCTGTCAGGTCTTGGGGCGGGGGTGGATAGGGGTCAGGGCAGTCAGGGGACAGGGAGTAGGGGGATGGGTGGGGTCTTGGGGGGGCAGTCAGGGGACAAGGAGCAGGGTGGGTCGGGGATTCTGAGGGGGACAGTCAGGGGGTAGGAAGTGGGTGGGGTCAGATGGGGGCAGGGCCAGGCTGTTTGGGGGAGGCACAGCCTTCCCTACCCTAAAGCTCATTCAGCAGTTTGAGGCTTGCAGACAGCTATTTAACACAAAGAGCCAAGCTGTTATCTTTTCCCTTAGGGCTATCATCCCTTTCACTTCTCAAATGACGAATTATAGTCTATATTTAATTTCAGTGCTATAGGGAGATTCATGTCAGAGGAGGGTAGCTTCATTAAAATTAGCCACTTTAGAGTAACATGGGGGAAGGATCACATGAGAAGAGCAATATCCTACACCACCTACCTCCTTCCCAACCCTACCAAGGGAGACCCCTCCCTCCCCTGCATTCCCCGAGGCTCCCGAGGGGTTAATTCAGTGGTTCTCAAACTTTTGTACTGGTAACCTCTTTCACATAGCAAACCTCTGAGTGCAACCCCCTCCGCCTCGCTTATAAATTAAAACCACTTTTTTAGATATTTAACACTATTATAAATGCTAGAGGCAAAGCAGGGTTTGAGGTGGAGGCTGATAGCTCACAACTCCCAGTAATAACCTTGTGACCCCATGAGAGATCTCGACCCCCAGTTTGAGAACCCATGGGTTAATTTAATTTTAGTACCCTGTGTCCATTCACATGCATGTGCTATTTTGAGCATTTCAGTTTTCACGACATAGGCTCATCCCAGATTCTGGAACAAGCTCAAATGCTCAGTTCGTGGAGTATGTAAATAAGTTATACTAAAGACAAATCCACAGTAACCGTCTCCGGTTTGTGAGGGACCCCATGGAGGCAGTGTGACGATGCAGTTCTGGCGGGACCCAACTGAGAATGCCAATTCAGGACCAATTGCTTAAACACGGCAGTTACAGCCGTAGGCTGGGGTTTTTCCACCTCTAAGGCAAACCAAACCAGCCAGACAAAGAAGACTTCGGTTTTACCCCACTGGCTAACCACAAGTCACACAAGCAATTTCCTTAGACACTCCAGTCTCCCAGTATCACCACCAGTCCCACTCGTCCTGGGGATGAATGGTTATGAAAACCAACAGCCCAATAAAAGAAAAAGGTTCTCTCGATCCCAAAGAATCAAGCCCCAGACCCAGGTCAATATACACATCAGATCTTACCCACAAATCACGCTGTTGCCAATCCTTTAGAATCTAAAAGTTTATTCATAAAGGGAAAAAAGGTAGAGATGAGAGCTAGAATTGGTTAAATGGAATTGATTACATACAGTAATGGCAAAGTTCTTGGTTCAGGCTTGTAGCAGTGATGGGGTAAACTGCAGGTTCAAATCAAGTCTCTGGAGTACATCCCCCGCTTCATCAGACATCAGAGCTTCAGTTTGTAGCAAAGTCCCTCCAGAGGTAAGAAGCAGGATTGAAGACAAGATAGAGATGAGGCATTTGCCTTATATAGGCTCTTCCAGGTGTAAGAACATTTCTTTGTTCTTACTGTGGAAAATTACAGCAAAATGGAGTCTGCAGCCACATGGGCAAGTTCCCTGCTGAGTTACAAGGCGTATCTGCCTCCTCTCAATGGCTCAATTGTGTAGCTGATGGTCCTTAATGGGCCATCAAGCAGGCTAGGCAGAGCTAACACCAACTTGTCTGGGATGTCTCCCAGAATCACAGCACAAAGTTGAAATACAGACAGTATAGAGCTAATACTCATAACTTCAACTACAAGATGATACATACATATAGACAGCATAATCATAACCAGCAACCTATAACCTGGTCTTAGACACCTTATATGACCCCCTTTACATAAGCTTTGGTGCCACTATAGGACCTTGGTTGCAACCATGTTCTATATGGTCCCAGATTATATCAATAACATCACAGGCAGTTTCTAGGAAACAGATTAAATTCATGGAGGTTAAGTCCATTAATGGCTATTAGCCAGCATGGGTAAGGAATGGTGTTCCTAGCCTCTGTTTGTCAGAGGGTGGAGATGGATGGATCACTTGATCATTACTTGTTAGGTTCACTCCCTCTGAGGCATTTGGCATTGGCCACTAGCGGTAGACAGGATACTGGGCTGGATGTACCTTTGGTTTGACCCAGTATGGCCATTCTTATGTTCTAAGCTAAATGAACCCAAAGTTATGGAGACAGATATGAGTCAAGGAAGCCAGCAGAGTATCAGAAACCTGGAAAAAATCTCTGACTGGATGGGCTCAGGCGTTTGGTCACAAGCTGAGGTGGTTCAAAAGTTTTGGATTTTTTTTTAAGCAGAATTTTTTAATTGTTTCTTTAAACAATCAAACACAACAATGAGCAAATATTTGGCTACACACTTCTGAAACCCCAAACCATGTTAAGGTTTTGGCAGACTAATTTCAGCTTTTCAGTTAAAAAAACCACAACAAATTTTGAAGGAAAGCAGACATTGTCCGTGATTTTTTCTGCTTTTTAAAAACCCTTAGTTTTTGATCCAAAAAAAGTTTTGATGGAAAATATTTGTCCAACCCTTTTAATGAGCTTTAGTGCCTTTTAGCACTAGCTGATGCTGAGAACCAGTAATACCTTGTAAAGGTGACTTGAAAAGAATTTTTCTCAAAACTGGGTTTGTGCCGAGATGCGGAAGGTTTTTAAATGTTTATTTTTCCCAGGGCCGCTGAAGGGAGAGGGCGGGGGGGGGGAAGTGGGACAATTTGCCCTGGGCCCTGCAGGGGCCCCCACAAGAATATAGTATTCTATAGTATTGCAACTTTTTTTTATGGAAGGGGCCCCTGAAATTTTTTGCCCCAGGCCCCCTGAATCCTCTGGTTGGCCCTGTATAACACAGTAAAGCAGTGTTCCAGACGGGGCGGGCTGTGCCCTCCGGTGGATCAAAGCAAGTTCAATATAACACGGTTTCACCTATAACACGGTAAGATTTTTTGGCTCCCAAGGACAGCGTTATATCGAGGTAGAGGCAGTGGTGAGCTACAGCTGGTTCGCACCGGTTCGCAGGAACCGGTTGTTAAATTTAGAAGCCTTTTTAGAACCGATTGTTCCAGGACAACCGGTTCTAAAAAAGCTTTTAAATTTAACAAAGGCTCAGGCAGCTGTCCTCCCGGCCCCAGCTCACCTCCCCCTCTCCCCTGAACGCTCTGCCCTCCTTCTCCTCCCCCTCCCCTGCTTCCCGCAAATCAAATGTTCACAGGAAGCCTGAAACAAGCAGCAGGCAGGTAAGCCGGGCCGGGGCGGGGGGGCGGCGCACGCAGCCCAGTCCGGTTCCCCCTGGCCCTGGCCGAACGCCCCAGCCCAGTCCCGGCCAAGCACCCCCGGCTCGGGCTGGTCCCGGCCGAGCGGCTCCGACCCGGCCCGGCTCAGGGAGTTGGGCCCCGCGGCGCCGGTCCCGGTGCTGGCTGAGCGGCTCCGGCCTGGCTCAGGGAGTCGGGCCCCACGGCGCCGGTCCCGGTGCCGACCGAGTGGCTCCGGTCCGGCCTGGGGAGTCGGGTCCTGTGGCGTCGGTCCCGGTGCCGGCCGAGTGGCTCCGGCCCAGTCCCGGTCACGGCAGAGCAGACCCGGTCCCGGCCCCAGGCAGTGTGGTAAGGGGGCAGGGAGCAGGGAGGGGGTGTTCGGTTGGTTGTGGGGGGGTGGATGGGGTCAGGGCGGTCAGAGGGCAGGGGACAGGGGGATTGAATGGGGGCAAGGGTCCCGGGGGCAGTCAGGAAGGAGCAGGGGTTGGATGAGGTGGTGGGGGCAGTCAGGGACAGAGAGAAGGGGTGGTTGGATGGCGCAGGGGTCTCGGGGGGCCATCAAGAATGAGAGGAGGGGTTGGATGGGGCAGCAGGGGGCAGTCAGAGGACAGGGAAGGGGGGGGATGGGTCAGGGGTCCCCGGGGGGGAGTGTCAAGGAACATGGGGAGGTTGGATGGGGCATGACCCCCAGGGGGGCACGACCTCCTCATGAGGTGAGGAGGAGGGAACCTGTTAATATTTTGGCAACTCATCACTGGGTAGAGGTGCACTATATTTCCCTGACTTCTGCTCTATACTCAGGGCCGCCCAGAGGGGGGGGCAAAGGGGGCAATTTGCCCCGGGCCCCGGGCTCCGCAGGGGCCCCCAAGAGAACAGCGGAGGCTCCCGCCTCCGCCCCTCTCCTGGAGCCTCAGCGCATCAAGCGCCGTGTCTCCGGCGGGGCCCCTGAGCCCCGCCCCACTCAGAGCCGCGTGGTGAGGGGGCGGGGCTGGGAGCTCCGGGCTGAGCTCAGCTCCCTCCGCTTGGCGTGGAGCTCCCAGCCCCGCCCCCTCACCACACGGCTCTGAGCGGGACGGAGCTCAGGCCCCGCCGGCCACACGCGGCTGTTCCGGCGAGGCGCTGAGACTCCGGGTGAGGAGGGAGCCGGGGGTAAGAGGCTGGGGCCGGGGCGGAAGCGGGACCCGCCGCCGAAGCACAGCCCGGTCTTCAGCGGCGGGGGGCCCTTCCGTTCCGGGACCCGCCACCGAAGACCGGGCTGCACTTCAGCGGCGGGTCCCGCTTCGGCGGTAATTCGGCGGCGGGGGGGGGGCCCGCCGCGGGTCTTCGGGGCACTTCGGCGGCGGGTCCCGGAACGGAAGGGCCCCCCGCCGCCGAAGACCCCGGGCCCCCGGAATCCTCTGGGTGGCCCTGTCTATACCACGACCTTCCCACAACTTCTAAAAGCCCCAGCACAATAAAAAAATTGTCTTACTAATTAAATATCAGTTAATTCCTGAAACCTTGTTTGAAGTTTCCAGCTACCAGAGATGTCTGACACTCTTGTTCAGTCCCGGTAAGTGTGTTTTTACTAATCAGCTGCCATTTCACTCACACTTAATAACCTAATTAAATCTCATCATCAGGCTTCTAGATCCCAACCATCACCTCTCCTGGGCGAAGACCCACATCTCTCTCCCTCCTGACTGGGGTCTTTCCAGCTGCACAGCTCCCTGCCTGCACTGGGAGTGCCCCAGCTCAGCAGACTGCCAGAGCATGCTGCTTTGCCTTCCTTCCTCAAAGTCTCTGCACAGTGCAGTTGCCACAGTTAAGTTAGCACACAGCCCTTTCTAAGCAAGTACAGGTATTCGTAAGGTGAAAGCATTACAGAGAAAGCAATAAAAGAACCTACACGCCTGCTGATAAGCTTACCAGAGCTCACCCCAACTCCAGCAAGGGCTTGCTCAGGTCCTTCAAACCCCACCAAGAGGGTTTCCCTGTGTTCATAAATTCATAGCAGCTTTAGCTCAGACCAAGCACCCCATGGATCTGAGCCCCTCCTAAACACAGCTTGTGCCTTTGATCTCAGGGTCCTGGGAACTGGTAATCAGCAGCCAATGAGCTCCAACGCAGCTTGGGTCTGGTGGGGAGAAGTTACTGTCCCCTCCTCCCAAGTACTTCCTAGGAAATCCACTCAGCTAACAGCTCAGTCTTCTCTGGCACATTGGTTAAAAGAGTCCTTCGGCGCTCATAACACTTCCTGGAGTTTGCATTAGCCCTGTCTCCCCCTAGAGTTGTTCCCTACACTCCACCCCACAATAACTGACATATTAACATTTTAATGCAATGACCTCCTAAAATACGGAAACTAAACTCAGCTGGCTTTGTCCAGGAACGTGCCCTCTCTGGCCCAGCAGGTTCGGACATGCTCACTGAACTGCACTACGGCCCTGTGATTGATAGCACAGATGGTCCCAATAGAAGAGCTCTAAACATGGGGTGGAGAACCAGGGCAATAGCTGCATGGTTTTGTAATGAATAAGATACTTGCCTCAGGTTTACCTGCTCAATATTACTCTGTCTGACTGCGTGGCGTTGAATGCAAAGGGGTTGTTAGGAAAAAATCAAGCAGGAAACAGCACAATGGTCAGTGCTAAGATAGCTCAGGCTAAACAACTTCAGGAGGACAATGGCTGGACCATGAGTGAAGGCAGATGCTCTCCTGAGGTGCCGGCCTAATATGACCCAGCTGTTTGGCCCAGGCTAGATACCCATTGGACAATGGCTGCCTAGAGAAGATGGGGCCATGGGGTGTGTGTCAGACAGACAGATCTGGAGCTAGGCTGTGTGTGCAGCAGGGCTGTGGCTGAAGGCACAGGCCCTGCAGGATGTGGCTGAGGCAGCTGGGCTCGTCCATCCTTTGGGAGAGGTGAGGAGCTGGCGTGTGGCCCCATCATGGTGTTAATCCTTTGCACTGCTCATTGTGTACCTTTGGGCGGATGGACTGTACAGCTGTTTGGAAAGAGCTGTTGTGAGTCCCTACAACCAGCTGCTGGCCATGACTTCCAGGGAGAAGGGTCAGGCCCATGGTGCTAGCATCTGGAAATGGGTCTGTGGCCATGGGATCCAGTCTAAGTAGAGGAGAGCTGCAGGTTCCATGCGGGGAGAGATGCAACTAGCGGAGAGCATGGTGGGTGGGCATGGAGGGTGCTGTCTAGGTAGCCAGTCTAAAGGGAGGACACCCAGGGAGACATGCAGGTCACTTGGAAGAAGCCCCTAGACAGCCTGGGGGACAGACCACATGGGCAGCATCTTTTTTGCCACAAGATACAAATCCATCCCTTGCCATCTCCTTTCTGTTCCTTGTTGTCCCCCCTCCATCACTGGCACCTTCTGGGGACTCTGCTCCCACCCCAGATCCACTCTCCCTGGGAAGTTCAATAATTGTCCCTCCTTCTGGGTTGTGTCTCCATTCCTCCCCCTCGCACAGGTTCTCTTCTCTGTCCTTCCACTCCCTCCCTCCTTCTGTCACTTCCTCACCTCCCCTCTGCCACCCACTGCACCCCAGGGTCTCGTTCTGGCTGCTGGGACTCACAAGTTCAGTGAGACGTCCCACTGGCAGGCGTGAGAGCAGAGTCAGGCCCAGGATCTGCTCTCCCTTGGGAGGACTCTCTCCTCTGCTCTTTCCCATGAAGGGTCCCGCCACCCTGCATCCCCCAGGTGCAGTCCCTGAGTCTCACTTTCCAGCTCAAGCTTAGGGTGTCTCTCCACCCCCCGGAAATTCTCCCTACTCGTCTGCCCCATCTCAGCCTTTTCCTGTCCAGTCCCACTGCGCCCAGAACCCCCCCAGTCTGACCACTGCTTCCCACCCATCTCCCAGCCTCTGACCCATTCTGCATCCACTCCCCTTTAGCAACCGGTGCCGCCAGCACCAGGCAGCCTCCCTGCTGCCCCTGCTGCATCCTATCCTGCCCCTGCTCCCAGACCTGGTGCCCTGCCTGCTGCCAAGCCCCTCGAGATGCTCCAGTATTGCCAGGTGCTATGGGTCCAACACTGAGTCTCTCACCCTGCAGAGAAGAGCCAGCTGGGCCCAGGGATCATGCATGCAGTGAATGCCAGGCCTCTGTGCTCCATTTGGCTCTGATGCCTGCTCTAACCTGGCCTCTGCGGCAGCTGCTGTGTGACTCCTTGGGGTGAGAATCCTGCCGCCAAGCACACAGACATGCCGGGTGCTGGCTGACCGGGATGGGGCTCCACTGGGCATGAGGGGACCAGTCTGTTCCTCTCCAGCCCCCTCCCCATCTACCCTGCCCTTCACTCACACTGCCCATCCTGAGTATGGGATCCTGCCCTGTCTCCCTCCTGCCTTAGCCATGTTATCCTGACTCAGGCCCTCTGCCTGCCTCCATCACTTTCCTTGTCTCCCTTCCCCCACGGTAGCCTTCCTCCCATTACCATGGAGTCCCTGCTCCCTTATAGCCCCGTTACCCCCAGGGTCGGTCCCTGCCCCACATAACCTGTCCCCTCACTGCCTGTCTGGGAGCCATGGGGCTGCATGGGCAGCGTTTCAGCCCGGCCTCTGGCTTGTGAGAGCAATGGGCTATGGTGGCCAGTGTTAGCGAGGGGGCTGGAGCATGGGGCAGCTTGAATCACAGTAATATCGCACTGGGTGACACCTCTGCCCCCATTTCCACCCCTGCTACCAGCTTCTACCCTCGGCACCCTCCCTGCCCCAGCCCAGGTCCTGGCTGGGAGCCCCACACAGGGCTCAGGGTCCTCTTGTGCCCTGCCAGCCCAGCCAGATACTAGCAACGGGGTAGGGGGGCAGAGCCAGCAGGGGAAGAGGTGGCTCCATGGAAGGGCAGATGCCTCACAAAGCCCCCTGCTGGATACAGGCAGAACTGCAAGATTGACAGATGACCCTGATCACTGAACACTGCCTCTCAGTGCAAAGGCTTTCCCTCTGCTGCCCTTGCTCACATTGGTGTGACACCCTGGGGAACAATCCAGACCACTGGGGGCTGTGTCACCCCTGTCCTGCAGCCTGGGGTGCCTTGCAATGCCTTGCTGTAGTAGCTCCCATCTGGGCTGCTCTAAAACAGGCTGCCATGATGCAAGCCACACCCTGAACATCTGTGTGTAACTGCAGCCTGCCGCCATATTTGGGTTACACTCTGGCTCTCAACAGCCTTGGTTACACTGCAGGGTGACCCCAACATACCACCAGTCCTGGATCTTCCCTCAGAACTTTATATCCTGTACGACTCAGCCCTCTCCTGGACAGTACAAATATAGTAAGTCTGTTATTCCTTTAAGGGAATAACATGCCAGCTCGTTACCATTAATAGTTACCCAGACACTTTAGTTTAAACACACTGGATTAGATCAAACAGTAAAAGAAGTGTATTAACTACAAAGAGATTTTAAGTGAGTAAAAGTAATGAGACATAAAAGCCAGAAATGGTTAAAAAAATAAAGATAAAACACTTACTAGTATCTACTTAAGAAACTAGCTTAGTTGCAAAGAAAACATTCTCACCACATGCTCCAGCAGATTATTGCCCAAACTCTGAGGCCCGGACCCCTCCCCCAGAGGCCAACAGCTGTTTCCCTTTGTCTTGTGAGGTGTGGAGAATGAGGTGAGCAGGGGGAGAGAGAGGGATGCTTTGGGGAGTTTGTCCCTCCTTTTAATAGTGTCAGTCCCTCTCCTGAAAAACATTTCCAGCTGAGACTCAGAAGATAAAAAGGTCTGTGTGGAAGGATGTTCCCTGCTGTTTTTTCACCTGTTTGAACTTCCTTTGTTTCCCTTCCTGCTTGATGATTTTGTTTCCTGCTTAAATGCAAATTAAGGCCAGCACCATGGGCAGCGAGTTTCGTATGCAAGAGAAGGTTCAGCCGACACAAACTACCTGATATGGCCCCGCCCATGCTCCATCCCCAGGCCTGCTCCTGCCTGCCTGGTGTTGTTACCTTGTGGTGGCCCAGAAGTTGGGGCAGGCAGGCTAAACCTGGGAGCTGCATTGCGCACAAGACCCACAAGCACTGAGTCTGAGGGCAGTCCAGCCACGCCGCCTGCCCTCCTGTCCAGTGCTGGGGGTGCTCTGTCCGCGCTGCCTGCCCAGTGCTGGGCCTGAGGGCCGATGGCCATGAGGGTGCTCTGAGCTCTCATGGGGGAGGGGGAAGAAGGGACGGGGCCTTGGGAAGAGGGGGAGGGAACAGGGGTTAGCTCCCCCAAGGGCTTGCTCACCCGCTGCCCATGGCCAGCACACATTCCTTCCTTTGTTTAGGACACACCTGACTTGTGCCTGGACAGGGCTGTCGGGTTTGGAACATGAATGAATAACATCCCACGGGGGAATCTTATAACTTCCCATAAAACATTGGGACACATTTTACCAGCACATTTTGACCAGAAAATTCTGAGTTTTCCAATGATATCTTACAAGGCATACCCTGTACAAAGATTACACTAGTGTGTAGTATGCGAACACAGGGGCATAGTCTGTCACACCTGCCCCTGGAGGCAGCAGATCATCCCCTTTTTTTCTGGACAGGGCATTTTTCCTATATATACACAATTTCCATATCAAAATCTTGTACGCCCTTGACTCAGTGTCTGATGCATCTGTACACAGTTTAAATACATTGTCAAAATCTGGACTGGCTAGAACAGGCTTCTTAGACAAGATTTTCTTTACCTTATCAAAACCCTCTTGACATGCCTTTGTCCATACAACTTTGTTAGGCTTAGTCTCTTTACATAGACCTGTGATTGCAGATACAATGCCACTGAACCCACACAAGCCTTCCGTCGGAGTGTAGCAGACCTGTGAAAGATTGGATCTGTTTTTTGGTTTGGGGTACAGGGCAATTTATAACGGTATCAACTTTCAAAGGATTAGGGAATATTTGACCTACCCCTACCCAGTTCCCAAGTAAGGAACTCTAGCTGCTCCAATTTTACACTGAGGGGCTTTTACGGCTAGCCCTGCCTCTGAGCTTTGACAGCATAATTTCCAAGTGATTTTTGTAATCACATCGAGTGTTGTGAACACTGCGATGTCACCCAGATACACCCTCTGCAAACCATTTAACACTTGGTTGATGAGTCTCTGAAAGGTAGCTCCTGCATTAAGTAACCCGAACGCTAACACTGTGAACTCAGAGTCCCACATCGGTGATGAAAGCAGATTTTTTTCAGTGCATCCTTATCTGAAGGACTTTGCCAATAATCTCTGGTTAAATCAAAAGAGCTGAGATAAGCTTTGTCTAAAATGGCCAATATATCATCTATTCTAAGCATAGGACATACATCTGGGACTATGACAGTGTGACACTCTTTATCTCGGGGGAACACCCTGCACCCCCATGTTCATCCTTATAATATGATTGTATGCTAATCAATGCAGAGTTTGTCACGTCGGGTGTCTTCGGAAGGCTCTTGATGCACCGAGAATTGCTGTTACAGTAATGTTATAGGTTGTAATTTCATGTATATAGTTATGAGGCTGAAAATGTGTTCTCGTGGCTTAAAAAAGCCCAGGTAAAACTCTTCAGGAACAGTGGGGCAGTTCACTCCTCATCAGGGCATATATGGGACAAACCCAGCCCAGCCTACCAGGAACAAAGGACACTGTCCTAGGCAACAAAACAAAGGGTCTGTTAGACTCTCAAGTGAGTCACCTCACTTCCTTTGGTCAGTTTGGGACTGCAGTGAGGTAATGCTCACCTGACCCCAAAGGGGAGGGGCAAAGCCAAGAGGGAAGAAAGAACATGGTAAAAGGGAGAGACAGTTGCCGTGCTCTTCCTCCTCTATCTACAGACATCACCACCAAGCGACTGAAGCGCTGATCAAAGGGGAGAGCCTGGCTGAAGGAAAAACAGGAACCCTGTGGTGAGAAGCATCTAAGTCTGTAAGGGCACTGAAAGTGTTAAGATCAGCTTAGAATGTGTTTTGCTTTTATTTCATTTGACCAAATCCAACTTGTTGTGCTTTGACTTATAATCACTTAAAATCTATTGTTGTTAATAAATCTATTTATTTATTATACCTGAAGCAGTGTGTTTGGTTTGAAGCATGTCAGAGACTCCCCTTAGGATAACAAGCCTGGTGCATATCAATTTCTTTGTTAAATTGACGAACTCATATAAGCTTGTAGCGTCCAGCGGGCATAACTGGGCACTGCAAGACAGAGGTTCCTAGGGTTGTGTCTGGGACCAGAGAACAACATGACGGGGAAAGGAGTCCAGAAGAGCTGGCTGTATTTTAAAGAATCCTTATTGAGGTTGCAGGAACAAACCATCCCAATCTGTAGAAAGAATAGTAAATATGGCAGGCGACCAGCTTAGCTTAACAGTGAAATCCTTGCTGATCTTAAACGCAAAAAAGAAGCTTACAAGAATTGGAAGATTGGACAAAGGAGTATAAAAATATTGCTCAGGCATGCAGAGGTATAATCAGGAAGGCCAAATCACACTTGGAGTTACAGCTAGCAAGAGATGTTAAGAGTAACAAGAAAGGTTTCTTCAGGTATGTTAGCAACAAGAAGAAGTCAAGGAAAGTGTGGGCCCCTTACTGAATGAGGGAAGCAACCTAGTAACAGAGGATGTGGAAGAAGCTAATGTACTCAATGCTTCTTTTGCCTCTGTCTTCACGAACAAGGTCAGCTCCTAGACTACTGCACTGGGCAGCACAGCCTGGGGAGGAGGTGACCAGCCCTCTGTGGAGAAAGAAGTGGTTCAGGACTATTTGGAAAAGCTGGATGAACACAAGTTCATGGGTGCTAAAGGAGTTGGTGGATGTGATTGCAGAGCCATTGGCCATTATCTTTGAAAACTCATGGTGATCTGGGGAGGTCCCGGATGACTGGAAAAAGGCTACTGTAGTGCCCATCTTTAAAAAAGGGAAGAAGGATGCTCTGGGGAACTACAGGCCAGTCAGCCTCACCTCAGTCCCTGGAAAAATCATGAAGCAGGTCCTCAAGGAATCAATTCTGATGCACTTAGAGGAGAGAAAAGTGATCAGGAACAGTCAACATGGATTTACCAAGGGCAAGTCATGCCTGACTAACTTAATTGCCTTCTATGACAAGATAACTGGTTCTGTGGATGAGGGGAAAGCAGTGGACGTGTTATTCCTTGACTTTAGCAAAGCTTTTGATATGGTCTCCCACAGTATTCTTGCCAGCAAGTTAAAGAAGTATGGGCTGTATGAATGGACTATAAGGTGGATAGAAAGCTGGCTAGGTCGTCAGGCTCAACGGGTAGTAATCAATGGCTCCATGTCTAGTTAGCAGCCGGTATCAAGAGGAGTGCCCCGAGGGTCGGTCCTGGGGCTGGTTTTGTTCAATATCTTCATTAATGATCCAGAGGATGGCATGGACTGTGCCCTCAGCAAGTTTGCAGATGACACTAAACTGGGAGGAATGGTAGATATGCTGGAGAGTAGGGATAGGATACAGAGGGACCTAAACAAATTAGAGGATTGGGCCAAAAGAAATCTGATGAGGTTCAACAAGGACAAGTGCAGAGTCCTGCACTTAGGACAGAAGAATCCCATGCACTGCTACAGACTAGGGACCGAATGGCTAGGCAGCAGTTCTGCAGAAAAGGACCTAGGGGTTACAGTGGACGAGAAGCTGGATATGAGTCAACAGTGTGCCCTTGTTGCCAAGAAGGCTGTATAAGTAGGAGCATAGACAGCAGATTGAGGAACGTGATTATTCCCTTCTATTCGACATTGGTGAGGCCTCATCTGGAGTACTGTGTCCAGTTTTGGGCCCCATACTACAAGAAGGATGTGGAAAAATTGGAAAGAGTCCAGCGGAGGGCAATGAAAATGATCAGGGGGCTGGGGCACATGACTTATGAGGAGAGGCTGAGGGAACTGGGGTTATTTAGTCTGCAGAAGAGAAGGATGATGGGGGATTTGATAGCTGCTTTCAACTACCTGAAAGGGGGTTCTAAAGAGGATGGATCTAGACTGTTCTCAGTGGTACCAGATGACAGAACAAGGAGTAATGGTCTCAAGTTGCAGTGGGGGAAGTTTAGGTTGGATATTAGGAAAAACTTTTTCACTAGGAGGGTGGTGAAGCACTGGAATGGGTTACCTAGGGAGGTGGTGGAATCTCCTTCCTTAGAGATTTTTAAGGCCAGGCTTGACAAAGCCCTGGCTGGAATGATTTAGTTGGGAATTGGTCCTGCTTTGAGCAGGGGGTTGGACTAGATGACCTCCTGAGGTCCCTTCCAACCCTGATATTCTATGATTCTGTTGGCACATGCTAGAGGCTGTGCGTGAACAGCCAAGGAGAGACTGTGCGTGAACAGCCAAGGAGTGGGGGTTCTCACAGCAAAACAGGGTAAGGCTGGCTCCCAGAGTCAAGGATTGGAGTGACCTAGCAGATCTCCAGTCCTGATAACACCAGGGGAACATCACAAACAGCACTGAGTTTTCTATAATAAACACAAAAATCTTGGAGTGTTGTCTTTTTTAATGACCAAGAACACAAGTGATGACTAAGAACTGTCAGACTCTTTAATTACTCCCATGTCAAATATGCTTTGGGTTTCTGTATGAATTAGTTCCTCCACCTTGTTAGAGGCTGGGTAGGAGCTGTTGGGAGGTGGCTGTGGTCGTTTTTCAGCAAGTGTCTGGCTTGCTAGAAAACACTTTGTGTTCTTGCAGCACAGATAACACCTCTTCCCTTCCAACTGGCATTAACTTACTGCAGACATCAATGCTTTCCACAGATGAGTCAGTTTGGCATTCAGCCATCAAATCAGTGAGGTGGTGTGCCTTGGTTTCCCCTTCTACACAGGGGATATTTGCTGTAGCTTCCCTGCTGTGAAAGGCTTTAAGTCTGTTTACATGTATGAGCTGTGGGATGACATTACCATGAGCCGTCCCACATTTTAACATGATATGTATCTTCATTTACCACTTCTACCACCACAAAGGGTCATTCCCAAGAGTTTGGCATTTTGTACTTTTCCCACAGGGCTTAACACTAACTCCAAAACTCCTGTCACAAAAGAGTGTTTACAAGTAGGCTTATCATAGCACGCCTTTTGTCTGGCCTGAATGTCTGTGAGGGGAGTTTGAACAATACCCATCATGTCTTAACTCTATCCTGAACCTTTATATGTATTCAGTTACTGGCTCTGCCTCAGTGTCCCTTTCCCAGGAATCTCTGATGAGATCAAGGGGTCCCCTCACTTTCCTTCCATATAGGAGATCAAACGGGGAGGACCCTGTTGATTTTTGGTGTACTTCTCTGTAAGCAAACAGCAAATATGGTAGCAACTCCTCCCAATCTTGAACTCTTATTTGCATACATCCCCAGCATAGATTTTAGAGTCCCATTGTATCTTTCTACCAAACCATTTGTCTCTGGGTGACACAGGGTGGCATTTATTTGTTTCACCCCACACTACCTCCATTACTCACTGAATAGCTAGACATGAAATCTGACCAATGGTCAGGTAATATCTCTTTAGGGAAACCCACTTTGCTAAAGATAGTGACAAGGGCTCTTGCAACAGATTCTGCCTCAGTGTTAGGCAGAGCTACTGACTCAGGACAGCTAGTGACAAAATCCCCCACCACCAGGATACATTTCTTCCATCTTTGGGTAGGACATGACAAAAGGCCCACAATGTCCACTGCTACCCTCAAAAATGCCTCTTGTATCACAGGCTGAGTATAGGGGAGCTTTCTGGAGTCCTGCAAGTCTCATTCTCTCTTGACACAAGACATAAGACCTGCAACAGTCCCTCACATCAGTCTGTGTTCCTGTCTAGTAGAATTTTCTTTCACCTCTTCAAGGTTCTCTGTGCCCCGAAGTGACCAGCGAAGGGACAATCATGTACTAACACCATTAAATTTCTATGGTGCTGGGTGGCCACAACCAACTGCTTATAGGGCTGCCCAGGGCTTTTGTTTTTCCTCTTGAAGCCTCCCAATACAACCTTCCATCTTCTTCAAAAAACCTCTCCTTGTTTCCCAGGATTGGGGCCCTCTCTAGGACACACTCTCTTATGCTTTCTAGAATAGTATCTAGCCTTTGTTCAATGGCAAAACGCTGATATCTGGGACAGGTTCTTCAGTCACAGGGGTCATCTCCTCCCCCTGGCCAGCATTGGCCACTCCCACACCTGGAAACACACTGGTCATTCTGGTGCAGAGGAGTTAGAGAGACCTTCCCTTCTCCCCACGAGCAGTTTGTCGGGCTTTCCCACTCCCTTCTGGGGTTCCAGCACAACATTCCCCTTTGCTGCAGGTTACCACACTAATAGCCTTAGCCATGTGCAAATTATGTACCAAGTACATAAAGCTGTCAAACACCTTCTAAGCCTTCCCGTTCCATGTGCACCATGGCTAGAGGAATCTTATGTCCCCCACTGGCAGATGCTCCACTTCCTGGCCAGGCAACATGCCAATATTTGGAGCACACTTCCCCAGAGCAGAGAAATCTGGGCTCCGGTGTCTCTCCACCTTACACACTCCTTGCTATTTCCTCTGTCAACTTTAATAAATTCCATACCTATGCCCTCAGGATCCGCCCTCCTAAGACTCATCCAGTGAGCTCTGGGGCTTCTGTGTTAAGCCCTGGGTTGGGCAGAGTTTAGCGGATTTCTCAATGGAGTTACATTGGAAACATCTTCCTGGATCCTCTTCCTTCACAGCAGGAGGGGAGTGATTCTGGGGGGTGAGTTCCTGGGCTTCAACCACCCTCCTTCCCAGATGTAAAACAGGGTCCCCCCTTTACACTGGGTTTGTGTACTCCTCCTTCTGTGGCTTGTGTTCATTAGACATTTGGACTTGCACAAAGTGGTCAGCCAGAACATGCATGGCTTCCGCAAAATGTAAAGATTTGTCCCATAACATATTCCTAACCTTGTCAGTGCATGTATTTAAGTAATGTTCTTGAGCAACGAGATTAAACATCCTCATCCCTTTCACCATTAGGGCTCACATTTTATTGGCATATTCTCTATGACTTACATCAGCACTTTCCCTGAGATTCCTATATTTCAACCTATACACTTAGGAGTAATTTTAAACCTTTGCAAAACAGCTTTTTAAAATTCAGAAAATTTCAAAGCTTCCTCAATCTGCATTTCATTAAATGCATTTAAAGCTTTACCAGAGTGTGTTGCTATCAGGGTGGGGTCTTTCTTGTCTTCAGGAATATTATAAACCTCTCATAACCTTTCAAAAGCAGTAAGGTATTCTTCAATGCAATGTGTCCCCTTCTGTGCAGGGAACTTGTCCCAGATGAGGGTTCCTTGAGCAGGGGAGAGATTAGTGTTAGGATTAGGGTGGGATCTGGCCATGTTTTGCCATCATGTCCAGATTATGATTCTTCTCCTTCTTTAGGGCCTCTTTCTCTTGCAGATCCAAGGCTCACTTGTTGGCAGCTTCCTGCTCCTTCTTTTCTAGGGGCTCTTTCTTCTCTCTCTAGTCTGGCCAGTTCTAGCTTTGCAGCTGTTTTGCTGGGGCTCACATTGACACTTTCCTGTTTCTATTTCCCATACCCAAAATAAGCAAACAGAAAACAACAAACTGTTACCTCTCTGTGACTGTTTGAAGCCACCACACTTGACACTCACTCAAAGCTGCTACACCAGGGCTTAAGGTGTAAACCTCATTTACAATAACAAGCTGTGCACACACCCCAGTTTGCTGCACCACTATGAGATACTGAGGCACAGTCCAGACCAGTGGGGGGCTGTGTCACTCCTGCCCTGCAACCTTAGGTGCCTCATAGTGTCTTACTGGAATAGCTCCTACCTGGGCTGCTCACAAACAGGCTTCCAGCATGCAAGCCACTCCCTAAGTACCTGTGTGTAACTGCAGCCTGCCAGCTGCACCCAAGCTCTCACCAGCCTTGGTTATACTGCAGGGTAACCCCAACATACTCCCAGTCTCAGTTTCCCCCCCAGAACTGTATGTCCTGTACTGTTCAGCCCAGTTGTGGACAGTACAAATATATTAAGTCCATTATTCCTTTAAGGGAATAACATGACAGCTTGATACCTTGAATAGTTTCCCAGACACTTCAGTTTAAACACACTGGATTAGATCAAATAGTAAAAGAAGTTTATTAACTACAAAGGCCTTGGCTACACTGGCGCTTTACAGCGCTGCAAGTTTCTCACTCAGGGGTGTGAAAAAACCACCCCCCTGAGCGCAGCAAGTTACAGCGCTGTAAAGCGCCAGTGTAAACAGTGCCCCAGCGCTGGGAGCATGGCTCCCAGCGCTGCAAGCTAATCCCCATGGGGAGGTGGAGTACGTGCAGTGCTGGGAGAGCTCTCTCCCAGCGCTGGCGCTGCGACCACACTCACACTTCAAAGCGCTGCCGCGGCAGCGCTCCTGTGGCAGTGCTTTGAAGTTTCGAGTGTAGCCAAGCCCAAAGAGACAGATTTTAAGTGAGTACAAGTAATGAGACATAAATGTCAGAAATGGTTACAAGAAAAATAAAGATAAAATGCTAAGTAGTATCTATTTAAGAAACAAGCATAGTTGCAAAGCAAACGTTCTCACCACATGCTCAAGTAGATTACTCACCAAACTTTCAGGTGAGGACCCCTCCCCCAGAAACCAACCGCTGTTTCCCTTTGTCTTCTCAGGTGTGGAAAATGATGTGGGCAGGGAAAGAGAGGAGGATATTTGTCCCTCCTTTTTATAGTTTCAGTCCCCCTATCGAAAAACATTTCCAGCTGAGACCCAGGAGGCAAAAAGTCTATGTGGAAGGATGTGCCCTGCTGTTTTTTTCACCTGTTTGAACTTCCTGCTTGATGAACCTGTTTCCTGCTTAAATGCAAATTAAGGAAAGAACACATTCCTTCTTTTGGTTAGGACAGACCTGATTTCTGCCTGGGTGTGGCTCTCTGTACCTCAAAACAGCACCCTGAAACCCTCATATTCATCATTCATATTGCATACAAAACGTCATGTAAGATATCATAGGAAAGGTCATGATCTGCTGAAACTCATTGTCCTGTCAAAATATGTATATCATTAATGTGTATGAACTTATGAGATTTTCTTGTATGTTTTTTTCTGAAATATGTTGTCAGTTTGAGAGTTCTCCAGTTCTCTAGTGACAACAAAGAAGATGACCCACTCACAGGAGGGTGTTAAATGACCATTAATCAGCAGGGGAATTGTGATCAAGAGATTTACAATGTTGTAAGAGGGCTGTGCAAGCATCACACAATGAGGGATTGCTCAACCCTGTGGCTCAGCAAAACCCTCCAGGACATGTCTGGGCTGGTGTTTTCAAGGTACACGGGCTGAGGATATAAAATAGGGGACAGTAGCATCATGCTTTGGCCTTTCTCCTTCCCACACTTATGCCAGAAGCAACAAGAACCCTGGGAAGATGAAGACTTGAACTGAGGAGACTGGTTCAGGCTTAAGGGAAAACCTGTGTATTAAGGGCTGTAACCTACCTGCAACATCTAGTGGGGTGAGAAAATGTGCTTGATCCAAATACTGCCTAGTCTAATAAGGTTTAAGATTTAGACTGCGTGCTTACCTTTTTATTTTCTTTGGTAGCTATCTCTGACCTTTTGTACCTACCACTTATAATCACTCAGAATCTATTGTTCTGTAGTTCATAAATCTGTTTTATATTTTACCTAAAACAGTGGGTTTTGGCTGAAGTGCTTGGGAAATAGTTCAGGTTACAAAGGCTTGTGTGTCTCCTCTCCTTATCAAGGGAGGAGTGGACTGGGTAATGACTTTACAGTGGTCAGGCTTCTGACCAGGGCAAGACAGTACTGCTCTGGGGTATAAGGCTAGGGAGCAGGAAGGAATTGGCTTGTGCCTTTCTCTGTGTGGTTTGTGAGTGGCTTTGGGAGCATTCGTACAATCTGTCTGGGTGTGGGGCTCCATGTGCAGTCGGACTGAGTGATAACAGTGCCTGGAGGGGTTTGCTACTTGTCACTAGCAAAGCATTGTGAGAGACAGCCCAGACTGGAGAGTTAAGAAGGCATAGCGGTCCCACAGTCCTAGGTTGTACCCCAGGGATCCCATCACACTGTGTAGGACTGTGGGGTTTGGAACATGTGTTAATAACCTCATACAGGAGAATCTTATAACTTCACATACAGTGTTGCCACGCACATTTTACCAGGGAAATACTGACCAGCAAATTATGACTTTCAAATGATACCTTCCAAGGCATACCATGTACCCAGATTATTACATGAGTGTGTTGGGTGTGAATACAGGGGTATATTCTGTCACCACTGGAAATAATTGTTCTCATAGAATAGGGAGGGAGACGGCCTCTGCGCTGTGTCCTGCTGGCGGGAGGGAAATGGTTCCTCCAGGGGCTGGGATGGAAGGGGCCTGAACTCCTGAACTCCTCCTCTGCCCACTAGCAGCTGGGTCCCCAGCATTGTCATGGTTCTGACAGTGATGTCCCAGCAACCCTCTTAATTAACCCTGTCCTCCAAGGTGGGGACTCTGGGGAATGGTTCCCACCCCAATCCCTTTCTCCCCCTTCTCTCGGTGAACTCCTCATGTTGCTCCCACAGTGGGCTCAGTGCACTGGGCTCTGCCATGGGGCTGCAGCTGTGGGATCCTGTGGGGGGCTGTGCGAGGGGAGCTGTGCTAGCCTGTGCCTGCTGGGGAAGGTCCAAGAGCAGCAGCTGACAGGGCCAGCTCCAGGCACCAGCATTCCAAGCAGATGCTTGGGGAGGCAATCTGCAAGGGGTGGCAGTCCATATGTTTTTGTGGCCCCAAGCAGGACCGGTGCAACCCATTAGGCGACCTAGGCAGTCGCCTAGGGCACTAGCATTTGGGGGGGCGGCCTTTTGGGTCCTTCAGCGGCGACCGCGGTGGACAGATCTTTGGCCATCCCGGTCATCGTCGGCATTTAGGTGGAGGGACCTGGGGCAGGGGGGCACGGGGAGGGCCACCTGCAGCAAGTAAGGGGGGGCGCAGCACGCAGGGGAACCACTCCCCGCCCCAGCTCACCTCTGCTCCACCTCCTCCCCTGAGCATGCCGCCCCGCTCTGCTTCTCTCCCTCCCAGGCTTGCGGCACCAAACAGCTGATTGGCGCCGCAAGCCTGGGAGGCGGGAGAAGTGGAACGGCAATGGCGTGCTTGGGGAGGAGGCGGAGCAGAGGTGAGCTGGGGTGGGGAGCTGCTGCATGGCTCCCCGGGCTGGGGAGAGCTGCCATGGGGAGGGTGCCTCAGGGCAGAGGGCGGGAGCTGCCATGGTGGGGACGGACGCCTCAGGGCCGGGGGGTGGGGCGGAGAGCTGCCACAGGGCTCAGAGGGGGGTGCAAGTTGGAAGTTTCGCCTAGGGCATGAAACATCCTTGCACCCGCCCTGGCTCCAAGCAGCACGCCGAACTGCCACTGTGGACAGCGGGGGAAGTCCGTGTGCTGCTAGGGCGGCACACGTGTTTCCGCAGTGGCGGCAATTCAGTGGCAGCTTCTGTCTTCAGCTGCCTGTGGCAGCAATTCAGCGTGCTGCTTGGGGCGGCAAAAACAGTAGAGCTGGCCCTGGCAGCTGAGTGTGTAACCATTCCCCTGTCCTGCCTCTTTGTCCCCCACCACTTTAGGGCACTCTGAGGCCACTTCCCCCCTTCTGAAAAGGTCAGGAGCACCCAGAGGGGCCATACTCCCGCTGAGCCCAATCTGCCCTGTCTGACTCGTCTGGAGCAAGCGGCTGGCTGGGACAGTAGGGAGTGGGGAGGTAGGAGCAGGGGCACCAGTGGTGCCAAATAGGGGGCTTGCTGGGGGCTAATGTGACCCCAAAGGTTTTTGCACCTACTCAAAGTTCCATAGGGGGCAGATCTGGGGTGGGGAGGGGACTGGCCCAACCACTCACAAGCAGGGTCCCGCACTAAATCTGTGGGTGTGGCTGGAGCGTCGCTCTGGCCATGCGATCCCAGCGCCACTCACATCTGACCTGCTGCCCCTCTATAAAGGCAGAGGGGCGTCTGGGCCACATGCTTGTGACCTGGCACATGGGGAGATGTTCCTGCACTGTGGCAAGCAGCGGGGGGGGTCTGCCCCGACCTCGACTCCAGTGCATGCACTAGGTGGGTAAGAGAGAGGGGGATTCCCCAGCTGGGAGAGAACCATGGTCCTTGAGGGGGTGGGAGGCACAGAGACCACCCCAGCCTGTGGCTGAAGGCAGCTGTGGGGCCACGTTGGGGATGACTACACACCACGGGAGGGAAATGGCCGTCACCTAGGCAGGGCTGGAAGAAGGTGACAAGGGGCTAAGGCTAATGGGGAGAAGGGCCTAAGTATGAATGACAGATTGCAAAACAATTATGAAGTCATCAAACATTTCTCTACATACATAGTTACATATTATTTATGTAAAATTAACAAGTTTATTCTACTCTCACGACACTCAATTCTTCAGTCAGATACTTCTGAGTAAGAGGTAGCACGAGGGATGCTACGCTGTCCTTCTTCTAGGCCTCCTTCCTCCTAGGTACTGGAGAACTCATCTGTATGAGGATGAACACTGCAACATCCCCCATCCTGCTCACCTCTCTCCACCTTGTGCTTCTACCCTCAGCTCTCCACGTGGCACAGTGCAAAGCCAAGCCTTGTAGGTGTTTCCCCCAAGCTATGGACCCTACACCACACACCCTATCTCACTCTGACTGCACTCTGGGAGGCAGCCAGCTTGTATTATGTAAAAGAAAACCACACAGGTGTAAAATCCACTGAGTAGTAGTGGGAAAATTACATTGGGTGGCATTGTATTTTAGGCTGTCTTGCTCTGAAAGCTGCCTCCCAGTGTTGAACTGGCTGAGAACAATGAATTTCTGTTTTCACATTGAACCCAAATATTATTTGCGGGATGATACCCAGTTTGTGTAGTTAGTCTCCAGTGATTCACCACATCAGGCCATTCTGTCACTAAGCTCTTCCACAATTAGAATCATAGAATAGAATCATAGGACTGGAAGGGACCTTGAGAGGTCGTTTAGTCTGGTTCCCTGCACTCATGGCAGGACTAAGTATTATCTATTCTAGAATGTGTGATCAGCAGCTCTGACATGAGGTTTTTTAAGCATGAGTTCTGTGTGCACCAGCCCCCTATGGTTTGCATTTGTTTGTTTTAAGATTTCTATAATAAAAAGGTAACAGCTAGAAGGGACACAGATCTTTAGATGGTTGCCCGGTCATAATATTTAGCACTTCTGTACTATGTTAGCTCTTCAAAATCACTGTACAAACATTAAAGAAACTTAATCTAAAGTCTTTCAGCTTTTGAATGACTAGGAGTTGACAAAACAGAGCTATTTCCTGTTGTGTTCTCTGCCCCCCTGAACAAAAATAATTAATTGACAATCAGCATCTTAAAAGAACCATTAAGGATCTTTCAAAAGAACAGTCCAGCCACGGCTGCTGTAGTGACACCCTTGTTACATCAGGTCTGGTGTTTGTTTAAGGCTGGTGTAGAATGAAGGGAGAGCTTCCTGTTTCCTTTCCATGTGTAAATCAAGCAGACCTGGATTATTTTTTTTCCATTAAAGCGCTCAGAGTTTAGGGGAGGAAAGTGAATGAGATTCTGCTTATACCCAGGGGCGGCTCTAGGCACCAGCAAAACAAGCTGGTGCCTAGGGCGGCCAAATCTAGGGGGCGTCCCCTGCTGCCGGGGGGGGCGGCAGGCTGGGCCGGCGGACCTGCCGCAGTCATGCCTGCGGGAGGTCCACCGGAGCCCCGGGACGAGCGGACCTGCCGCAGGCATGACAGAGGAAGCCTCTTCCCTTCCTGATAGCTAAGCAGAGCTCTGGAGAAATCAGGATTGTGGGGAGCTGGGATGGGATGGGATGGGATGGGAGCTTGTTTGTGTAAAATTAACAAGTTTATTCTACTCTCACGACACTCAATTCTTCAGACAGATACTTCTGAGTAAGAGGTAGCACGAGGGATGCTACGCTGTCCTTCTCCTAGGCCTCCTTCCTCCTAGGTACTGGAGAGCTCATCTGTATGAGGATGAACACTGCAACATCCCCCATCCTGCTCACCTCTCTCCACCTTGTGCTTCTACCCTCAGCTCTCCACGTGGCACAGTGCAAAGCCAAGGGGGCAATGCCTGCTCAAACTACACCCACAGCTGGCATGGGTTCTCGTGGTAACTGGATTTTTAGTGTCTGGTCACCAGTGTTAACCGGATCCCTGGCAGTGTGTTCCTGCAGCGCGGGGCAACTCAGTTGGCTGCTGGCTGAGCTCCTGCCAAGCCACAGGGAGCTGCTTTGCCTTTCCTGCTGGCAGGAGTGCTCCAGCCGGGCTGCGTGAGCAAGATCACTCTCACCTGGCCCCAGCCATGCCCCCTGCCTGAAATAGCCTTATTGTTAATCTGGCCCTTCACCTAGGGAGTGCTCCTTCCCACTGGATGAGTGAAGCTGCTCCATTATCGCAGAGACAAGTCCCGATGCCCATCCAGGCTTTCAAAGGCCGCTCTGCCTCCCTCCCTCTGCAGCGATAGGGCAACCTCCCCATTTCAGGCTTCCAGAGCGCCCTTCTGCAGCCAGAGGGTTTGGTGTCTGGGCTGAGCTATATTGGTCCAACCCTTCTGTAACACTGACAGACCCCGGTCATCAGTGGGTGGGATCAAATCTGGGACCTCTGGGAGCTTAGTGCCTCTACGCATGAGCTAAAAGCCAACTGGCTGTTAGCTAAGGCTGTAGCAGACTCATTTTATCTCTCTCTTTAAGGCCTGGTCTACACTAGGACTTTAATTCGAATTTAGCAGCGTTAATTCGAACTAACCGCTCAACCGTCTACACTAGGAAGCCATTTAATTCGAACTAGAGGGCTCTTTAGTTCGAATTTGGTACTCCACCCCGACAGGTGGAGTAACGCTAAATTCGACATGGCTAGCTCGAATTAGGCTAGGTGTGGATGCAAATCGAACTTAGTAGCTCCGGGAGCTATCCCACACTGCACCACTCTGTTGACGCTCTGGACAGCAGTCCGAGCTTCGATGCTCTGAGCAGCCACACAGGAAACGACCCGGGAAAATTTGAATTCATTTTCCTGTCTGGGCACTTTGAATCTGACATCCTGGCTGGACATCAGGGCGAGCTCCGCAGCACCTGCAACGATGCAGAGCTCTCCAGCAGAGGAGTTCATGTTATCTCTGAATAGAAAGAGGGACCCGGCATAGACTGAACGGGAACTCTTGGATCTGATCGGTGTGTGGGGCGAGGAGTCTGTGCTTTCGGAGCTGCGCTCCAACAAACGGAATGCAAAGACCTACGAGAAGGTCTCCAAAGCCATGATCCAGACAGAGGATACAGCCGTCATGCAACGCATCGCCGCGTGAAAACCAAGGACCCCCAGACAAGGCTACCAAAAAATCAAAGCGGCAAACGGACGCTACGGAGCCTGCCACCACTGCCCCACCAGTGACCGTGGACTCTGACGATGGGACAGTGTCGACGGCCAGTTCCTCGGTGATGTCCGTGGACGGGGAAGATGAGGAAGGGTTTGTGGAGGACGAGGCAGGCGAGAGCACTTACAACGCTGGTTTCCCCGACAGCCAGGATCTATTCATCACCGTCACGGAGATCCCCCAACAACCCTCCCCGGCCATTAACCCGGACCCTGAATCAGGGGAAGGAGCAGTCAGTAAGTGCTTTAACCATGTTAACTTTTATTCTTAATATAACAGGAATCTTAACTGTGTGAAAAGGAGGACTCTCTATATATGGGGATAGAACAGAAATCATCCTTGGAGATCTCCACGAAGCTCTCCTTGCGTTAATCAAAAAGCATCAGCAGGAGGTTCCTGAGGAGAGCTGCCTTATTGGGTGCTCCGTGGTAGCACAGTTTTCCGCGCGAGGCTTTCATGAGGTACTCAGGGAGCACTGCCTCCCCGAGCACGGCTGCATCGGGCCCTGGTTCGTGCTAGCTTTCACGCAGCATGCGCTCTCTATCTCCTTCAGTGACCCTCCTCAGGGTGATTTCGCTCGGAGAATCCTGCATCTAATTAGGTTAATTACTGTAATTTTACGCCTGGTCCAAAGTATTTTTAAAAAATCTACGGACAGACGGCATAGCACAGACTCAGCACGCAGCTGCGTGACGAGCGTAACGGAAAGCCAAAGAATATAATGGACGCTCATGGAGGGAGGGGGGAATGAGGACGCAAGGTATCCCACAGTTCCTGCTGTCTCCGAAAAGTATTTGCATTCTTGGATGAGCTCCAAATGCTTCTAGGGTCAAACACAGTGTCTGCGGTGGGTCAGGGCATAGTTCGGCAATTTGCGCACACACCCCACCCACCACCAGAAGTGAAAACAATCCTCTGTTGACTCTTTTACATGTCACCCTATCTTTACTGAATGCTGCAGATAGACGCGATGGTGCAGCACTCAACACCAACATCCTTGCTTCCCCCACGCTATGGATGGCTGATGGTACAAAACGATGGAAATCCATCCTCATCATCAGCCTATTGGCACATGGGGCAGTGCAAAAGGGCTGGTAACCATGCTGACTAGCATCAGTAAGGTTGATCAAGGGCACCTGTCCCTAATTTTTGATGGCAGATGGTGCAATATGGCTGGTAACCGTCCTCATCATTGCAACAGGGGGCTGAGCTCATCAGCCCCCACCCTTCATTGTAAATAAAAGATTCAATTGCCCCTGAACTAGCAGAGGGATGATGGGCTCCTTCATCCACAGTAATTAATGTCCTGCCTGGACTATCATTGCAGCTGGAGGCTTCCTTCCACTCATTTCTCACAAACAAGTCACTGTGTCTTATTCCTGCATTCTTTATTACTTCATCACACAAGTGTTGGGACAATGGTATGGTAGCCCAGGAAGGCTGGGGTAAGAACGGAATGAACAGGTGGTGTTGTTGCAGGAGCACCCCCTGTGAATAGCATACAGATCATAATTTCTGCAGGATCTGACACAGAGCAGCTGTGCTCTCTGGTTCTATGATACAGTGGTTATCTAGTACACTTGCCTATATTCTAGGCAGGACTGATTCTATTTTTAGATACCAAAAAGGAGGGGTTGACTCAGGGAGTCATTCCCAATTTTTGCTTTTGTGCCCCTGGCTGCTCGGCCAGGGGCACTTATGACAGCACCAAATGGGGCAGTGCAAAAGGACAGGTAACCATGCCCATCTTATTACCATCTTATTACCAATTTATGGTATGGTAAATGGTACAATATGGCTGGTAACCATCTCTGCTGTCATGCAAAAGCATGCTGCTGTGTAGCGCTGCTGGCCCGCCTCTATCAGCGGCATCTAGTACACATACGGTGACATACACAAAAGGCAAAACAGTGTCCATGGTTGCCACGCTATGGCGTATGCCAGGGCAATTCTGGGAAAACGGGCTTGAAATGATTGTCTGCCGTTGCTTTCCCGGAGGAAGGAATGACTGGCGACATTTACCCAGAATCCACCGCGAAAATGATTTCTGCCCCAGCAGGCACAGGGGTCTCAACCCAGAATTCACAGAGACAGCCTAGACTCAGTTAATTGTTCGCAAAAATGTATCTTTGCAAGGAATTCACTCCCTGTTTCCCATCTCACAGCTTCCACTGTCTCCAGACCTGCCACAGCATCCCCCTCGCAGAGGCTGGCGAAGATTAGGCGGCGAAAGAAAAAGACAAGGGACAAGATGTTCGAGGAACGTATGGGCTGCTACCTAGCAGAGGCGGACCAGCAGAGCCAGTGGAGGGAGACTCTCTCTCTGTGCCAGCGCTCACACAGCGAACGGGAGGAGAGGTGGCGTGAGGAAGACAAGCAGGCGACTGAAACAATGCTTGGACTAGTGAGGGAGCACACGGACACACTCAGGCGCCTTGTGTATGTTCTGCAGGACCGCAGGAGGACAGAGCCCCCCTGCAGTGTATCTGCAACCGCCCTCCCCCGCCACAAAGTCCCATAGCCCCCTCACCGAAAATAATCAGGAGGAGGGGCGGCCGGGGACGTGAATACTGTCACTGCACCACAGCACAGTGCTCAAGTACCCAAAAGCTCTCATACCCTATATTTGCCGAAGTCCTTCACTTCAAGACTCACAGTAGTCCCAATCCCAGTCCCATCCCCTAACTGTCTACTTAATTAATAAAAATGCTTTGCTGTTAATTACTATTTCCGTTATGTTTTTTCAAAGAAGACTGTGTTCGAATGGGGGGCGTGGGGAAGGGGGTGGTTAATTGCATAGGACAGTCACCTTTCCCAGGGTACAGACACGGGGGCAGGATCAGCAGCAGGTCACACACACGGTGCAGTCAGTAGGCAACCTGGTCGGTTTTTGGAGGTGGTTTCCAGGATCTGTGTGGGCAGGGGAGATGTGACTTTGCAGCGGGGGAGTGCGGTTACAGATTTTATACAGCGGTCCTTGTCCTGGACCGCTGAGTCACGCAGCTGAGGAATCTGTATCCGTCCTCCTCCACCACAAGGTCACATATCCGCCCGCACACAGAATTCCATAAAGAGGGATGGCAGGCTCCGTTGAAAGAAGCCTTCCGGCACTGCGGACCGCTCTAGGAGCAGGAGCCTGTCATTCCTTGAGTTTAGAGGCGGTCTTTACATCACCGCACACCCTACCCAGCACAGCCTGCGTCCCAGTTTCAACCCTTTCACGAAAAGTCATGAATAAAGAAACCTTTGTTAAGTAATAATGGGACATGTATTTTATTTTTACACGTGTGCTGGAAGTGGGGGTAACGGGGTGAACGGGGTATGTAACCGAAGAGGAGAGTCAACAGTAACTGTTTAAAGAAACAGGGGCAGGTTCAGCTTCTCTGTAAAGAAACTGAACAGTCACAGGTCACGCTGCTCGCTGCTCGCTGGTATTTGAAGAGTTCCTTGTCGCTGTCCCAGGCGCCTGTATAGGGCTTCATGAGCAAGTGCATTAGCGGGCAGGCTGGGTCCCCGAGGATGACTATAGGCATCTGCACATCCACAACAGTTATTTCGTGATCCGGGAAGAAACTACCTTCCTGCAGGCATCTGAGCAGCCCACAGTTCCTGAAAACACACGCATCATGAACCTTGCCCGGCCACCCGACGTTGATGTTTGTAAAACGTCCCCTATGGTCCCCCAGTGCTTGCAGCACCATTGAAAAGTAGCCCAATTTCTCAGCAGCTGACTGTGGAAGACGTGGACGATAAAGTGCGAGGAGGAGAAAACGGCGATGATTGCAGCGGGCTCCGTGCTTGCAGTGCTGTGGCGTCCGCGCTGTCACTGACCAGAAAAGTGCACGAACACATTGCCCGCAGGCGCTTTCACAGAGGGAGGGAGGGAGGTTGTGATTGACGGTTCAATGACGACACTTACCCAAAACCACCCTCGACACATTTCTCCCCCCAGCAGGCATTGGGGGGCTCTACCCAGCATTCCAATGGGCAGCGGGGACTGCGGGAACTGAGGGATAGCTTCCCACAGTGCACCGCTTCCAAAGTCGACGCTGGCCCCGTGAATGTGGACTCAGAAATTCGAATTAGTGTGTTTAGTATGGATACACAAATTCGACTTCATAAGGTCAAATCCACAAATTCGAACTAAGTTGATTCGAAATAGTCTTGTAGTGTAGACAAGGCCTCAGTGGTCTCAGTGCCACTAGATGGGACAGAGCACCACACCCAGAAAGTGTGCAGGTTACACTTCCTCCCCTCATTCCACCAGGCACAGAGCTTTCTCTAGCTCTGATGTCAGGCACTGACACAGGCACCACCATTCATCTGGCAGGAGCAAGGGGGCACTCGAGAGGTCCTGAACTAGCTGCCCGGCCGGGGTCTGCCATGCCAGTGCCTTGCAGTGTGCAAACGAGGGCCCTCCCCGACTCCCCTGCAGGCCTGACCTGGCTTCCTGCCATTCTGAGGCCTGGTCTACACTAGGCGTTTAAACCGGTTTTAGGAGCGTAAAACTGATTTAACGCCACACCCGTCCACACTAAGAGGCCCTTTATATCGGTATAAAGGGCTCTTTAAACCGGTTTCTGTACTCCTCCCTAACGAGAGGAGTAGCGCTAATATCGGTATTACCATATCGGATTGGGGTTAGTGTGGCCGCAGATCGATGGTATTGGCCTCTGGGCGGTATCCCACAGTGCACCACTGACCGCTCTGGACAGCAATCTGAACTCGGATGCAGTGGCCAGGTAGACAGGAAAAGCCCCGCGAACTTTTGAATACTTCCTGTTTGCCCAGCGTGGAGCTCCGATCAGCACATGTGGTGATGCAGTTAAAAATCAAAATAAAGAAAGAGCTCCCGCATGGACGATGCGGACGTGATCGCTGTAAGGGCAGGCAAATCTGTTCTATCAGCGCTCCGTTACAGAAGACGAAATTCAAAATCATTTTTAAAAAATCTCCAGACAGATGCCATAGCAGGGACTCAGCGCACTGCTGCGTGACAAGCGTAACGGAAAGACAAAGAATCAAATGGACGCTCATGGACTGGAGGACTCAAGCTATCCCACAGTTCCTGCAGTCTCTGAAAAGCATTTGCATTCTTGGCTGAGCTCCAAATGCTTCTAGGGTCAAAAACAGTGTCCGCGGTGGGTCAGGGCATAGGTAGGCAATTTACGCAGCCACCCACCCACCCCCAGAAGTGAAAGGGAAAACAATCCTCTCTTGACTCTTTTACATGTCACCCTATCTTTACTGAATGCTGCAGATAGACGCGATGGTGCAGCACTCAACACCAACATCCTTACTCCCCCCACGCTATGGATGGCTGATGGTGCAATATGGCTAGTATCCGTCCTCATCATCAGCCTATTGGCACATGGGGCAGTGCAAAAGGACTGGTAACCATGCTGACTAGCATTGGTAAGGTCAATCAAGGGTGCCTGGTCCTAATTTTTTGTGGTAGATGGTACAGTATGGCTGATAACCATTGTCATCATAGCAACAGGGGGCTGAGCTCCATCAGCCCCCACCCTTCATGTGTAAAGAAAAGATTCAATTGCCCCTGAACTAGCAGAGGGATGCTGGGCTCCTCTCCTACACACTCCTTACTGTCCTGTCTGGACTATCATAGCAGCTGGAGGCTGCCTTCCACTCATATCTCACTAACAAGTCACTGTGTCTTATTCCTGCATTCTTTATTACTTCATCACACAAGTGGGGGGACAATGCTACGGTAGCCCAGGATGGCTGGGGGAAGAACGGAATCAACAGGTGGGGTTGTTGCAGGAGCACCCCCTGTGAATAGCATACAGCTCATAATTTCTGCAGGATCTGACACAGAGCAGCTATGTTCTATGATACAGTGGTTCTCTAGTACACTTGCCCATATTCTAGACAGGACTGATTCTATTTTTAGATACCAAAAAGGAGGGATTGACTCAGGGAGTCATTCCCAATTTTGGTTTTTGCACCCCTGGCTAAGAGCAGCCAGGGGCACTTATGACAGCAACAGATGGTGCAGTGCAAAAGGACTGGTAGCCACGATCATCTTATTACCAATTTATGGCATGGTAGATGGTACAATATGGCTGGTAACCATCTCTGCTATCATGCAAAAGCAAAAGTATGCTGCTGTGTAGCGCTGCTGAATCGTCTCTGTGAGCGGCATCTAGTACACATACGGTGACAGTCACAAAAGGCTAAACAGGCTCCATGATTGCCATGCTATGGCATCTGCCAGGGCAATCCAGGGAAAAAAGGCACAAAATGCTTGTCTGCCGTTGCTTTCCCAGCGGAAGGAGTGACTGACGACATTTACCCAGAACCACCCGCGACAATGATTTTTGCCGCATCAGGCACTGGGATCTCAACCCGGAAATTCCAAGGGGCGGGGGAGGCTGCGGGAACTATGGGATAGCTACGGAATAGCTACCCACAGTGCAATGCTCCAGAAATCGACGCTAGCCTCGGACCGTGGACGCACACCACCGATTTAATGTGTTTAGTGTGGCCACGCACACTCGATTTTATACAATCTGTTTTGTTAAACCGGTTTATGTAAATTCGGAATAATCCCGTAGTGTAGACGTACCCTGAATCGGCACAGATTGACTGACAGATGGCAGCCGGAAGAGCAGATCCCGAAAGGACGGAGCCAGTGCTAACTCTCCTCCTGGAGACGTTGAAAGAGGGGCCTCCATTTCCAGCCATTAGTCTGTGGTTCTGAGCAAAGCTTCAGTCATCCCATTCCTCTTTCCACACAGAGCAGAACAATCACACGTGCGGGCAGTGGGAGACACCGCCTTTCAGCCTCTGTGTTCTCCCTGCTGCATCCAGGCTGTGTCAGCCTGCTCGACACCCAGCAAGCGTAGTGCAGTGTCTGATGTGCCAGAGATGCTCCTGAACCAGCCAAAGCTGCAGCACTGCAGAGCAATACTGGGCACTGAAGGGACCTGACCTGGTCTGCTGCCTCTGGGGGATCTCCCAGACACTGCAGGGTTGGAAATCGGACCCTGGCGTTGCAGAAGCTGCAGCTAGGGGTCAGCAGAGCCTCGCAGTACCAAATGCTCTTGCTGGCCAAGGGTTCTGGCCCTGGTTCAGTCCCACCAAGATCTGTTCTTGTAGCACAGGGGTAGGCATCCTATGGCACGTGCCGAAGGCGGCACGTGAGCTGATTTTCAGTGGCACTCACAGTGCCCGGGTCCTGGCCACCGGTCCGGGGGGCTCTGCATTTTAATTTAATTTTAAATGAAGCTTCTTAAACATTTTAAAAGCCTTATTTACTTTACATACAACAATAGTTTAGTTATATAGACTTATAGAAAGAGACCTTCTAAAAACATTAAAATGTATAACTGGTACGCAAAGCCTTAAATTAGAGTGAATAAATGAAGACTCAGCACACCACTTCTGAAAGGTTGCCGACCCCTGTTGTAGCAGATTATTACCTCGCCCACCTTGTCTCTCTGAGAGTCTGGCAATGTATGTTTGCACACACAGAGCTCAAGCCAGGGCTCAGATCACCACCCCAGAGCCTCCAGTGTCATCACAGGGTCACCCAACACAGAGCCTGGCAGGCACCCACCAGCCCGTTGGGGGAAGCACATTACAACGGTATGAGAAGCATGCTTTGCTTAGGGGCTCCCCAAGCATTCCTGAGGGCCAGGCTACACTAGATTGGCTAGTGCAGACGCTCTGCGTCGACAGGAGAGAGCTCTCTCATCCTGGTGGGGGGAGAGCATCTCACACCAGCACTTAGGTCGGTGTAATTGACATGGCTTTTCCACCCCCGAGCGATGTAAGTTATACCACAGTAAGTGCTAGTGAGTACAAGCCCAGAGGCTCACACCAAAGGGGTTACACAGTGCATGTGCAGAGAGCCCCCAGATCATGGCACACCCATGGGAGGGAAATGTGGGGCCTCTGCCTACATTGTCCTGTGGACTCCACATTTCCCTCCCATGGGTGTGCCATGGTCTGGGAGCCCCATGTGCAGGGGTCTGACAACCCCCTGCCCTCCCCCCATTCATGTGAGGTGGGATCTGGGACCCTTGTCCTTCTAGAGGGTCAGAGCCTACCTCCCTCCCCTTCCCCTCTGTGTGCGCAGTATGTGAGGACGCCCTGACTCTCTGGGTGTGCAGCTGAGAACAGGTGTGCTGGGAGCATACACCAAGAGCATGGTTGCTGGCCAATGGGAGCTGCAGGGTTGGCGCCTGCGGACGGCGCAATGCGCAGAGCCGCCTGGCCGCACCTTGGAGCTGGAGGCGGACCTGCTTCCGGGAGCTGCTTGCAGTAAGTGCCGCCCAGAGTCTGCACCCCTGAGTCCCCCTGGGCCATAATCCCCTGCCACAGCCCCGATCCCCCTCCCACCCTCTGAACCCCTTGAGCCCTCTCCCATACTCTGAACTCCTCATTTCTGGCTGCACCCCCAGCTGGAGCCCTCACCCCCTCTCACACCCCTACTCCCAATTTTGTGAGTATTCATCGCCTGCCATACAATTTCCATACCCCATGTGGCCCTCAGGCCAAAAAGTTTGCCCACGCCTATGCTAGGGGACAGGAAGGATGGCACTGAACCTGCTGAACACCGTAATACCCACTAGGGGGCACTGCCAGCTAGGGAGACAGCCCCCTCAGGTAATTCTGAAGGGCAATGGTGTGGGGGAGATTGGCTTGCATCCTACTACGGGAGGGGACCCCATGGCTGCATTGGGCACTGCTGTCACATCCAACAAGCAGCGCGGTCTAGTGGCTTTGGCCTGGCGCTAGAAGGCAGGAACTCCAGGGCTCATCCTGCTGACAATGACTCAGTGTCTGGCTGTGGGTAAGGTGCCTAATCCCTCTGGGACTCAGTTTCCCCTTCTGCAACCAGGGACTGCACTCGCTAGCGCAAGGTGCAGAGGATGCGCTGTGGGCAGGGCTTGTCTGTCAGCACAGTGTGCTGTGCAGGGAGTGTGGGACTGACGCCTGCTAGCACAGACTGTGTCTGCGTCTCAGGGCTGCTCTCGATTCTCAGCGTGCTGGTGGAGGCAGCGAGAGGCCTGTCTCCCTGTCCCCGCTGTGGAAGGCTGTCACTCATGAAGAGATGCCTTGCAGCCGGGACTAGCTCTCCTCTGCACAGATGTACCATGGTGGCTGCGTGATCGCTGGGGAAAAGGCAAGAGCTTCCAGTTCCTTGGGGCACCCTTGGTAGTGAGGCCTCAATGTGCGATGTTTCTGCTCTGTGGCCTGGAGCCAAGCCCTGGCAGCTGGAGCAGGAATTCTTTGGCTTTGGAGAGTCAGGGCCTGGACGTTCCAGCCTGTAGGGCCCTGCCTCCACAGTGACCATTTAGGAGGTCCCAGGACAGAAGCAAAGTAGCCACCTCCATCAGGAGCTAAAGTCCCTGATGCCGAGTGATCCCACCTCTCCTAGGCCTCATCCCCAGCCTAGTTCCCAGGACTGACCCAGACCAACACGTGGGGAGGGGATCCCCCATCTTCTCCCTTCCCCTCACTACACCAACAGGCCGACATCACCCATGCCCTCGCAGTCCCACCACACAGCGCTCCAAATGCCTGCCCCCACCCCTGACAAGTCCCTGACTCGGGCTCCTGGAGAGTGGAGCCGTTCTGCTGTTCTCTAGTAACCGGTGCTCCTGCCCTGCCCCCACGGGAAGCCAGGACAAACTCCAGCCTACACCATTGCTCAGGACTAGTCAGAACAGGGAGGGAGAGAGAGACAAGGACTCAGACAGTAGGGTTGCAAAGAATGACGTGGGGAAAGGCCAAAGAAGCTCTGGAGGAGAGAAATGAAGAGAGTCAGTGGACTCCTCTGAGGCTTCCAGCCTGGGGTGGGAGCTGTGGAAGCGGGGAGAGACCTGAACTGAACACCGCATGGGAGATTGTCATCCCCACCCATCTCCTCCCTGGCTGCTGGGGAACAGAGGAGTGAGCACAGAGCAAAATGCTGGCAACCCCCACCTCTACATCGCGGGGGCCTAACTCAGACACACTAGAGACGGGGAAGGTCTAGCAGGTCCCATCCTTCCGTCCCCCGAGGGGATTGTGCACTGCCCTGTCTTTACAGCCATCAGCCAGTCCCAAGTGCAGAAAAGGGACACGAAATCAGAGTAGTGAAAGGCAGCTCTGCCTCCATGCACTCACTCAGGCCAGTTTCCAAATGGCTTCTCTGGCTCTATCCAAAGAGCCGGTTTAATGGATTTATCAAATCCAAGGTGAGCATGGAGGGGGCAAAATGTGCAGTCTCTAGGTAGATCAAGGCTGGTGAGGGCAGGGAGGGAAGTTCCTAACCCAGCTGGGTTCCCAGGCTGCAGGACGGCCGCTGGGAGTTAGCATTGACAATGGCAATGCAATGCACATCGGAGCCATCCCAAACCTTACGGGTTCTAAATTAACGGTAACCACTGCAGACAAAGACCTGGGCGTCATGCAGGTGGTTCAGTGACGAGCACTGCTCAATGTGCAGTGATGGTATCAATAATTAAAATGGTAAAACCTATTATTATACATAATACTACACAATAATGGTTGGTACAGAGAGCGTAAATTGTGAGCTATTTACTCTTTCTCATGGTACAAGAACAAGGGAATATTCAATTACACTAAAAGGCAGCAAATTTAAAACTGATAAATGAAAATACTGAACACACCTTATGATTAATCTGTGGAACTCTCCACCACAAGATGTAACTCAGGTCAAAAGGGGGTTAGAAAAGGATTCAACGTTATAATGAGAACATTCCTGGTTACATAAGCTAGAACATTCCTGGTTACATAACAAAGGGCTAGAAGGTTTATGAAGAAGGCCTCGTGTACTCTGCCATGAGCAGGCCCTAAATGATGGGCAAGGGACCTGGATTCTGTGGCCTCTGGTGAAAATTCTCTGCATTCTGGGGCTGCTTCAGCTTTTTTTTAAATTTTATTTTATGTTTTTTACTAAAAGATATTCAATTTAACCTGAAAATAAATTGCAGAATCTGTACAGCAGCCTCTGTGGTATTTATTTGGGGACTGGGAGACACACAAATTAGCTGGATCCTTCTTCTAATATGGACAGCAGGAAAGTGATTACCAGTGTTGATAATTAAATGATCATCTTATCTCAGAGTCAACACCCATTCAGACAAATGCTTCATGTGTCTCAGAGCTACTGTTTCAGGCTGCCTGCAAACTCGGGAAGACACCATTGCATGGGCTTGGGCTCGATTCATGTTTTCAAGGTTCTCTTTGCAACACAAGAGTTAGAAACATGAGGCCAGATCTTCAGCTGGTATAAACTGCCATAGCCCTATCGACCACAATGGTTACACCAATTTACACCACCTGAGCATGTGGCTCCCAATTTAAAAAAATGAAGGCAGAGATTCTGGAGCCCAGTTTTGCCACCAACAGCCCAGTTGTGGAGCTGCAGAACACAAGTGGTCCTGGACAGAAACTCTCTTGCCCTGAACATAAGTCTCTGTGTATCTGGCAGGGTTAGGAAGAAACTTGTCCTAGGCACAGGTTGTCCCATCACTGTCCATAGAAGGTTCTGCTACTAGCCACTCCCAGAAAGAGACTCCAGCCTGAGATAAACCCGGCTCTGATCCAGGCTGGCAGCTCCTGTACATGGAGATGAGAGGCAGAAAGAGGAGAACAGGGACAAGGGAAGAACTGTTCAAGCTGTAGTGCACCCAGCCCAGCAGAGGTGAGGGTGGGGCCAAGCGGGGCTGGGAGTGTAATTCATTTTTTTTAGGTAGCCATTACCCCGGGCCAGAGGTTCACCCTGCTGCTGCTGATCCAGATCAAAGGGCTGGCAGCATGCTCTGCAAGTGCAAACCAAGTCCCACAGGCTGGCTGGGAGCGCCTTTCCAAAGCTAGCCACTACACAGATCCCCACCACAGCCTAGGCTCACACAGTTTTATTTAAACACACACAAGTCTTAACAGGCTCCCCCATAAACCAGGAGCGGGCACCTCGGCTATCTCCCATCTGTGCCCAACACCCGCTGGGGCCCCCACATCCCCTCTCCTCACAGTGGGGAGCTGCTTGTGCAGAACCTGCTTGGCTCACTGAGAACCGCCCCTCTAGCTAAAGAAGAGAAGTTCAGGACACAGCTGCGAAGCATCCTCCCCTTGCAACTGGTCAGGCCTCCCCTGCAGGGCTCCCTGGCCCGGGGAGCTGAGGGCTAAGGCTGGGGAGCTGGCCGTTTTTGGCATGCTTAGTGCAGTTGAGGCCTTAGTGTGAGTGACGCGCTCTGGAGGCTACAAAGCCCCCGGACAGTGATGGGCCGAGAAGCTGGAGAGAACTAGGACTGCATAACAACAGCAAGGTCCTCACCCGAGAGTTTCCCCAAACCCTGCCAGAAAAGGTGCTTCAGGCTCTAGGAGTGGCTGGGAGGGCAGGAGTTCGCCACCCCAAATTGCTACCCTTATTGACAAGGAGCAGGCACCAGGCTTCTCCAGGGAGTAGCCAGGCTCTCACGAAGCTTCCTACAGCCAACTGGCCACCTGCCCTCTCAGTGTGACTGTTTGTGTGACACTAGCTCTTGTGACACAGCAGGGACTTTTCTGGGCCGGGTGCTGGCAGGGCCACTGCCCTCTCCCCCTGTGCTGGACTGGCTGGTGACTGAACAGGTGCAGGCAGGTGCACCCTGTGGTGTTCAGTAATTACTCATAGCGCAGGGTGCTGGTCCGGTAATAACTAGCTGCTCATAGCAAGTGCCCTGCCCAGACTCTCTGTCTGGGAAGCTCAGCCCACAAAGGCACAAGCCTCCGGCCTGGGAAACTCTTACGCCCTTTCTCCCGTCCCCAACTGGAGTCCAGCATTTGGCAGGCTTTGCCCCACAGCCTATTCTAAGTTATTGGAGAGTAAAATAAAAGACTGAAACGATGACTTCTCCCTCAGCCCCACCCTGCTAACTCGTAGTGGCTGCAAGGATTTACTCTCCCTCACATCTCCCGTCGGGGCTCAGACCCAGGACAGGAGCCTCACTTCAAAGCAGCACTGGCCAGAAAGCTGCGAGCAGGTGGAAACAGTTCTGTGAAAGGTGGACACTGCCCTGTGAGTGCTGGTGGAATCGTACTGATTGCTTTGGCGAATGCACACGCTGTAGTTGTTTTGACACCTGTCCCTTGGAGATGGGTGAAAATGGGGTGTACAGCAGAGCAACAGTATAGCTAGCAGAGAGCAGAGACAGTAGATATGGTGAGATTGGGCAGCCACTGAAATATCTTGTGTCTCTTGTGCCCATTCTTTGAGCCATGGGGCAGGGGGACGAGGAAGGCAATTTTGTGGGGGGGTCACTTCAGAAAAGGTCCTGTAGGCTCAGCCAGACTTCAGTAGTAATTCCCATGCTGTAAGCAGGATGCTGCTTTCCCCAGTGACCTTGGCCAATTTTTGGAGGCCCTAGTTCTTGGAGTGAAACCCCAGTAAGACTCAGAATTAAGGAAAAATCCCGGAGACTTACCAGCTTTCAAATGGGTTCCTCCATTCCCTGGGGCGTCTCCATACAGCATCAGCCTGGCTGCGGAGAGCTGCCACCCTTGCCTGGTGAAGCCTTCAGCATCAAACTGGAGAAGACGGACTGATGGAAGTTCATGGCCTCAAGACACTGTCTGCTGTTGCAAACTTGTAACCCTCTGGGGCTGGCAGTTCGGTTGATGCACATTTTCCAGCACCTGCCCTGTCTGCCACAAGCAGAGGATGTGGTCAGCTCAGCAGAAACCAGTCGCAGTCTGTGATTAATCTCTTGTGCCGTTCGGGCTCTCAGGAGATCATTTCCCACGAGGGCAGCTGGGGGCATGGACAGGGCAGCTCAGATACTATGCCAGCCCAGGGCTGCCCAGAGGATTCAGGGGGCCGGGGGCAAAGCAATTTTGGGGGCCCCTTCCATAAAAAAAGTTGCAATACTATAGAATACTATATTCTCGTGGGGCCTCTGTGGGGCCTGGGGCAAATTGCCTCACTTGTGTCCCGTCCCCCTCCTTCCCCCCCGGGCAGCCCTGTGCCAGCCTGGAGAGTCTGTCCTGGGCCCATTTACACTTGGCAAGGGAACTGCTGCCGAGCCAACCCCAGTGCCCAGCACAGTTCCTGGGAGCAGAGCCTTTGGGCTAAGCTCCCAAGAGAAGCACAGTGACAGGCACCAGACCTGTGTTAGATGGCTGCAGGGGCCGTGACATCATTGGCGCATGCTGGTAATGGGATAAAGGCAGGGGACCCCCATCCCCGGCCCAGCTCAGATGGCTGGGCTCCATTTGCTGGGCTCTGGAATGTGACCACAGGGAGACGCCCAGGCCTGGGTAACAGGGCCACCAGGTGGCTGCCATGCTAACTTCACTCTGGCTTGCTTTGGAAGGGAGCATCTGGCCTGGGATAGTCTGGAGTCCCCCCAAACCGCCTCACACTCAGCTTGGCCTCTGCCTCCCACTGCAGCCTTCCCTTCTGCCCACACAGCCTGGGCCTCAGCCCCGCCTCCGGTCTGTCCCCACTCAGGCCACCTCAGCCATCCCTTGGCCCCCCGCAACCAGGCTTCACCTCAGTTCCCCTTGCCAAACTGGCCCCCAAACCAGTGTTCACCTCAGCCTCCTTTCCATCCCCTAACACAGCCCCATGTCAGCTTCCTTTCCCGGGGCTTCACCTCAGGCTCACCTCTGTGTGCCAAACTAGCCCCCCGGCCCCCTCTGCACATCAGCCCCTGCCAGCCAGGCTGTGACATTATTGATATAATCTGGGACCTATAGAACATGGTTGCAACCAAGGTCCTGTAGTGGCACCAAATCTTATGGAAAAGGGGGTCATATGAGGTGTCTAAGACCAGGTTATGGGTTGCTGGTTATGATTATGCTGTCTGTATGCATCTTGATTTGAACCTGCAGTTTATTCTATCACTGCTACAAGCCTGAACTAAGAACTTTGCCATTACTGTATGTAATTGATTTCATTTAACCAATTCTAGCTCTCATCTCTATCTTTTTCCTTTTATTAATGTAACCCCTCTGCCAGGCTGAAACGATAGCAGCAAGGGCCAGGTTCAATACCTAGGGGTCCCTTCCCCACAACGTAATGCAAACCAGCTCGAGCCCCCACCCAGTGACCTGGGAAAATCTTACACACACCCCTGGGCGCCTCAAGGAGGCAATACTTCCCCTCTCACAAGCACAGACTCTTGGTGTAGCAGAAAAGGTTTAATTACATAAGATAAACAACAACAAGCATTAAATTTGGAAAATACCTCAGCTAGAGTTCATAGGTCAAACCGTGAGCAAAGACCCACCCCAGCAAATTGGGCCGTGTCCTTCTTTCTGGGCCCTTGAGTCCAGCAACCCGCCAAATCACCCACAGTCCCAAAAGTCCCACAATCCAAAAGTCTCTGTCCCGGGTCAGTGCAGCCCCAGAGTTCAAGAGTCTCTTTGCAGAGGGGCACGTAAGGTGCCCCTCCCCAGCCTGGGTAGAAAGGGGCACCTTACGTGGTTCAGGGCCAACTGCCCTGCCTCTTCGTGGGGTTCTGATTCCACCAGCCGTCCCCGCAAACGCTCAGCTCCGCTGGCTCTGTGGGCGGCTCCGCTCTGCCAGCTGCTCTGGTCCACCAGTGTCCTGTGATCTGCTCTGGCCGTCCTCGCGAGCTGCTTGGCTCCACTCACCCAGGGCTGTACAAACTGCTCCACTCCGCTCTGCCAGCTGCTCTGCTCCACGGTATTGTTTCAGGCTCCCCCACTCATAAGCACAGTACTCAGTGCTCTCAGCTCAGCAAGTCCAGCTCTTCAGTGATTTCAGCTCTTAGTGATTCCAGCTCATAGTAGGGGAGCCCCAATGCCAGTGAGTTCAGCTCAGTAACCTGTATCTAGATTCTTAAGGGAATCAAAAATTAATTCTGACATTCCACAGTGGAGAGAGGGACAGGTGGAGCTGGTGCTTCTGGCTCACACAAGACGCCTACACCACCCAGTACAGATATCTGTCCCCAACCTCTCTCTCTCTTGACTGGGTTTTGGAACCCATGTCCCTTGTCTAGCAAGTGCTATTTAATTGATAATGAAACCCTCTATCATAAGACAGTTTTGTAGTTCCTCATTCACTTAATCGGGGTGACAACATTTTATTGCTCCTGCCTCAATAACAATGAAATTGGGGCTCCCACAGCTGTGAAAATAACCATCCCATGCTGCTTTGCGGTATGCTAAGTGGGGTGGGAGCGCTGATGCAAATAACCAAAATACCAATGCAACACTTTAAACTTCTTTCCGCACTCCCCATAATTTACCACCAGATGTCAGGGTGGGGCTCATCCTGACTCTGCTTACATGAATAAACCTTTAGATTTTAGATTCTAAAGGATTGGCAACAGCGTGATTTGTGGGTAAGATCTGATTTGTATATTGACCTGGGTCTGGGGCTTGATTCTTTGGGATCGAGAGAACCGTTTTCTTTTATTGGGGTGTTGGTTTTCATAACCATTCATTCCCAGGAAGAGTGGCACTGGTGGTGATACTGGGAGACTGGAGTGTCTAAGGAAATTGCTTGTGTGACTTGTGGTTAGCCAGTGGGGTGAAACCAAAGTCCTTTTTGTCTGGCTGGTTTGGTTTGCCTTAGAGGTGGAAAAACCCCAGCCTAGGGATGTAACTGCCCTGTTTAAGCAATTGGTCCTGAATTGGCACTCTCAGTTGGGTCCCGCCAGAACCGCATCATCACACAGGCCTCCAGCCTTGCCTCTTCCCCCGAGCTGGGCCACACCTCAGTGTCTCTTCTGCCACTAGCCAGGCCTCAGGGTCCCCTGGGTGAACCCAACCATCAAGGCCCCTTTCAGATCTCAAATGCCTTCCTCCCCTTGGCTCCAGACCTCCATTTCTGGCTCAGCTCTCATTTCCCACCCACCAGGTCCTACTCCCTCTGTCTGCCCCACTCTTTCACAGGCTGTGAATGGAACCAAAGCCCACTGAAGAACTGTGATTTACCCACCGGGAAGGATTTTTGGTCCACACTGGAGCATCAAGCCAGGCTGCCAGTGAGCTTAGCAGCCACTTGGGAGTGTGGGTGTAGCTAATGTCACACTATGCCCTGGGTGGGGAGTGAACCTGGGACTTCTGGCTCACAGCCACTACTGCCTGTGTTAAAGACCCAGCTCTGCTAGCCAGGGTGGTAGCAGGCTCCTCTACCTCTCCGGGTGGTCCAGCCGCCACGAGAGGGGGATGGAGCAGCCCACCGAATGGCTGGCTGGGGATTACACTAACAGTGGTTCCCAAACTTTAACAACCTGTGAACCCCTTTCACTAAAATTTCAAGTCTTGCGAACCCCCTCCTAAAAATGATTATTTCCAGGGATTTTCTCCTTTACCTGAGTATAAATTACAAAAGCAGTGATCTTTGAAATATAAAATTTGTTTTTATTACATGCTTATTACACACTATTTATTATTACAGTATTTTTAATTACATTATGAAAACGGCAACACTCTTCCAAGATCTCACTCTCGTAGCTTGTGTCTTTTTGAATAAGCCTTTATAAGACACGGCTCCTATGTTTCATCAAGGAGTATCAGATGTGAAACAGCATGAAGGTATTTAAGAAGCCAACTCAAAGAGCTCCTCCTACACAAGGTCTTGAGCAGTCCAGGCAAACAACGCACGTTACAACAAAGCTTAAACTTGTTCTTCATAATAATTTTAAAAACAATACTAGCTGCCTATTTAATTTTAAAAACAGCAAAAAATATCCACCTCCCTTTCCATTTCTTATAAGGAGTCTTGAAGTTTAGATCTCCTCAGTGTGATAGATATGCTTGCTTTGTTCTGCTTAGCTCTGGAAGTCCGGGGCTCCGGGCTGCTGGCCCCGTGCTGCCCGGGGTTCCTAGGGACAGCTCTGTCCGCCATTAGGACATTTTTTCCTGAGAACCCCCTGTAACATTTTTCGAACGTCCAGGGGTTCGCGAACACCCAGGGGTTCACAAACCCCAGTTTGGGAACCACTACACTAACAGTTACCCTCCCAGCATGGACAGATCTATGGGGGTTATTCAGGATGCACTGGACGCCCATGGAGTCCTCTCGCTTGTGTGAATGCTCTCAGCTGTACATGCACAGTGCCAAGGAAATCCCAGACTGGAACACCGGGCCCTGACTTTAACCAAAAGTCACTGCCTGCAAGTATTTGCTGAGGCTGGTTTTCAGGTGGCAGGGTGAGAGGGTTTGGCAGAGCGGTTTTCAGGGCGTTACAGTAAAGCTGCCCAAAGACTCTGGCCTTGTAAACCTGCTCAGATCTGACATTCCTCGGTCCATGCCCATTGCCCTACACATCCCCTCATTGCCTCTGGAAGCTTCCTGAGGCACTAGATTAGAGCCCTGGGTCTCCACACTCAAGAACAATTTATAGGCTCTTATGAGTCTCCTAGTATTTTTCACATGAGCTGGGTAATTTTTTTAATGATCCTTATTACATTACAGAGCCCCCTGCAGCACTGGGGGTGGGGCAGTGATGGGCAAAAGCACTGGGTGGGCATAAGGGGCCCGATTTCCAGAGATCAATGGAACCGGAGGGAGCTCAGCACTTGGCAGTACTGAATCTTTGGGGCACCAGAGGGATGCTAGAGCAGGGAGCTGGTTTCATAATGCCTGCCATTTCCCCAAGCTACTTCCACATGCCTTAATACACAGCCCTTCTCACCCCAATGCCAGGTGGCTATTAATGGAGGCTGGAGGCTGCCTTTAAATGCCAGTGGTGAGTAACTGAGTGGAAAATCATTTAAAACCTGTTCCAAACCAAATACCTCATCCCACTGGCAGAACCAGTCCCTAATGCTGGCTATGCTCCTTACATCAGGCCCCGGCTGCATGGCGGGAACCCAGAGCTCTGGGCTGAGTTTTGTTAGATTGGCAAAGAACATGGAGTCAAGGCAAATTGCTCCTTTGTTTTCTGTTCTATATATAACGTGAGAACAAAATGGGGTCACTGGATGAAATTAATGGCTGGGAAATTTAGAACTAATAAAAGGCTACTTCTTAATAGTGTGTTGCAGATAATCTGTGAAACTCCCTGCCACAGGGAATTAGAGTCATATGCTGTGTCTGTAAAGTACAATGCTGAACAACAGTATTTAGCCATACCCGGGAAGGTCTCAAGCTTCATGGCATTAGCTGATTGCACATGGTCAGGAAGGACTATATTCCTCTACACTCAATATAGCAGTTGATCAGGCACGTGAAGGGAGATTTTTTTTGCCTGCTATGAGCTTCATGTTCAGGCCAGAGCTGAAGGTAGAATAGTGGACCTGATGGGACCTGACTCAGTATGGCAAGGTAGCCAGGCTGCAGTGGGCATGACGTATGAGAAACGTCTAAGGACCACAGCTGAGAGCTGAGTGCCAGGGACTATTTACCATCACTACAAAATGGTTTGTGCCACTTCTCAGGAACGTCCCTGATCTGCCTGAAGATATGTCTGCATGTGAGCTGGAGGGTTACACACCTGCCGTGGCTCTGAAGGAGCTAGCACACTGGAGTAGAAGTGTGGTTGTGGTGGTGCGAGCAGCAGGATGGGTTCGTCTCCCCAAGAGTAGCCCAGAGTGAGACCCTAGGCACGTCCACCATAGTGCTGGGGTTATGTCAGCTTGAAACACACACTCAGAAATATTGAGATATAATTATCATCTTCTGATGAGCACAGAAACCTGTTGTATATGCACTGTCTAACTACTTGTCTCCATAAAATCTCTCCACTTCTACTGAAAAACAGTTTGTCAAAGGAGTAGTGCTATTCCCTGCAATATTTTACTTTATTTGTTACCAAGGCACATAAAATCCCCTCTGCAGTTTCAATCAGTGATGGTATTCTCAATCACTTTCTCTTGCAAACTGCTGTGCACGTTGAACAGCTGCACTGTCCTGCCCCAGAGACGGCTGCATTTCAGCTGAAATACACTAATCTGTTAAAAAAAAAAAACTAGTTTCACTGCCCTCTACCTCTACAACTGAAGAGCAGAGCCAGCACTGTGAGTGAGGACTTTTGACTACCTTTGACTATTCAGTACTTTTCTCAAAGGCAGGTCCAGTGATGGTGTCCGTTTGTGTAGAGAGGAAGGAGGGCCCAATGGTTAGGGCACTAATTTAGGACTTGGGAGACCAGGGATCAAGTCCCTGCTCTGCCATAGACTCCCAGTGTGACCTGGGTCAAGTCTCTTGGGGTATGTCTACACTGCAATAAAACACCTGCTCACAGGGCTCAGGCTAGAGGGCTATAAAATTGAAGTGTAGCCATTCAGTCTTGGATTGGAGCCCAGGCTGTGGGAGAGAAAGAAGAAGCCAAAGAGAGTGAAACACAGCAAAAAAAGCAAGTGTGAGAGGGGAGTGGGGCAGAGTGAAAAAGAATCACAGCTAACAATCCTAAGTATTGTCATGTTTCAGAGTAGCAGCTGTGTTAGTCTGCATCCGCAAAAAGAACAGGAGTACTTGTGGCACCTTAGAGACTAACAAATTTATTTGAGCATAAGCTTTCGTGGGCTACAGCCCACTTCTTCGGATGTACAAGTACTCCTGTTCTTTTTCCTAAGTATTGTGGGACTCAGGTTACTTCTGTGCCTAAAAATTCTGCACACAGTATTGCAAAATTCTGCAAATTTTATTTGTCAAATAAATATGGAGGCTCCAGCATGGCATTGGGGAGCACAAGTACTGGCTGCACAGGGTGGGAGATCAGAAAGTCATTTTTCTGTAGGGAAGCAAAAAAATCTTCAGGGGATATAACTTCTGCACATGTGCAGTGGTGCAGAATTCCCCCAGGAGTATTGGGTTTCCTGGCTGGGTCAATGACTTCAGGTGTGATCACTGCTGCACCTCTGTTTCCCAGTCTGTGCAATGGGATAGTAATCTCGCTGACCTCGCAGAGGGCTGGGAGGGTTTGGCAGGCCTCGCCTCGGAATAGGAACCAGAAAGGTTCTTCATAGATGTTATGGAACGTTGAGATGGTTTGGCATGAAGGTGTTCCGTATCCAAACCCATTTCCCAGCAAGCTGTTCACTCCTCCTCCAAGTGAGGCGGGGGTCAGAGGGCCAGATCGGGCACGGAGCTACACTGATTTACATCAGCTAATGATCTGGCCTAGGGTCTGGTATCTAGACTGCAGGGCCCCATGTACTCTCACTGCTGACACTATGGGCTAGTCTACACTTACCGCGCGGGTCGACGCGGTGAGTTCGACTTTCCGGAGTTCGAACTATCGCGTCTGATCTAGACGCGATAGTTCGAACTCCGGAAGCGCTAGTTCGAACTCCGGTACTCCACCTCGGCAGCTGGAGTTAGCAGAGTCGACCTTGGAGCCGCGGAGTTCGGTTCCGCGGCGTCTGGACGGGTACGTAGTTCGAACTAGGGTAGTTCGAATTCAGCTACGCTATTCACGTAGCTGAATTTGCGTACCCTAGTTCGACCCCCATTCTTAGTGTAGACCTGCCCTAGGTGTCCTCGACAGGTCCTTGTGGGAGTGAAACGGGTTCAGCTGTTAGTGGTGCTAGGCTAGGACCAAACGGGTCTGAGTCCATTACACAACACACAACTGAGGCCACGTTCCCCTGCGCTCAATGGTGCATTTCTGTGTTGGCCCTGGCCAAAGCGTTGTCCTGTTTACACAATCAGTTGTTTCCTCATGAGATGGGCCCTGGGCTCCTGAAGGAATCTGGAGCATGCAGAATGAACCCATAGACACTGAACACGGCATTGAAGTTCAGGTCTCAGCTCGGATCCCTGGGGCAGTTCATTTGCTCGGTCCCTAAGAAGTACCCAGGTGAGCTGGCTTTCCAAACAACTCATTAGTTTGCCATTGTGCATCTGCCTAGCTGGCGGATTGCTGCTAATCCACCAGGAGCCCCACATTCACAGCCAGCTGCCTTACACACTTTCCTTGTGGGCGGATTTGAAAACACTCCCTGATTCCTTTCTCCCCACACTCCCCCCCTGAGTCTCCCAGGAGAAAAGCAGCCACGCGGGAGGACTGTGCTGTTGGGAGGAGCCCAGGGCCTGCCCTGCCCTGCTCTGGGCCCGGGGCGCTGGAATCTGGGCAGGACACGGGGGCGGGGGGATGGTGAGTGACCTCCAGGGCCACAAAACAACCCAGCGATCGAAGTGAACACACAACTCCGCGTGCGGCATCCTGCCCTCGGCCTGGCTCCAGCGCCACAGGGCCGCCCTGGGCCCCGGGCCGAGCTTGGAAAGGGCGCTAGCGGCCTCCCCTTTCCCTGGGGATTGGTCTGCCCCAGGGACACATGTCTGCAGCGCTCCAGCAGCCGGGACGGAGCCAGGCTTTGCCAGAGTGAAACCAGCCCTCTGCGGAGCTTTGCAGCCCGCTGGGCTGGGGCAGCGAGCGGCGGCCGCACCGCTAACGGGGTGCGCAGGGACGAAGCCAGCCCCGGTAAGTGAGACCCCGCCTCTCTGAACAGGGGAGCTCGGATCCGCGGGCTGGAGGCGCCTCGCGATCCCCGGGGACGTGCGCGCGCTGCTCCCCTCTAATTGCACTTGTTGCTGTTTGAACGTGTTCTGCCGGGAGGAAGAAGGGCGCATGCAGCCAGGTCCCCCTTTGAACCAAGTTGTTGCTCTCCCCCCCCCCCGCTTGCCGATTTCAAACCATCCGGAGCCTGAAGGATGCTGGGGTCCTTGGGAGATGTGGTTTTGCAATCTGCTGACCTGGCTCCAGGGTGGAAAGAGACCAGACAGAGAGACTGGCCCGCTCCGGAGCTGGTGGAAGTTAGCGCTCCATGGGTTTGGGTTTACACTGCTGAGATCTGGCCAAAGGAAGGGTGAGATTTGCTGCTTGGAGGAAGAAAGCCAGGCAGAAACAGCCTGGGAGCTAAAACAGAAACTATCACTGGAATGAGGTGACAGGCTGAGCTGAGACCCAGCTGCCCTGGCAATCCCTAGCTCCGGCAGCTTTCTCCTCCCGAAGGAACAAGAGCAGGAGCTGGCCTGCCAGCCACCTTAGTTCAGAGCATGAAGGAAGGGAAAGGTTGGCTGCTGTGCCGGGTGCAGGAAGGTTCTGCGGCAGGTTAATGTTCTGAGTGAATGTGTCCCTGTTCTCTTGTGTGCATTAGTGTGTTATCCATGTGTGCAGGTCCCTGGGGATCCTTCGGGCCAGTCCTCAGCTGGTGTAAATCAGCTGCCTTGTGGAGCTATCCCAGCGTACACCAGCTGAAGACAATGACATCAGATCTGACACCCTAATAATATTCTTCTTCCGTCTCAGGGCCTTTCACCCCTTGTCCTGCTCCCGTGGCTTTCCCCTCATTCATGGCATACACACTGACATGTTAGCTAAACATAAATACTTTGGCTGGAAGGTTGCAACATCACACAAGTTTGTGTCCTATTGCAGCAGCACCTACCAACCCCCGATAGGGATCAGGGCCCCTGACTTGGCAGCCTACAAACTGGTAATACAAAGACAGTCTCTGCCTGTGCTTGCATGAAACCTGCAAAGGATTCTCACAATGGAGATGGGCCAGGCTGTCACCAATCCGACTTGGGTTTCACACTCCTCATTGGATCCAGGAGGCCACATTGGTGTAAATTTGGGGTAACGCCATCAGCTTCAGTGGAGTTACTCTGGATTTACAGCAGTGTCACTGAGTCTGGAGTCTGGCCCAGGGTTCTTGAGCTTGGTGAAAGAGGCTCCGGACCAGGTGTGTATTTCAGTTCTGGGTTTGGAATCGGAACCTTGTGGGAGGGGCTGTGTGTGAAGAACAGGCCAAAGTACTAGATCCAGCTCTTCAGAGCGATATCACAGAGGAGTCTCTTCAGCCCAGCTGAGCTCAGGGCCCCATTATCCTGGGCGCGCACACAGGGAGAGGCACGCCCTGCCTGGCAGGGTTACAGCCTACACACACAAGTCAGATGGTGGGGGGAAGGACATATCAGTGTCCCCGTCTTATAGATGGAGAATTGAGACACAGAGCGATGAAAGTCTGTGGCGGTGCTAGGAACTCAGCGCCGATCTCTGGAGGCCCTGTCCAGTGGCTTAACTACAAAGCCCCACCTCTCAGGGTTTCTCACTTGCTGCTATTTATTGTTTGAAGGGAATTATCCCAGGCCCCAATCCTGCAGCTGGATCGTGTGCCTGGGAGGAGCCCGTCAGCTGCAGTGGGAGTCGGCATGGGCCTGCGGGGATGGAATTGCAGGATTGGCTCTGACCTCCGCAAAGCGTGGTGCATGCAGCATTTGGGACAGACACTATATAAAGTCACCTTCTACTGCACTGGCTTTTTTTTTTAAAAGACGGAGCTGGTTAACTTTTCCCTTCTCAGAATGGTTCAACAGTGATTTGGCCGAAGAGCTGAGATCAGGAATGTCCATTGTCTACCCTAGGGCAACTTTTGGCGGCAACGAGATAAAATCCATGCAGAGTCTGGTCTGTTTGCTTGTGATGGAAGTTCCAATAGACCTCTACCCAGCACCTCACAAATGAGGTGGTTCTTGAAATGCAGGCAGGTTTTAGATCCAATTCCTACAGTCCTTTTGTAGGCTAGCCTCCCATTATGATTATTTGGTGTCAGAGCAGTGCCTGCGGCCGTGACTGAGATCAGGGTTCACTGTGCCGGGTGCTACACACACATAGCGCGCGAGATGGTCCATGCCCCAGATAGTACACAATGGAAGGGAAGTGAGGTTGAGAAAGGTGAAATGGCTCCGTCCACAGTCTGCGTCATTGCTGGGAATACAGCCCAGTCTCCTGAGTCCCACGGGACTTGCTGCTGCCTCTCCTGGAGACATCTTGGACCTTGCCTCCTGTTGTGTTTCTCACCCCTTCTCCTGTGCTCCGTCAATGACATCAGATCTGACACCCTAATAATATTCTTCTCCCGTCTCAGGGCCTTTCACCCCTTGTCCTGCTCCTGTGGCTTTCCCCTCATTCATGGCATACACACTGACATGTTAGCTAAATATAAATACTTTGGCTGGAAGGTTGCAACATCACACAAGTTTGTGTCCTAGAATGCTGAACGATAGCACACAGGACCAAAACACAGAGAGAGACAAAGCAGGCTGCTCCCTAAGGCATAAGGCCCAACTCAGCCCACCTTCCTATAGGCTGGCTGGCTGCAGGCAGACTGCTTGCTGCTAGGCCTGGATTGCACACTGCCCTACAGAGCCCCCCAGCCTGCAAGCAGGACCAGGAACCCCCCTGATATTTAAAGGGTCAGTCTTCAATTTTAAAACAGCTTTCAATACACCACTCTTCCCTCCCCCGGTTTATCAAACAACCTAGTCAGAGTGCTCCTAAAAGCTCACTCCTCCCATGATGCCCATAGGAAGCAAGCTCATGACTGTATAAAAGAGAAAAGCCCAGAAATCACACTCTGCATCCTGTGTTCTGTATCGTCCCGTAGCTTGGCCTTTGGCCCTAGTTTGGCCTAAGGTCAGTGCAGGGCTGTGCCGAGGCCTGGTAATCTGCCTGCGTGGATCTGCCTGCAGGACTGGGGCTTGTCATGACAAACTTTTTGGGGCAGGTGCTTTATTTCTTGTATGTACCAGAGACATTACCAGCACTAAACCAGTGCCTCATCCAGCGGGGGAGAAGGGCGGTTGCCTGTGGGAAGACTGCGGGGTGTGGTCCCCAAAATACAGTACATTTTGGATCAGCCTTCAGAAGGCCCCAGCTTCCCTTTAGGCACTGAAATAAGAGCCTGGGTTTTCGGGAGAGCTGAGTGTGTTGGGTGCTGTCTCTGGAAATGTAACCCGAATATTCCAGGGGGAGGTGCAAGGTGCTGGGCTCTGTTGCAGATCTGGCCCCTCGTGTTTTTGTGATGCCCTGAAGTAAATATCCCCCATTCATGGCTGGCTGCTGGAATCCAGGGCCAGACCTCTGGGCTCCACTTGCCACCTTCTTTGGTGCTTTGAGCGGTGAGTTTCGAAGGGCATGTCTACACTACCTACATTACAACCCGGCCGCGGCAGCACTCTGAGGTGGGCAATGTAGTCGCGCTTTATCGCTGGGGAGAGCTCTCCTGGCGATAAAAAATAACCATCCCGAAGGAGCGGTGGGAGCACGGTTCCCGGAGATAAAGCACTCTCTATACTGGCACTTTTCAGCGCTAAAAATGTTTGTCGCTCAGGGGATTGTTTTTTCACACCCCTGGATGACTAAAGTTGTAGCGCTGAAAGTGGCAGTGTAGACACAGCCTAAGCTCCCTGACAATCCCACTGTGCAGGCAATAGTGGTTCTTCAGAAGCCCACTTGTGAAGCGGGCTTTTGTCCAGGAAAACCTCCTACTGCCTGTCGGGGGGGGGGGGGGAGAGGAAGGTTTCCCAACCCTGTCGAGGTTTGCATCTTTGAAGCAAGGGAAATCAGTCTCTTTCCCAGCCCTGCTGGATGATGGATGGTCTGTGACCAGGCAGGGAGGCATTAATGTAGCATTTGTCCTGCCCTGTGGGTTATTTTTAAAGAGCTGATTATCAGAGCAGGAAGAATCCATAGTGTTCTGTGAATTCCCCTGCTGTCTGGCTGAGACAAAGGAGCCTAGGAGCAGGGCAGGCAGGAGAGGGGTCTTGGAAGGGAAGCCGCTGGGGATCACCACTGTGTTTATCTCTGGCTTTCTGCCTTTAATTTCTGTTATTCTTGGGCAGGAAATGTTTGCACAGCACCGTGCAGTTTGGTCTGCGTGCTGCTTCCTTTGGCACATAGCAGCTGAGCTACGGAGCAAGGCAGGTTTAGAAACTGTCCTTATCCCTGGGGACAAGAGACAGAGAATGTGACAAGGTTTCTGGGATCAACAGACTCTTTATTGCTCACTGTGCTAACATGCAAACCTGATAATCCAGCCTCTCCCACCCACTCCTCAGCATGGTCACTCCTGCAAAAGCAATTGCAGTTTGTTTGCTTTTCCAGGGTGGGCTGGATATTCCTGAATGACTTAGGAGTCAATAAAAAGAACAGGAGTACTTGTGGCACCTTAAAGACTAACAAATTTATTTTAGCATTAGCAGGAGTCAATGGGACTTGTGCTCCTAAATCACTTTGGCACTTTGAAGCTGCCACTCCCAGTGTACTGTCAGGAGGGAGAGCATAGTGTGGTATTGTTCACAGCGGACAAGGGCAGGAGCCCAGGACTCTTTTCTGGCTCTGTCGACCTTGGGCTCGTCACACCAGATTTTCAAAGGTAGACACTGGTTTTGGTGTCAAACTTGAAACACTTAGGGACTGATTTCCCAAAGTGCTGGCACCCCCAAATTCCAGCTGAAGCCAGGGGACCCTGGGGGTGCTCTGCATCTCGGAAATCAGGCCAGGGGGGTCTCACAAATTCAAACACCCCAAACCAGTTTAATCCTTCTGTGCTGCAGTTTCCCCCATTACAAATAAGTAAAAGTGAGATCCTGACCTGCTTCCCAGGGGGTTGTGCGACTGAACCCCCTGTTGGTGAGGTGCTTTGGGATCCCTGCGTGGAAGGCACTTTATGAATGATCTACGGACAGTCTATTAAAACAAATCCTATTTTGCACTTCTATAGCATGCTCCACCCACAGAGCTCAAAGCGTTGTCACCCCACAGTACAGTACAGATACGGAAATGGAGGGACAGGGAGCTTGGATTAGGCTTGCCCATGGCCACAAAGCAAGTTAGTGTCAGAGCTGGGACCAGAGCCCTGGTCGGTCATTAGTCAAAAGAAGTGAACAAACCATGTTTGTGATGCAGCCCGCTTGATTTGTGTCAAGCATTTGCAGTGGGTCGGGCCAGAAGGGACTGTGCTGATGATCTAGTCTGAGCACCTGCACAGCACAGGCCAGAGGACCACCCCTGGGTTCCCACGTGCAGCCCATACGCTGCGTTTGAGCTAGAGCGGCTCGGCTAGACAAATGTCCAGTGGGACATGTGGTTTAGCACTGAGCTCTCCTGGTCCCCGTTGGCAATCCCAGCCTGGCCGGACAGCACAGGATGCAGTCATTGGCTTCCCTGTTGTTGCTGTGAATTGGGGAGAGTCTCCCGTGAGAAGTGAGGCCGAGGCTGCACTGGACAGGGGTGCCAGCACAGCTTGATCAGCACTGCTGGACCAGCAAACTCTCCTGCTAGAGATGCAGCATCCACCGGCCAGAAAGTGCTGTTGCTAGTATAGCTTGTACCATTTCCCTGAGTGAAATACACCACAACCCACATTGCTATGGCAGCAAAAATGTCTAGTGTAGCCCTGGCCATGGATTACAGGTGTTGGCATCTGAGACAAAGCCCAGGCTCCAGATAAGCTTGGCCTTGCTGTGACTGACATAGCAGGAATGCAGAGAGAAGGGGGCATCTGTGAGCCCATGGGATTGATCCAGTACAAGGGAGCATGTGGGCTCCAAGGTACAAAGCAGTGGTGAGCAACTGTCCAATTAGCTCATCACCTTGGAAGGACTTTGGTTTTATTTAACCAGGAGCTGTCCAAATTTAGCCAACTCCCCTGGATGGGGAAGGGGGAATTGGGCCAGGCTGGAAACACGAAGAATGAAACCTCAAATCAGCAGCACGAAGTTCCAGGAGATTCCTTGGCACCGGCCTAAGGGATTGCTCACCGTGCACTGCAGTGCGGACTGTGGGGGATGGGTGAATGACAGTGCACCCAAAAGTGGGGAGCACTAACCGCCCCGTGAGGATGCTGCTGGCCCAAATGAAAAGGATGCAAGTTTGCACTACCATAGGCCTGTTTGAAAGAGGTCTTGTGCTCCTCACTAACATTAGGCCAGTGGTCGCCAACCTTTTCGTCTGGCGGGCGCCAGATGAAGGACCGTGGCGGCAGTGGAGCACCCACCGAAATGCTGCCGGATTTCTGCGGCATTTCGGTGGCAACGCCTCTCGATGACGTCGCTTGTTGGCGGCAAGTGGCGTCATCAAGAGGCGTCGCCACCGAATTTCTGCGGCGTTTCGGCGGCGATGCCTCTCGATGACGTCACTTGCTGCTGACAAGTGATGTCATCGAGAGGCGTCGCCGCCAAAACGCCGCAGAAATTCGGCGGCATTTCGGTGGATGCGCCACTGCCGGCCAGGACGTGGGCGCATTTAGATGCCCCCGTGGGCGCCATGGCGCCCGCAGGCACCGCATTGGGGACCCCTGCATTAGGCACTTTGGGAAATCTCACCTGCAGTCTCTGTGAGTAACATTTCAAAAGTGCTCAGTGACACACTGAAAGCCAATGGGACATAAGCTCCTAGGTAACTGAGGCACTTTTGAAAATGTTCCCCACAGAGATGACAGGTGGGATTTTCAGATGCACCCAAGTGAGTTAGGAGCACATGTTCCATTGACTTTCAGGTGCTTTAGCGGTACCTCCCTAGCGCAGACAGGGGTGCTGCTGGGCCCACACCCTCCCAAGGGTTCTCTGTAACATCAGCTGTAAGGAACGATAATGGGTCAGATCCTCAGCCGGTGTAAATCAGCATGGCTCCATTGGAGTCTGTCGACCTAGACTGATTTCCACCAACTGAGCATGTAGACCATAGTCTCGTTTTAAAGTGACCCTGGAGGTGTACACCACCTCTATCTAGCGAGCACCTGGCACTGTGGTGTCTGGGCTGCCTTTGTGTGCACAATATATCACCCACCTCTCAATGAGAGCAGGGAGCTTGTCCTTTGCACTGCTCTACTGCCCATTTACACAGTCCCACAGCCCCATGGTCAGTGCAGCCTGAGGCATTCAGTTGCAGAATTCTTGACTCTCCCAGCAGAACATGAGCCTTCTGCTGGCTGCCTCGCCCCTTCCTGCTTTGGTCGTGGCCACAAATGGGCTTGATCTCCAAGGCCCTCCCAGTGGGGAGGGAGAAGATGTCAGGAAACGCCAGGAGGCCATGCACAGGGCTGGGTTCGGATTGTGTTGGTACCTGTATCAATCAGGAGTGACTCTGCTGAAGTCACTGGAGTTACACCCAGGTAAACCCAGGGTCAGCGAGAGGGATACAGCCCCAGCCTGTTCAGATCAGCTGATGTGGCTTTGGGAGAGCAGAGAAGCTTCTCAGGAGCTTGGGACAGGACCCATCTTCCTTCTCTTCCCCTTTTTGTTGTGTTCAGTCTCACGGTGACCTGTCCTGCCCATATGAAGTGTACAGCCCCCGCCCCACATGGCAATCCACTCAATGGCACTGACAAATGCCACGGGCTATGAGGAGCAGTGTCAGAACCTTTGCCCCAGTTTCAAACACCCTGAGACCATGGCTCTGGCTCTGCGCTTAACTAGGAGCCTCTGTGGCCCTTGGCCCTGGAGTATCTGAGCATCTGCCAGCTATCAATGGGCTCCATCCAAGGCAGGCAAGTGTTATCCCCATTGTACAGCTGAGGAAACTGAGGCACTACATGGGGAAGTGACCTGTCCAAGAGCTCATGGGACTCTGGGGCTGCCCGAGAAACTGAACCCACATCTCCTGAGCCTTAGCCACAAGGCCAGGCTTCCTCTCCACCTGAACTCAGTTCTGTCACCCAAGGCTACTTGGCCTCTTTGAAGAGCTCTCTCTGTGGCGCCGGCGTTCCCTCGTCAGTATTTATTTTCAGCCTTCCCTGAGCATGGTTAATAATCCCCCTGTTGATGCAACATCCCGTCCCCTGTGTCCAGTGCGTGAGTCAGTCCTGCACCAGACAAGGCAGGGCAAGTCAAGTCTTTGTCTTGGGCAACAAAGAAAGTTCTTGGGCCAGAACCCAGCTGTGTTCCTTCTGCTGCTGGCCAGGCGCCGGGTGCCCTGGTCCATGGCTGAGTTCTTACCAGAGTGGATGGGTGGGCTGGTGGGAGGGAAGTAGGATAGCAGGGGTAGCACTAGGGGACAGAAATGTTGGCCAGGATTTTCAGGTGCAGGCACTCTTTTTTTATTTTGGCAGCCCCACATGAGATTCCAGGGCCCTTCGGAGGTGCTGTCTGTATGTGTAACTCCATTTGAAGTCAGTCACCGTATGCCTCTCCCCTCCCATTCCTGCTCATCCCGGGAGAGATGTCTAGAGTGCCTCAGAGATGGGCTATACATCCCAGTGTGCTGGACGGGGCGCGGAGACTGTGTTTCTGGCCATGTTTGCAGGAGCAGATGTGCTGCTGAGTGCGGTTCCTGGGATGTGTGTGGGGTTGGGTATGGTAAAGAAAATCCCTTAACTGGGCGTTTCCTTGTTTTGAAGGCCTGCTACACCCACACGCTTTGTGCTGGTATCACTGTCAGGCAGAAGTGTGATTATTTATCAGTACAGTTATACCACTACGAGCACAAATGTGGGTGCAGTTATACCAGTATACAGGTGCCTTAACCCAGGAGAGTCTGTTCCCCCCTCTGGATGGGGATGAATTAGATCGGTAAGAGCACCTTCATACCAGTATAGTTGTGTACACACTCAGGGCTTGAACCACTTTAACCCTAATGGCACTGTTACACAGTACAAGTTCTGTGTGGAGACGAGGGCTAAGGGTTGTGGGGGAGTGGTGACACTTACACACCCAGGCCTGGTTAATGATGACAACAACTAATAATCACCTCCCGGCACCACCCATCAGCAGCCTGGTTTTCATCAGAGGATCTCAAAGCACATTATAAAGGTTGGTTAATTCAGCCTCCCAGCAGACCAGTCTCACTAGCCCTCTTCTGCAGGTGAGGAAGCGAAGTCAGGGGAGGGGCAGTGATTTACCAGCCAGCCAGTTGAGAGCAGAGGAACCCCTGGGCTTTGCTCTGACCACTAGACTGTACTCCCTGCAGATATATCCAGAGAAAAGTCAAAGTTCTGTGACCAAACAGCCCCTCGGACAGGGGCTGGCTCCATTCTATGCGACCTCTTGCTCTGGCTGTTCAGCTACTGCACATCCATCACTGATCCAGCCTAGACTAAGTCTTGACTGAAGGAGACAGGTGTGGAGCATTGTTCCAGCCCCGCCTTGGGGGGGGTGGTCAGTGACGATGAATTTCCTTCCGTTTGCTTCTGTGACGGGGCTGCACAGATAGGAGGAGAAGGACCTCGGAGTATTGGTTGATCACAGGATGACTATGAGCCGCCAATGTGATGTGGCCGTTAAAAAAGCTAATGCAGTTTTAGGATGCATCAGGCAAGGTATTTCCACCAAAGATAAGGAGGTGTTAGTATCGTTATATAAGGCACTGGTGAGACCTCATCTGGAATACTGTGTGCAGTTCTGGTCTCCCATGTTTAAGAAGGATGAATTCAAACTGGAACAGGTTCAGAGACGGGCTACTAGGATGATCCGAGGAATGGAAAAGCTGTCTTATGAAAGGAGACTCAAAGAGCTTGGCTTGTTTAGTCTAACCAAAAGAAGGCTGAGGGGGGATATGATTGTCTTTATAAATATATCAGAGGGATTAATGTTAGGGAGGGAGAGGAATTATTTAAGCTTAGTACCAATGTGGACACAAGAACAAATGGATATAAACTGGACACTAGGAAGTTTAGACTTGAAATTAGACGAAGGTTTCTAACCATTAGAGGAGTGAAGTTCTGGAACAGCCTTCCAAGGGGAGTAGTGGGGGCAAAAGACATATCTGGCTTTAAGACTAAGCTTGATAAGTTTATGGAGGGGATGGTATGATGGGATAGCCTAATTTTGGCAATTAATTTGGCAATTGATCTTTGATTATCAGCAGGTAAGTATGCCCAGTGGTCTGTGATGGGATGGGATCTGAGTTACTACAGAGAATTCTTTCCTGGGTGCTGGCTGGTGAGTCTTGCCCACATGCTCAGGGTTTAACTGATCGCCATATTTGGGGTCGGAAAGGAATTTTCCTCCAGGGCAGATTGGCAGAGGCCCTGGAGGTTTTTTGCCTTCCTCTGCAGCATGGGGCACGGGTCACTTGCTGGAGGATTCTCTGCAGCTTGAGGTCTTCAGACCACAATTTGAGGACTTCAGTAACTCAGACATAGGTTAGGGGTTTGTTATAGAAGTGGATGGGTGAGATTGTATGGCCTGCATTGTGCAGGAGGTCAGACTAGATGATCATAATGGTCCCTTCTGACCTTAGAGTCTATGAGATAGAACCGGGCCCCATGGCCCAGCGCTGGCAGCTGGCTGGAGTTCCACTCACTCAGGGTGGGTCTAGCCGAGCGTGTGACTGTAAAAACAACAGCCGCCCAGCATGGGCACTGTACTCAGCAGAGTGTTCGTGGTGGCAGCAGCAGGATTCCGGCTGTTTGGTGGAGTCTCCACTCCCGGGCCTTTGGAATCTAGCAGCTCAGCTTGATTTCCAGTAAACAGAAATCCAGCCCTTCGTTTGCCTTTTATCTTGCTGCCAAATCTGCATGTTGTGTCTGTAACCTGTGTGTCAGCTGTGACATACCTGGAGTGTCTGTGTCTGGGTTAGCCGGGGAGCCCCTTATGAGGGGAGTGTTTGTACAGGGCTGAACGCACTGGTGCTGAGTGAGTAATTATTAGGCTGTTGTGAGGGGTTGTCTTAGCAAATGCTGCAGTGTTATCTAAGTTCTTGCCAGCAATAAAAAACTAGCCCTCCAGTAACGAGCTAGTTTGCAGTTGGGAGGTGGATGTGTCATATGCTGATTTGGATAGTCCAGTGCCCATGAGAGATCCCACAATAACAAAGAACAACTGAGGTCAGGTTTTCAGTAGGCTAGGTGCTGAGCGCTTGGGGATCTGGCCCTGAGCCCTTTGGGGGGATCTACTTCCACGTCTGTCCTCCTTCACCCTTCCCTGAGGTTTGTTCCCAGCCTGTTCTGCCATTTGTGACTTGGATTGTAATGTTCTTTGGGTCAGGGGAGAGTTTTGAAGATATGCCCAAGTGACTTAGGAGCGCATTCGCCATTGGAAGACATAAGAACATAAGAACGGCCATATTGGGTCAGACCAAAGGTCCATCCAGCCCAGTATCCTGTCTGCTGACAGTGCCAGGTGCCCCAGAGGGAGTGAACCTAACAGGTAATGATCAAGTGATCTCTCTCCTGCCATCCATCTCCACCCTCTGACAAACAGAGGCTAGGGGCACCATTCCTTACCCCATCCTGGCTAATAGCCATTAATTGACTTAACCTCCATGAATTTATCCAGTTCTCTTTTAAACGCTGTTATAGTCCTAGCCTTCACAACCTCTCAGGCAAGGAGTTCCACGGGTTGACTGTGCGCTTTGTGAAGAAGAACTTGCTTGTATTTGTTTTAAACCTGCTGCCTATTAATTTCATTTGGTGGCCCCTAGTTCTTATATTATGGGAACAAGTAAATAACTTTTCCTTATTCACTTTCTCCACACCACTCATGATTTTATATACCTCTGTCATATCCTCCTTTAGTCTCCTCTTTTCCAAGCTGAAAACTCCTAGCCTCTTTAATCTCTCCTCATATGGGACCCGTTCCAACCCCCTAATCATTTTAGTTGCCCTTCTTGGAACCTTTGTTAATGCCAGTATATCTTTTTTGAGATGAGGTGACCACATCTGTACACAGTATTCAAGATGTGGGCGTACCATGGATTTATATAAAGGCAATAATATATTCTCCGTCTTATTCTCTATCCCTTTTTTAATGATTCCTAACATCCTGTTTGCTTTTTTGACCGCCTCTGCACACTGCGTGTACGTCTTCAGAGAACTGTCCACAATGACTCCAAGATCTCTTTCCTGATTAGTTGTAGCTAAATTAGCCCCCATCATATTGTATGTATAGTTGGGGTTATTTTTTCCAATGTGCATTACTTTACATTTAATCTCCTAAATCTCTTAGGCCATTTTGACATGCCCATCCTGGGTCTTGCCTTGCTGTGTGAGTGCCAGACACACCTGGAGTGCTATATGCAAATGTTAAATAATGAGAACAATTAATGAAGTCCTGGCCAAGCTCCAACGTGAGTAATTATATCCCACCTATTGAAACAAGGCTCTTTTACTTGGCTACTGTATCTTCCCCTCCTGCCTGTGCAGCATTGCTGTTCACTGGGAAACTCAGTGTTGCAGCAGCATCAGAAGGCCTAGATGGAGATCCGGGCCCCATCATGCAGGGAACTGGAAACAGGGCGGCCGGGGGGGGGGGGAGGGGAAGTGGGGCAATTTGCCCCAGGCCCCCACGAAAGTTTTTCGGGGCCCCTCAAGCGGGGTCCTTCACTTGCTCCAGGGGCCCCGGAAAACTCTCGCGGAGCCCGGGCCCCTGAGCATCTTCCGCGGCAATTCGGCGGCGGGGGGTCCTTCCGCTCCAGGACCTGCCGCCGAAGTGCCCTGAAGACCCGTGGCAGGGGGGTCCTTCCGCCCCGGGACACGCCGCCAAAGTGCTGGGTCTTTGGTGGCAATTCAGCGGCGGAGGCCCCCCGCCGCCGAAGACCCCAGACCCCCTGAATCCTCTGGGCGGCCCTGGCTGGAAATCCATGGGATGAGAATGAGCCCCTTCCTTGGAATGAGCCCCGTGGAAATACAGAGGACAGACGAAGGGCAGAAGACAGGCCCAGGGGGGAAATGACTTTCCCAGTGTCACCCTGCTGGGGTTAGAACTCCGCTCTTCTTCCAGTTCACAGGGACACACTCCCCCAGCCCCTGAGGGAGTGAAGTGTCACTTTAGGCACCTAAATCCTATAGTCAGGCCCCACTGGGATTCACAAAACCTCTGCTCAGCTGCACCAAGCCCTGTCAGTGCCAAAACTTGCTGCCTACATTTTTGCAGTGAAAGTTCCCCAGGTGCGTCTGTGCACGCGCCCTGCTGCCCTGCACCAGGCATCCAGCCCCTAAACCTCAGAGTGATGCACCAGTACGGGAAAGATCGGCCTTTCTCTGCCTGCATCTCCCCTGTGGGGCCTCATCCCATGGGCAGGCGGAGTACTGGTTTACACTGGGGGGAGTGAGAGGGGAATTGGGCTCAGTCGGGGTGGGGGGTGAGAGGGGAATCAGACGTGTAGTTTACTCAGGCTGGTCCAGCCCAGAGCTCACTCAGTTCCCGTATCTCTCTGTGACAGACACTGCTCCCTGGTGTGCCTCTGGCCAGTTAGGCCAGGCCTGCCTTTGGGAGACCCTGTGCAGGGATTCCCCCCGCCTCATCCCTGCAGCTGTGGGCTGGTGAGCTCGGATTACCCCAGCTGAGCCTGCACAATCGCAGCGCTGTGTGCAGGCGTGAGTCCCTGAGCCGCTCCTATTGCTGTGGGGCAGTGGGAGGGGGATCCGTGCTACAGATGGAGCAGGAGGGATCCACACGCACTGCGGGGGTGCACGCGATGTGCTGTGTGAAGGACCAGGCCGGTGCCCCAGCTGAACCTCTGGCTGGTTTGCACAGGCCGCTGGGCCCTGGTTGTGCGTCTTGTGCGGTGCAGGTTTCTCACTCTGCTCTTGGAAGAGGGCTTGCTCCTCCCTGCCCCGGGAACGCCTTGTACCGGCTGCCTCTATGCCTGGCCCTGCCGCTCCTGGCAGGGCTGGGAAGGTGTTGCTCACCTGCCCCTCCTCTCTGACTCACTGGTTTCCCTGGCACGGCCAGAGCCAGAGGAGTGGAGCCAGAGCGAGGGGAGAGGCTGGCAGAGGGGACCAGTCGACTGAGTGTGGGGAGATTGGGAGAAACCCGCGAGTTGGATATAAAATCAAAAGGCAACTCCACGCCATTTCCTTCTGGGGTTCTGGGCCAGCACGGGGCAGAGCAGCCCCCCAGGTAAGGATGGCTCTGTTCCTTCCTGGGAGTCAGTAAAGGTGAGCTGGGGTGGGAGAATGAATGGAAGGGAAACCCGGGGCGGGGGGGGGCGGAAATTTGCCAGCCCTGCTTGTGGTACCAGAGCTCATGTCTGTGGCCTGGGAGATGTTTCCTTCCTGTGACCATTGCTGGGGCCCCCTGGGTTCCACTGGGGCTGTGGGGAGATGGGGGAAGGGAGAAGGGAAAAGCAGCCTCCTTGTTTACCACAAGCCCTTTGTATTCAAGGACTGTAGGGCTGGCCCTTCCCTCTCTGAAGGGTGCTAATTACAGATTCTGGAAGGGAGAGGGCAGCTTCCATGGCAGGCCCTGGGAGGCCCCTCTTTGCTGGTACAATCCTCTGCCCCAGCACTGAGCCCCCGCAAAACCCAGAGCCCCCTCCTGCACCCCAAACCTCTCATCTCTGGCCCCACCCAACAGCCTGCACCCCCAGCCCAGAGACCTGACCCTCTCCTGCACCCCAACCTCCAGCCCCAGCCCAGAGCCCCCGCCCATACCCCAAACCCCTCTGCCCAGCTCCACTGGGTTGCGGGCATCAACAATTTTCTTCAACTGGGTCGCCAGAAAAAAAAGTTTGAAAACCACTGGCCTAGTGGATGGAGCACTGCGCTTGGACTCAGGAGACCTGTCTTCTTTCCCTGGCTCCACTGGCCTGCTGGGTGACCCAGGCAAGTCACTACTGCTCCCTGTGCCTCAGTTTCCCCATCTGTACAATGGGGATGATGATCCTGACTTGCTTTGTAAAGAACTTTGAGATCTGCTGATTCAAACATAAGAACATAAGAATGGCCATACCGGGTCAGACCAAAGGTCCATCTAGCCCAGTATCTGTCTACCGACAGTGGCCAATGCCAGGTGCCCCAGAGGGAGTGAACCTAACAGGCAGTGATCAAGTGATCTCTCTCCTGCCATCCATCTCCATCCTCTGACAAACAGAGGCTAGGGACACCATTCTTACCCATCCTAGCTAATAGCCATTTATGGACTTAGCCACCATGAATTTATCCAGTCCCCTTTTAAACATTGTTATAGTCCTAGCCTTCACAACCTCCTCAGGTAAGGAGTTCCACAAGTTGACTGTGCGCTGCGTGAAGAAGAACTTCCTTTTATTTGTTTTAAACCTGCTGCCTATTAATTTCATTTGGTGACCCCTAGTTCTTGTATTATGGGAATAAGTAAATAACTTTTCCTTATCCACTTTCTCAACATCACTCATGATTTTATATACCTCTATCATGTCCCCCCTTAGTCTTCTCTTTTCCAAGCTGAAGAGTCCTAGCCTCTTTAATCTTTCCTCGTATGGGACCCTCTCTAGATAAGATCAGCTATAGTTTATTCATTATGATCTTTCCTTGAGTAGAGATAGGAATCACTGGAACCTGGGCTAATGCCTGTCCAGGTTTCTCTCAGATTTGCCTGGGGGTGCCTCGTAGCCCAGGGATGTTTGAAGAATCAGCCTGTTGTGGTGCTGCCTTTGCTCTGCGCGGGTCCATCTCCTGCTATAGTTGGTGACCCGTCGCTGTGACGTGTAGGTGCTGCGCACGCAGGAACCACTCTGCATTGTGTCCTGACATGAGACCTGGCCCCCTCTCCCCTCGCCACTGAGCCCAGTGCAGGCATGTCCTTGCTGGCCCTTGCCCACCTGCCTCTGCCCCACCCCGCTCCCCCGTGGACCTGCCGGGGGAAATGTACAATCAGTGACTTATCACTGAGCCACCCTTTGCCTGGCTCTGCATGAGTAATGAGGAAGGAGACGGCTGCTTCACCTCCTGTGACTTGTTCCCAATTAACCCCTTCCCTGATGCCAGCAGGTTCAGGAAGGAGACTTAGGCTGTGCCTGGGCAAGAGTGGAGGTGTCATGCCCTGGCCCTGCTGCCTATCCCCAGAGGTGAGGGAACTCACAAGTTGCTTGCAGCTTCCCTGGCAAACCAACCTGCATCCCTTCCAAAGAGAACACAGGGCTGTGTGGAAGCCAGGCATTCATGGCTGTGTGCCAACAACAGAGCCACATGGGCTCTCGATTTGGAGATATGCAGGTCCAGTTTTTCTGGGAGCTCAGCACCCAGCATGCTGAATGCTTCAGAGAATGAGGGCCACGCTGTTCAGCTTGAGAGTCAGACGGGCAAACACAGCCTGTAAGGAGCTGGCCCTTTGTGCAGGAAGAGCAGGGAGGCTGGCACTGGCTTGGAGAAGGCTGAAAGAATTGCAGACACTGGCTCAGGACGGCTGCCGAATCAATGTGAAAAGAGAGTGGCAGGTGTTTCCTCAGCAGCAGGGGCTCCTCAGCCTGATCCCCAAAAGGGATCCTCGCGTGGGCAGTGGAAGGAGAGGTGGCAGTTGGCATTGGCAGGCAGGTGCCAGATGGAGTGACATGCAGGGCTGCAGCGCACGAATCACAGAGGGAAAGAGCCCAGGTTCCAAAGGGCCGGAATACGGATTTCTGGTGAACTTTCCAGAGGACAAGGGGAGGGGCTAGGAAGAGGTGGGTGAGAGGAAAAATATTATGATTTGTTACGGCTGTGGTGGGAGCAAGGTAGACTTTGGCCTGGACAGGACAGGGGCATGCAACCAGCAGGGTGATCCCGTGGGCTCTGCTCTGTTCTTGTTCATGAATTAATCATGGCTGACACCTCAGGAAGCTTTCCCAGTTTCTTGTTTTTCCCATTAAGAAAGAGATAGATAATAAGACAGAAAATATTATACTGCCTCTATATAAATCCATGGGATGCCCACACCTGGAATACTGTGTGCAGATGTGGTCGCCCCATCTCAGAAAAGATGTATTGGAATTGGAAAAGGTGCAAAGATGGGCAACACAAGTGGTTAGGGGTCTGGAACAGCTTCCGTATGAGGAGAGATTAAAAAGATTGTTCTGCTTGGAAAAGAGACAACTAAGGGGGGATATGATAGAGGTCTATAGAATCATGACTTATGTGGAGAAAGTGACCAGGGAAGTGTTATTTACTCCTTCACATAACACTAGAACCAGGGGTCATCTGGGGAAATTAATAGGCAGCAGGTTTAAAACAAACAAAAGCAAGTATTTCTTCACACAACGCACAGTCAACCTGTGGAACTCCTTGCCAGGGGATGTTGTGAAGGCCAAGACTATAACAGGGTTAAAAAAGAGAACTAGATAAGTTTCTGGATAATAGGTCCATCCGTGGCCATTAGCCAGGGTGGTCAGGGACACAACCCCATACTCTGGGTTTCCCTGAACCTGACTGCCAGATGCTGGGCGTGGATGATAGGATGGTTCACTCCCTCTGAAGCACCTGGCACAGGAGACTGAGCTAGCTGGACCTTTGGTATGACCTAGTCTGGCTGTTTGAATGTTCTTATGCTCAGTTCCCGCCCAGGGTGCTGTGCGGCTCACTCCCCCCCTCCCTCCCCGAACCTGGGACCTGGTTGTGAGGGAGCAGAGGCGGATTTGTGGGGCTGCTGAGGTTTGGATGCAAAACCAAGTGGAATCTGGATTGTTGTGCTGGAATTCCCAACTAACCAGGCCAAACTCAGGGGATGAGGACATAGAATCATAGAATCTCAGGGTTGGAAGGGACCTCAGGAGGTCATCTAGTCCAACTCCCTGCTCAAAGCAGGACCAACACCAACTAAATCATCCCAGCCAGGGCTTTGTCAAGCCTGACCTTAAAAATCTCTAAGGAAGGAGATTCCACTACTGCCCTAGGTAACCCATTCCAGTGCTTCACCATCCTCCTAGTGAAATAGTATTTCCTAATGTCCAACCTACACCTCCCGCACTGCAACTTGAGAACATTACTCCTTGTTCTGTCATGGGGGGAGACAGAAATGAGGGGGATGGGTCCCCTTCCAGGAGCCCATTAAAGTGAGGGGATAGGCCCCCCAAAGCAAAGCTGACGTCTGCAGCTCCAGTGCCGGCCTCAGACTGGGCAGCTTTGTACCATGCCCGTTTTCCAGCTGACAGATGTTAGAGTTAAACAAAACCTGGGCTCGGTGCCCAGAGAAACTGGCCATTCCTTTGGCTGAACCTGCCAGGGCCAGAGGGCAAATCCTTTGTCGCAGAGAGCAGGCGTGGCCCTTCCCTTGCTGCTGAGGCAGGAGCCTGGGGGTGTGACTAAGTGAGCTCAGGGTCCTCACAGCAGTGGGGCAGCCAGGAGTGGCCAGGAGCAGGGGGAGGGGAAAGAGTGGGGGCACCTGCCGGGAGCAGGGGGAGGGGTGGAATTGGGGAGCCAGCCGGGGCCGGGGTGGGTAAGACATCTCAGCGGAGATGGAGGGGATAGAGCGGGGTCATTGTCCAGCAGTGGGTGGATGCGGGAGACAGGACAGAGACAGATGGGGATTTGAGCTAAACTCTCAGGTTATGCCTACACTGTGGTGAACCCGTGGCTGGCCCAGCTAAGCTGCCTTGGGGCTGCGAGGCTCGGGCCATGGGGCTGTAGAATTGCAGTGTAGATGTTTGGGCTCAGGGACCCTCCCTGCTGCTGGGGTCCCAGGGCCTGGTCTCCAGCCCAAGCCCTGCGAGCCCGCGTCAGCAGAGCCGGGCCGGCTGCGGGTGTTCACTGCAGTGTAGACATACCTCAGTTGTTGCTCAGCAGCGCCCCACGCTCAGCGCTTTCTCTGCCTGTACCAGAGGGGGGCGCCAGAGCAGATCTGCAGGGACCCTGCAAGCCTGGAGCCAGCGCTGTGCTCCCAGGCATGCTCCTCGGCCCAAGTCGCAGGGCGCCTGGGGAGGGCACAGGGCCTGAATTTCCCCATTGTGTGACTCTCGGGAGTGAGTGGCTTGCAGCATACAGCTGTTCTGCCAGGTCACTCTGGGGAGTTGGTGCCAGCGGCTGCAGAGCCTCACCTGTTTCCTCACCACCGTGTGGCCACTGCTGAGCCTGTGCCGGGGGTTGTGCCTGGACCTGAGTTCCTGGCATAGCCCCAGAGGCAGAGCACAGCACGTGAGAGTTCCCGACGGGGGGCCCATGTGTAGGGTGGTTCACAGAGGGCTCCTGGGGACTCGGCCAAATAGTTTGGATCCCAACTTTCTAAGTGGCCACTGATTTGAGGGGCCTCCACTTTGGGGGTCTCAGTGGGTCTGATTTTTGGGGTGTGAGGCAGCTGGGGTGACCTGCGGGTGTTCAGCACCTTTGGCCTCAGGCCCTGGCTGGGAGCATTTAGGCTCCTGAAATTCAGAGGCTGCATCTGAGAACTTGTCGGCTAGAGCAGGATGGCACCGGGGGCATCTGCTGCGAGGGCTGGGTGCCCACACTGGCTGGGTGTGCGGCTCAGCCTGTAACTCCCCTTGGGAAACTGACTTGATTTCAAGCTGCCCGCGCTCCGTTCACAAGAACTGGCTAAATCAATCAGGGCAGGTCTGCAGGCGCACGTGGAGCCAGCGCCAGTCTGGTGGCTTGTGGTTTCCACTCACAGTGAGGCGAACAGTGAGCGGCTCGGCTCTCAGAAACCTGAAACTGTGAGTGAAACTCGGTGGCTGGGATTCCAGCGTTATCTGAAACTGCGGGGGGGCTTGGCCTCTGTGAACCGAAACGTGGTGGTGCTCTGCGTACAGTGCTTGGCTGGCAGACTTGGCTGGGATCTGGCTGGTTGCTGCTCTTCCTCCTCTGGGATGGGACACCAGCCAATGGAGCGAATGCGTTACAGCCGCCTGCCCCATGGACCCACTCTCTGGAGTGCTGCCACCCAGAGTGGCCTCACTTTCGCTCCATCTACACAGGGACCTGGGGTGTAGTTAGATGGCTGCCAACCCCTAGTGCTTATGCCAGCTTGCTTTAGTCACCCCAGCACAGGCCGCGTTTTGCACTGGTGCGGAGTGTCTACCCAAGCAGCGTGCTCTGGGGACCCACAGCGACACAGCTATGCAGGGTGGGGGGATTCGCTCCCTTTCTGTGTGGGCTCCCTCTGCCCCTCCCCTGGGGAGCCGCCAGTCCCAGGATAAGCTCCAGACAGGAACTCTGGGTGACTTTCAGGTTCTTGTGTAACAGGCTGACTCAGCTGGTGGGGGTGGGGAGACGGGTACAAACACCGGCTCTGCCACCAGCAGAACAGCTGCAGGGTGAGCAGCAGTGAGTGGGACAGGTGGCCCCCAGGGCTCCACTCTCACAGGCTGGGGGCCGTGCCCTTGCTCATGGAGTGGGATCGTTCCGTGTGACTGGGGCACCCCGCGCCTGTGCCCCCCTACAGCTCCAGAGGAGCAGCGCACTCCGGCTGCCCGCAGGGCTTTCCTGTGCTAGGGGACGGATGAAGGGGAGGCAGGAAAGAGGATGATCTTCCAGTCCCCAGGGGTGCCATCTGAGATGCCCTCTGGGGGCCTCAGCAGCTCCTGGCCTCAGCTCCCCCTATACAGCCTGGGGCACCATCGAGCTCGGGCCAAAACTTCCTATGCAGCTAATGTTTTAAGTGAGCCAGCAGGGTTTGAAAGAGAACTGGGCCTGAGGCAATCCCTGAGCCTCGCCCCAGGGCCAAACTGCACCATGGGCCCAGCTACCCTCGCAGGGCAGCTCAGAGAGGGGAGCTTGGCGATAAGGCACGAGAAGGAACGTTCCAACTGAACTAATGCCCCAGTGTGTCTGTGCGATGGCCTTACACAACTCTGTGTGCGTGTGTGTCTGTGCGATGGCCTTACACAACTCTATTTGCGTGTGTGTCTGTGTGATGGCCTTACACAACTCTATTTGCGTGTGTGTCTGTGTGATGGCCTTACACAACTCTGTGTGTGTGTGTGTGTGTGTGATGACCTTACACTGCTAGTGAAGGCAGGGGGCTGGACTTGATGATCTTTCAGGGTCCCTTCCAGCTCTATGAGATAGGTATAGCTCCATAACTCTGTGTGTGTGTGTGTGTGTGTGTGTCTGTGTGCTGGCCTTACACAACTCTGTGTGCGTGTGTGTCTGTGTGCTGGCCTTACACAACTCTGTGTGCATGTGTGTCTGTGTGACGGCCTTACACAACTCTATGTGCGTGTGTTTGTGTGATGACCTTACACTACTCTGTGTGTGTGTGTGTCTGTGTGATGGCCTTACACAACTCTGTGTGTGTGTGTCTATGTGATGGCCTTACACAACTCTGTGTGCATGTGTACTACTCTGTGTGTGTCTGTGCAATGGCCTTACACAACTCTGTGACTGTGTGACGGTCTTACACAACTCTCCAAAAAGAATTCTGTGTGATGGCTTTACTCAACTCTGTGTGTGTCTATATGATGGCCTTACACAACTCTGTGTGTGTGTTGGTGTGTGCGTGAAGCACTTCTGAGTCTTTGTCTTTTATTTAACCAGTTCCCACTCAGGGTCACCCACTCACAGGAGCCCCGGCGTGGGTCTCTGCACCTCACAGTTCCTGCCCCCAGGGCCACCACCGCCCATGGAGAGTAAAGAGGACGTCAGCGACTCGGACAGCGGGATCATGCTGCACTCAGGTGGGTGAGTGGCCGGGGAAGTCCAGCTGCTGGGCTGCGCGCCATCCCTCTGCATTGGCCTGGTGCTGGAATGTGAGCCCAGGAAGGCGGGTGTGTCGGGGAAAGCTGTTCTGTGTCAGTGTCTCTTCTGGGGATTCCCCTCCTGGCTGCCGTCTTGAGGTTGTTTTCTCTGCATCGAGAGCTGTGTCTGCAGGGGGAGGCCATTTGCCCAGGACACGTGAGCCCTGAAGTGCCTGTATATCACACACATCCGTCCTGTAACTGTAACCATAGGCAGAGCTGGGCTAGCAGGGGCTGCGGGCCGGGAGTGAGGGGCACTGGCAGAGCTGGGGGGACCAGGGCTGGGCTGGCAGGGGCTGTGGGTCGGCAGTGAGGGGCAGCAGCTGAGTGTTGGGGTGGGCAGTTCAGGGCTGGGCTAGTAGGGGGCTAGGGGTCAGGAACTGTAGGCGGTGCGGGGAGAAGCCCCGGGCTGGAATAGCGGAGGGGCTGTGTGTTGGGATTGAGGAGCACCGGCAGAGCTGCCTGTCTGAGGAGAGCCCGGGCTGGAGGAGCAGGGGTTGGCTGAAGATCTGGGCATGAGTGAAATTTTCAATGTTTCTGTGAACTTCCAGTTTTCAGCATTTATTTGGCAAAAATAATCAGCTGATACTGTCACAAACCCCCTCAGATTTTCCAGTTGAAAATCCTGCTCTCTACATGCCCAGTCATTCCCGAAGTCAGTCTAAAGGTGCCCCCCACACCTAGAGATGCTGGCTGGGGGGGGGGGTGAGGATGTCCCCAGCTCCATGAAGGTCGAGACCTTACCTGGACTCCCCTGGGCTATCAGTGAGCGGGGCGTGGTAACCATCACTAAGATTTACAGCTGAATTCGCCTACAAGGACACTGTCTTCAGGATCAGGCCCCCGGTCCAGGACCTTAGCTCTGGCAGGGGCCGGTACCAGATGTGTCAGAGGAAGCTTCTTAGCCCCAGGAAGCTCAGGAAAGTCTGCAGCATGGAACGGAAAAGGCCAGGAGTGCTGAGCTCTCTGCAAAATCCAGCCCCAAGTGTGGGTCCTGAGCCGTAGGAAATTCTGGGCTGAAGTCCTGGTGTGAAGGGGAGACATGGCTCTCTCCTGCCCCTCCATTTGCATTCTGCTCCCAGGACCCACCTCAGCCCCAGCTGTCTATTAAACCAGCAGTGTTTTCACTCACCCTGCTTTATCTGATCACAGCGACCTGGAGCTGGCTGCAGCCTGCGAGGTGAAAGGAGCTAATCCCACTCTCCAGCTAGAAACATTCCAGGCTGGGCTGGGAGCCTGCAGGCCAGCCTGTACTTTGAAGTGCCACTTACCCTGAAATGGGCTTACCTGCTCTAGGATAGCCCTACAGACCAGTGTGTTTTAGGTGCCAGCCCCACTCCGGCTCCGGGGATGGGCCAAAGGGCAGCTCTGTCTGCGTCATTAAACATCAGCGCTCAAGGTCACCTGGTTCCTGGAGCCGCCCCTCCAGCAGCGGCCCCACCCCAGTCTGCAGAGGATGAGGAGCTGCGCTGGGTTGACAGGCTGGGGCAGGGAATCAGTCTCAGATGCATTGTGGGAAATATCAGAACAGAAATTGGAATTTCTGTCCCATGGAAAATTCCGATATTTCTAAATTATTTTTATCCAAATTGGGCAGAAAAATCAAAAGATTATGGTCACATGACTTCCATGATGCACTGCCTTGGTTAACTACATGGTGACTGCAGTGAATCATGGGAGATGTAGTCTAGCCAGGAGCCCAGTCCCTAGAGCAGGGGTCCCCAACCCCCGGTCCGCGGCCCGGTACCGGTCCGCGGCCTCTTACAAACCGGGCCGCGAACCGACCCAGTGGACCTCCCGCAGGCGTGCCTGCGGGAGGTCTACCCGAGCCGCGGGACGAGCGCTCCCTCCGCAGCTCCCTCCGCAGTCATGCCTGCGGGAGGTCCGCTGCTCCCGGGGCTCAGCTGGACCGCCCGCAGGCATGACTGCGGACGGTTTGCTGGTCGCGCGGCTCAGCTGGACCGCCCGCAGGCACGCCTGCGGGAGGTCCACCGGCTCCGGTTGAGCTGCCACAGGCATGCCTGCGGGCGGTCCAGCTGAGCCGCGCGACCAGCGAACCGTCCGCAGTCATGCCTGCGGCAGCTCAACCAGAGCCGGTGGACCTCCCTCAGGCACGCCTGCGGGAGGTCTACCCGAGCCGCGGGACGAGCGCTCCCTCTGCAGGCATGACCGGTCCCTGGTCCTGAAAAGGTTGGGGACCCCTGCCCTAGAGGACGGCGGGGGGCACGAGTGCTGGTGGACAGATTAGTGTAAAACTGACTCGGAATGAAACCTGGGTTTGACAAACCAGAGCCTCGCTGCTGGGCTGCTCCAGCCCAGACCCGAAGCTCCCATTTGGATTTTCCCAATAGAAAATCAACATGTTTTAGCAAAATTGAAATATTTCCTGCAGAAAATTTCAATTTGGCAGTTAGTGCATCTTGCATCGAAAAAACCCATTTAGATGGGAAATTCCAGACCCCTGAGTAATTCCTCACCGAGATCAGTGACACTGGTGGGCTCGGCAGCCGGATCAGCCAACACCTCCCAGCTGCTAACATGAAGTGAGCAGAACCTGAGCACACTCGATCCCTCTGGACTGGGCCGAGATGGGGAGCTCTGTGGGGCAGGGCCATCTCTGGGCTCTTTTTTGGCACAGGGACTAGCATCCTGGGATGCTCTTGAGCCGCCAGCTGTAGAGAGTAGCATAACACCATGCAGTGAATCTACTTGTTTAGTTAAATCTTCACAGCGACTCCAGCAGCAGGTTGGTTTGTGCTGTTATTCAGAAGGGGAAACTGAGGCACAGAGCGGGGCAGTGACTTGTCCGAGGCCACGGGGGAGTCAGTGTTGGTGACTGGAGTAGAGCCATGGATTTCCTGGTGCCCAGCCCTGCGCATGGCACGGAGGCTGCCACTCTCATACTGGAAAGGGGCAGTGCCCCCAGCCAAGGTGGCCGGTATGAATGAAGGGGCTCCAGCCAGCAGAGGGAGAAACCAGTTCGGAGTGGGGTGGGGAAGGGGATGGGCTGCAGAGATGGCACAAGATATGGTGCTCAAGCCCCAGGTACCTTAGAACCCAAGGCCTCAAGTGGCCCCAGTCAGTGCTCAGGGCCAGCCCTGCGTCTCCCCGCTGGCTGCTAAATCGGGACTCCTGGTCTCATCCCCTGCAGGCCCGGACAGCCCCGTGTCTCCACTGAAGGACCTGACCCAGGCAGTGCGCAAGCAGCAGCAGGAGCTGGCAGCGCGGCTGGAGGCCTGTCTGGCGGAGCTGAGGAAGCTGTGTCTGCGCGAGGCGGTAAGGAGCCCTGGGCCTGGCTGGGGACATGGGCGTGGTCGCTGGGGGGATCTCATGGGCTGGGCCTGGCGGCGGGTTGGCTGGATGGAGATTGTTCGGCCACCTCTCATTCGGAGAGGAACCTGGTGTCTTTCCTGGAACTCGGGAATCCCTGCGTGTGGCGGAGGGGGCTCCCCAGCTAGCCCAAAGCCTCGGCTTCTACCTAGGGCTGCCAGTTTTGGTCAGACATATTCCTGGAGGTTTCATCACAAGACATTATCTTTAATTAAAGATTAATATTAATTCCTGGAGACTCCAGGCCACTCCTGGAGGGCTGGCAACCCCTGGGCCTTGATCGCAGGCTGCCATGGCCAGGCCAGATGGCTGAGGCAAACCCTAGCCCTGGCATTGAGGGATTAGCTTGGGCCCATAGCTGCTGTGGTGTCTGGGCTATCCCAGGAGGACTGGCAATACATGGCAGTGCCAGTCAGTTAGTGGAAAGGTAACAACGTGCCAGGGCCACATGCGTGTTGGCTGCAGTGCCCGCTCCTCCAGGACCTGCTCCTCCAGGGCATCACTCCCCCCGTGCCACGTGGATGTTAAGGTGGGGCACACTCCTACGCAGGACATGCTCCCTAGTGCGCCCCGGTGCCTCACCCATCTCTGGTGGAAAAGACATGCTGTGTGTGATCCCTTCTTCCTCTGGTGATGCCCTGTGCTGCCCTGGAGGCTGATGTCTGTCCCTGCCCTCCCCCAGGAGCTCACGGGCATGCTGCCACAGGAGTACCCCCTGAAGCAGGGGGACAGGCCCCCCAAGGTGCGGCGGAGGATCGGCACCGCATTCAGACTGGACGAGAAGACAATAATCTCGCAAGGAGCGGTAAGGAGCCCGGGGATCTCTCCCTGGTGTTAGGCAGGGCACAGATGGGTCACAGCCACCACTGCATGGTGGCTTGTGTGAAATGAGTTTGGAGGGTCTCAGAACAGTTCCACGGTCCCCAGCACCCCCACAGGCCCTGTCTGGTGGGCTCTGCTCGGTCGTTCCACAGCACAGGAACTGCCCCTGGCTGCTTGCTGGCTTTCTCAATGCGGAGGCCAAAGAGTGAGGAGGCTCTTCTGGGTCAGGGGGAGGCAGCGGTGAGGTGACAGATGCCCATGCCAGACCTGCCCAGTAGATCAACAGAGTCTCCAGGCTGCCCCATTCCATCGGTACTGAAAATGACCCGGATGCCTGTCCCAGCCGTCTCTGTCTGTCCCTGGCCATCTCCAAGGGAGGAGAGCCCGGCACTGAGATGTCCCAGTTCTTGTGAGGAAGCCCAGAGGTGCTGAGGTTTTGATGCTCAGGCCAGCAGGGAGGGGGAGGGGAAAAGGCATTAAAGGGGCAGAGTCCATTGATGCTTGATTTGTTCAAGAGTTCGTTAACATTCCAAACTCTCTACCTTCTGGTACCTCTGCCTCCTCTGCCAGCCCACGCCCTGAGATAATGACCCAGTGCCCAGGGCGGTGCTGGGGGGTGGGGAGCTGCTCCCTGTCCGGGGAGGGAGAGGTGGGAGCACATTTCCTCTCACCTGACTCCAATCTTGGGAACCAGCCTGTTCAGCATCTGCCTTAGGGAGCCAGGAGCCCAGTGTGCAGCCCCCCCCCCCCCCACTGGGGGCAGGTGGAGCTCTCTCCAGAGCCTGAATCATTCCTGGGACTCCCTGCTAGCTGGGGCTGAGTGTCCCTCATGTGCAGTGCTCCCAGCCCTGTGGGCCCATGGGGGCAGAGCGCAGGGCGGGGAACCAGCTCAGACTCCGTATGGCTGCCTTGGGGGGCACTAGCCGGGGGTGTGCTCGGGATCTGGACTTCCCTGGGGCCAGGGTGGATTCTGATCTGTCCAGCGATGCCTCCAGCCCCAGATGTGGTTCACAATGGAACAGACAAGGCTGAAGACAGCTCAGAGACCATCCCAAGGTGTTAAGGCAGAAGGGCCCCTTTGAGAGGAAGCCTGGCCCAGTGGTCAGGGCATCGACATAGAACATAGGAGACCTGGGTTCAAATCCCTGCTCTGTCCTGGACTCCCTTAGTCTCTCTTGCCTGGATCCTCATAGCTCCTTGAAGTGCCTGGGAAGCTGGGCTCTGAGCCCCTCTGCCGTAGTGTGCATGGGGGGATGTCAGTGCATGAGACTGGGAGCGCTCAGTTACTGTAGTAGTGGGGCCAGGTCAGTACCTCAGACACGTCCTGCCGGCTTGTCTGCACAAACTCTCTGTGATCAGCACCTCACAAGGAGCTGGGGTCCCAGGCTGCCTCTGCTGGGTCCACGTAGCCAGGCCCTGCTCTTCTCCCGAAGGCTGAGGTTTCCCCTGAGCAAAGGCCTAGCTGGATGTGGTTCCTCCTAGCCCCAAGTGCCCTGTGGCGGAGGGCAGCTCCCCTGCTCCGTTCCATGGCTTGTGTTCCCTTCCCACCTAGGACCCCCTGAGCACGCTGGAGAGAGACCTGGCCCTGCAGCTGCAGATTGCCGCGGCCACACATCGCCTCTACCGGGAAGAGAACATCAGCAAGCACATCAAGAAGCGGCGGAAGAACATGGTGCTGAAGGAGGAGAAGAAGCTGAAGGAGCTGGAGAATGCCCTCAATGAATGTCGCTTGACAGCCACACAGGAGCCCAGGGCCAGCACCACAGCCCTTGGCGGTGAGCTGCGTGTGTGGGCCAGATCTCGGCCTACTGCTCCATCACAGCCTGCCTAGTGCAAGAGAGAGTGGGCATGATCCAGCGGGAGCCCCTGGCACAGCTCCCACTGCTCTCCCAGAGATCAGCTGCTTCAGGCTTGCCTGGCTCCAAGGAGCAAAGGGCCCTGCTTGTAGCCTTGGCGTGACTGGGGCCGGCACTATGTGGCTCAGCCCGTGTGAGGATATGTCCTGCCCCGAGGGTTGGCAATGTTAACTGTGTCACATCCATGACTCAGGGAGCGCCAGCACTGCCCTGATCACCCAGAATGGCTGTCCTGTAGGTTATTGCTACAGTGTCTCACTCTGGCAGGATCTCTTGTAGCCCCCAAGAGTTCCATTCGCTTGGGGAGGGTCTCACTGGTCCGTCGGGGCCAGTCTCCCAGCTCTGCAGTTGTTCGGGAATGGCTCTTGCTGAGGAAGGAGAGGACAGGGCCCACAGCTCCGCTCTCCCCGGCTTCCCTGTTGATTAAGTTAAACCCTTGAGCAGGAGATGAAGCTACATTTATCTCAGTTCCCCAAAGAACAGCTGGTGGTTCTGCAGCTTTCCTGGGGCTCCTGCAGCCACCTGTTCCACAGGTAGTTTCCTCTTCCAGCTAAAAGCACAGGGCTTTGATTTCCTCCAGCAGTGCCTGAGAGAGGGGAATCAGACCAGATGCAGTTACTCCTGCGTGACACCAGTGTGAGTGGGAGAAGAATCAGGCCCAGGTTGCCTGAGTGGTCATCCCTGGGGCAGCACCCTGAACTGCCCGCCCCAGTCTGGCTTCACTTTCCTTCCTGGGCTCCGTTTCTCAATCTCCTGCGCGTCCTGTGTATCCCCTCCCAGAGCTCCCGCTGCACCCCACCCCCACCCCGGGCTGTAGCGGGCAGGGCAGGAAGGATTTCCACAGAGCATATGTTCATCCAGAAGTGCTGATTTGTGCCAAGTGAAGCCATTTGTGGAGTCGATTTGGAGTCAGCGAATCTCCTGACTCAGAAAAACGTGGAGGGAAATGTTTCAAAATTGTTGAAATGGTTTGTTGTGATATTTTCAAGATAAAAAATTCCAGTTTTCCGATTCCAAAAGACTTTTGGTTTCAAAATTTAAGCTCATTAGACAAAACAAAGATTTTAAAAAGAGAAACAAGTAGAAACTGAAATGAAATGTTTCAGAATGATTAAAATGAAAACAAAATGTTTTGAGTCACTCCAACTTAAAGTGTTGGGGATCCGTGTCTGGGGATGGGGGAGGGGGGCTGAAACCTGCAGGAGCAGCTGCTAAGCCCAGCTCAGCAGAGAGGAGCGGGAGGGGAAACATGTAGGAACATGTGTCCTGCATGGTGCCAGTTAACCCTTCAGGCACCAGAGTGCTCTGTGCTTCCACCAGCTCAATCCCACCTGGGAAGGTCCCATGTTCCTTTGATGGTGCAAACCCCACCCGTTCCACTGCAGAGGCAGCTGCATTGCAGTAGTAGGTGAGGGCCCCTGAGAGGTTGGAGCTCTTGGGACTACAGACAGTTTTATTGTTGCTATATATAGTCAACCACACCCCCTGGAGCCCAGGCAAAGCAGCAGGAGACCCAAGTCCCGCTCCTGTAGGCTGTGTTAGGGGTTTGTGCAGCATCTATGTGCTGCTGGAATCCCAACAATCCGTGCTAACTGGGGCACCATGGAAAGTCAGTGGGATCTGTGTTATGGCCCCGGCCAAGCCCAGTGAACATCTTTGCCCTTCCTCACCTCTGCCTCTTTCCCCACTGCTTCCCTAGAGCTGAGTACCTCGGATGACAGCTCCCTCTCAGATGCCATCCTGCTGGAGGAGGGTAAGGCATAAGCAGGGTTTGGATTTTCCCTTCCTGTGGGCAGGGCATGCGGGTCTGACATTGGAAAAGGGGTATGAGCCCATCTGCTCTGTTCCCCTGGAGACAGAAGCATTTGATGTGGGGTGAGCCAGGCAGGGCTGCTGTGGGGTTGGGCTGTGGGCTGTGGGGGGATCTGAGCACAGAGCTGGAGGGAAGGTGACAGGCAGACACCGCGATTCCTGCACCGCTTTCACCCCCCTCGTTCTGTTTCAGAAGAAATCCAGGCTCCGAATCATCGTGCTGCCCAGCAGCTCATGGTGCCAATCCAGCCTGGCACGCCACAGAGCTCCCCGGCTCTGCCCGCCCGCTCTGCGCCTTCCCAGCGGCGTGAGGGGCTGCCACCCACACAGGGTGAAGTCCCAGAGCTGGAGCGCTCGCCCATCCAGAACAGCCCCTGGAAGGAGACCAGCCTCGATAGGCCCTATGAGAAGCCCAGGAAACACTCGGCTGAGTCCTGCAGCCTGCCAAGGTACAGAGCATGGGCGGCACCTCTCGCCCCATCTCCGCTCTGGGGAGCCCTGCTGATCAGGGGGCTGGGGGAATAGCCTTGGAGAGATGCAGTGACCACAGGAGGCATAGAAACAACTTGGCTTGTAAGGCAGGAGAGCCTCAGGGGAAAGTGTTGGTGGGCTGTAGGTGGCCTCTTCCCTCTAAGCCAGCATAGACCCAACCTCGCAGTGGGGCGCTACCGCTGGGACGGGAAGCTAGAGTGTAGAGACCTGCAGCCATTGCAAATCCAGGGCCCCTGCCTGATGAGTGAACCCAGTGTCCTGGCCAGATGTCAGCCAGGCCTGATGCTTTTCACGTCCTGGCCTAAGCGGTTGGGTTCTGCGCCATTGCCGGGGGCTCTGGACAGGCTAACATGTGGCCTTGTCTCTCCTCCTCCCCTGGAGGCCACGCCCTCCCCAGCTTCCATTGCTCGATCCTCCCTGGGGCACTGGGCGGGAGATCATCTTTCCCATCCACTTTTCCTCTCCCTTCTGCCCCGCTCTGCCTTCCCTCCCCTAAGGAACGTGATGCCCTGGGTGGGTCGCCGGCAGCAGGGGTCGAACCGGGACCCTGCGTCTAACAGCACTAGCATCTCTTGGGGAAGCTACACGCCGCTGCGTGATGGCGGGTGCATGCCCGGGCTCTGTGGGTCCCTGCAGCGTGGCAGTCGCTGTACGGGCAGGGCGCTGATGTAGAGGTTTGGGCGTGGTCCCTGTCTCCCCAGGGCCCTGGGCCACTCTGCTCCGATGGAAGAAGCCATGCAGATATAGCAGTGTGGGGAGAGGGATTCCAGCTCTCCTGCACCGGTCTCTGTTAACTATGCTTCTCCTCAGCAGCCCAGCCGGGACACCCGTGCCAGCGCCTGCCCGCAGCCCAGCCACTCAGAGGACAGCTGAGACGCCCCCCTACCACTTTGTCCCCATCCAGACTTTGGCCTTGTGGAGGCAGGCTGGCTCCAGTGGGCCACCGACCCCAGAGATGCAGGCGAGGAGAGGGCAATCCCAGTCCATGAGGTACTGCCCAGCAATGGGCTCTCTCTGCCAGCTGGGTGGCACTGGGCTCAGATGGGGCAGGAGAGGAAGAGAAGCTGTATGGCCTAGCAGCTATGACACTGTAGGGGGAGAACTGGCTTTTGTTCCTACCTCTGTCACTGCCCTGCTAAGTGACCTGAGGCAAGTTACGTCCCTGCCCCAGGCCTCAGTTTCCCCTCGCACCCATTCTCTGTTTGGCCTGTGAGCTCTTTGGGGCAGGGCTGTCTCTGTGCAGCACAGATAATAGCGGTTGAGGCCTCCAGGCAGTGCTGGTAGGAAATGATAAGGAGTGAGGGATAAACACAGAATGTGGGTATGGGATGGGACCCCCAGAAGGGAGACAAATGAGAGGAGATGGGAACAGCAAGGGAGGGACTGCTCTTGGGGAGCTTCTGATTTTGGGGCTACTGATTTGTTTTCCCCTGAGTGCAAAGCAGGGATGTGAAACCCAATTAGCGCATCCATTCTGAGCTGCCCTCACTCTAGCAGAACCAACTCCTAGCTAGCTACCTTAGCATTGACCCTGACACCCATCACTGTGGTGCCTGCCACATAAAATCACTAGCAAGAGCCAAGTCTCTAGTGGACTCCATGGAGCCTCTGGCTCTGCTCCCTTCTCAAGGTCAAAATTCTGCTGGGGGGAGGGGGTTGATTTGTTTATATGTTATTAATGTCCTCGTTTAGTGTTGGTTAGTGGGGATATGGAGGTGGAAGTGGGGGTCAGCTAAGGTGGTGGGTGGAGCTAAGGGGTGGGCAGGGTTAGGAGGGTGGGTGGGGCTAAGGGGTGGGGAGGATTAAGGTGGTGGGCAGGGTTAAGAATTTAGGCAGAGCTAAGGGGGTGGGCGGAGCTCAGGGGGTGGGCAGGGTTAAGGGCATCTGGAAGGATTTTGGGTGAATTCTCCACTGAGGTCTGGGGGCAGTGCTGGTGTGTCTGTACATTCCCTGCTTGTACACGGTGCTTTGGATTTCTGAGAGTGCTCCTCTCAGCCTGAAGTTTGGGTCTGGGCCAGGACATTCCTTCGCTCGCCCCTGGTGCTAGAACACCCCTAAATAGCTTCCTTCTGCCTCCAGGGTGGATGTGTCCCGGGACCGAGCGGAGCCCCGGGGGAGCGTGCTGCCAAGACGACGCCCCACCTACTACACGGTCACCGTCCCCAACTACTGCTTCCCTCCATCCAAACCCGGCCTGCCCTCCCACTCCATCTACCACTCCAATTCCGAGGACAGCAACTCGGATGTCTCCAGCGTCACGTATGCCCCGTCGCCCGGCAGCAGCAGCCCTGACATCTCCTTCCTGAGGCCGGTGCCCTTGCCATCCACGGAGCAGCCCTCGCTGGTGTTGAGGGGCCCACGTTCTGCAGGGCCTGAGGCAGCGTACTATTACCAGACCTCTCAGAAGCGGCTGCTCCCTCCCAGTTACTTCCCGGCTGTGGAGTATGTGGCTGGGCGGGAGCTCTGCCGGGGCTACCCCTCCCTGCGGGCTGGCAGCCCATCTCCGTTCCCCTACGAGCAGGACCTAGTGCAGCTGCGCTGCCACTGGCTGGGCCCGGCCCCCAGCCGGCTCATGCGCACCCCGTCCCTCAAGGATTACGCCCCGGGCAGCGGCAGGGCCCTCGCCAAGTCGGCCGTGTCAGAGGAGCTGAAGTCATGGCACGAGCGCACTAAGCTGCGGAACTTGCGGCCCCACTCGCTGGACAGGCAGGGGGCTTTCCGCGTGCGGAACACGCCGGGCAGGGAGCTGTACGCCTCGCGCTCCGCTGGGCAGCAGGCTCAGGTAGGAGTGGCACCCGGCATGGGGCAGAGAGTGAGAGCCAGGGCAGGAGGTGCTGCTGTCCCGGGAAAGTGCTGGGGAAGGGAACCACTGCACAGCTCTCCGCGTTCAACTCTCTATGGCCTGGGGCACTAGGAGCAGCTGGGAGGCCCCTTACTGAGCATCACCTCTCAGTGCCCAGTAAGGGCGAGCTGGCAAAGGAATGTACCATCTTTTCTCCTTCACAGGCCTAGGTTCAGTTGTGTCCTGAGTCATACACTGTCCTAGGATGGATCATTCCCCACCTCACACAAACCCCATCGGCAGAGCAGGGTGTGAGGGGAGCCCAGGGCTGGGATTGCAGAGGTTGTGGGTCAGGAGTGAGGGCTTTGCTGGAAGGGCCCGTTCTGTGGGAGTCCCCAGCGATCCCCTCTCAGTGAGGGCAGCTCCTGCCAGTTTGGACACCCCAAAAATCCAGCATTTGGGCCCCCAGCAGCTCTCAGCTTGTGACAGTTTTCGGTCACTGCTGCTCCAGGCAGGCCCACGCCAGGGGCCCAGCACCGTCCATCAGCAGCTCCCTCATGCTGGGCTTCTGCAAAGGGATCGGCCAGGGAGTAAAACGATCCTCACAGAACAGCCACACTCAGCCCAGCGTGGGTAACACATGGCATGTAAAATGGCAGCACCATAGCCGGCGGGCCAGGCCCTCGCTGGTGTAAATCAGCATCACCAACGCCAGTGGGACAGTGCCGATTGACACCAGCTGGGGAGCTGGCCCTGCTGACGCCACTGGAGCTACGGCCGATTGACACCAGCTGCGGCCCTGCTCTCGCTCTCTGAGGTTAATGTAATAGTATCTGAATAGTCTTAGCGTGCCTAGTCAGGTGGGGAGTGGAGTTTATTAATGTTTGAACCCGCCCCTTCCCCATGCCACATGACCCCTAGAAGCGAGTGGGACCAGCCCCTCCCCGGCACTCTCCAGGTCCGTGCGGGCTGGCCCCGGAGCTGGCGATGCGCTGGAAAGCCTCCGAGTTCAAATCTTGCCCAGTTGCTGCTTTCCCATGGCCGGTTGAATGTGCTGCTGGTCCCATCCAGCTCCCAAGAGCCACTGGCAGCCTGGCCCGAGTTACTCCCGCTGGCAGCTGCAGAGAGGCCTTGCAGAGGGGTTCCCCGGGCAGAGCAAGGCACACTGCCAGTGGCAGTGCATTCTGGGAAGCCCAGGCCCTTGGCGAGCACACTCAGTGCCGGAAGGGGCTGGAGAGCCCACGTAGTGAGCTCAGGTTTATCCCATTGGGCTGTGGTACTGGCAAAACTTGTCCAATAGGCCCTCCCCTGAGCCACGTCCGTTCTCCTGCCTGGGCAGCTCCCCACCTGTAGCAGAGGGCAGCAGCCCACGCCAGGCAGGCTGGGGCTTGTGCCTGGATTCCTCCCATCACCGCCCCTGCAAGGAACCAGAGAGCTGATCTCTGCAGTGACACACAGCCCGGCAGCCGTCCTCGCCCCTGGGAGCGCCTCCTGGGGGAGCACAGCCCTGCACACCACACCCTCCTGCAAGCACCCCAGGGTGGGTAGCATGAGGAGTCACGTCACCCATGAGCCTAGCAAGAGGGCCAAGGAATCTCTGGGGTAACTCCATGCACACCCAGCCCCTCCCCACCCACGCACCAAAGGCCAGGCCTGCAGCTGCTGTAAGACCATGTCAAAACAGGGTGCTCTGTGCTGGGGGCAGGGGCCTGGGCACCCCCAGGAGACCGGGGCTCCCATGGGCCTGTGCTCCCTGTGTGCGGTGAGGAATAGTGCCGACCCCCTGGGGGTGTGAGCGGCTGGGACAGGTTGGCTGTTGTCACGCTCTTGCATTGCTGGCTGGGATGGCTGCCCTGACAGGCTCTTTCCTTCACCCCCATGCAGGTGTGTCAGATCCACGTCCTGAAGCGGTCCCCCGAGGGAGCTCCTGTGCAGGTCTATGTGCCAGAGAACGGGGAGGTCATCACTCAGGTCTAGAGCTGGCCTGGGCCTGCTGCCAAGCCCTCGCCAAGAGAGCCGCACGCCCAGCTGGTGAGAAGAGGCGGCAGTGAGCCTGGGCGCGGGGACTTACTCAGGAAGCCAGCTGGTTGCCCTGGAGGGGCTAGCAATGGGGCAGGACTCCAGGTGCACCAGTCCTGACCATATTATTTGGACACTGCCATTTGTAAGGACTGGATTTGTTCTGGCATTGTCACCTTCTCAGGCGTTTCTCTTTGGACTGTGGGGTGCCTCCTCCCCCAAGAACTCCCCTGTCTGTCTGCCTGTGGGTTTGTATGGGCTGCAGCGGAGGAGGGGGCCCGGCTTGGGGCAGGACTGGTTCGGCTGCTGGATATTCACCAAGGGACAGACGTCCTTGCTTCACAGGTGTCATACAGCTGATAAGAAGAGCAGCAGTTGCCGTGTGATCATGCCAGCAGCTGCTGGGGTGATGGTACTTTGCTAATAGAGAGACACCTGCAGGATCATGTGTTATGTGTCATGGTTCAGTCAAGTGCACAGAAGCTGCTGGGTTGCCGAGCACCCACCACCTCGGTGCAAATGGCACATTCCTGGAGAATGCAGCAAGGGCTGTCACGATCACAGTGTTTGGGCAGTTGGGGAATGGGAGGATTTGATTAGCTGTTAGTCTTGTGCAGACCCATAAACTACTGCACCTCTCTCACAGGGACGTGCCTTGCCCCTTTCTAGGCTGTAGAGCCTTCTCTTCAGTTGTATTGAAGAGAGAAGTCAAAGGAGGCCGTCTGCCCAGCTGTGCCAGCAGGAGGCGCAGTTTACAATTGTACTTACCTGGCTCCCGCCTTCTAAGACCTTGTGGCTTGAAGCCTGGGGAATACCACCCCACTGTACACACCGGGCATTGGTCAGAATGAGTGACTGGGCAAAGTCCTACAAGGAGTCAGTGGTAGACGATGTGGGTTCAAACCCTGCCTCCAATGCCCACCACAGCAATCGACCCCCAAGTCCAGCCGGGAGAGGTGAACAGAGCATTGGCCAAGGAATCATGATACAGTAGAACCTCAGATTTCCAAACACTTCGGGAATGGAGGTTGTTCGTAACTCTGTAATGGTCGTAACTCTGAACATAACATTCTGGTTCCTTCAAAAGTTTACAATTGAACCTTGACTTAATACAGCTTTGAAACTTTATTGTGCAGAAGAAAAATGCTGCTTTTAACCATCTTAATTTAAATGAAACAAGCACAGAAACAGTTTTTGTACCTTATCAGTTTTTTTAAACGTTCCCTTGATTTTTTTAAACGTTCCCTTGATTTTTTTAGTAGTTTACATTTAACACAGGATTGTGCTGTTTTGGCCTTTTTTTCCCTTGTGTGTCTGCTGCTGCCTGGTTCGTACTTCTGGTTCCGAATGAGGTGTCTGCTCAGCTCATAACTCTGAAGTTGAACTGGAGTTGCCAAGTCCAACTATTTGCTGCCTTTGCTTGTGCGCTTAGCGTGGTGCTGGGGATGAGAGGGCGAGTTTTCTTCTGCAGTCGAACACAGAACCGGCATTTGCTTCCTTTGAGGCATCTGTGTCCAGGCACCTGGCTTTTCCCACACGCCGTTTACCAGGATGTGCCAAATGCTTCCTGTACAAACATGTTCCAGCGACTTCCTCCTGCTTCAGCCACCTGGGGCGCCCTGAACATTGGCTGCCCAGGTTCTTACAGGCCCTTCCCACTGCAGTATCTGGGTGCTTGGCAGTGCCCCCGGCAGGTACCAGCACCATTGTACAGGGCGGGAATTGAAGCCAAAGAGACTAAGCACGAGATCCCTTTGTGGAGTTTAGGCATCTGAGTGCAAAAATTAGATCCTCACCCCAGGAGCTGCCTAAAACTCTGCTGGTGGCCACATGCCAGGCCACCTAAGTCCTGAGTGGCTGAGCTGCTCAGTGCCTAAGCCCCATGCCGCTGCCTGGCTCCGAGACGTCGAATGGAGTGGGTCCAGCCCAACACAGCTCAGGCAGTGGGCTCTGGGTGCCCCAGTGCATAGAGCCTCCCCCCAGCTGCGGGAGAGCCAGCTTCAGTGCCCCGCTCTGCCTGGTGTGGAACAGGAGTGGCCCCTGGTTATAGAGTCACACTCGCTCTAACAAGCCTTTATCTGCCATACAAGGGAGCCATTCCGAGAGGGGCGACTGGAAGCGAAGAGTCACAGAGCACCCCTGGGGTGCTCACCTGGGCAGGGCAAGACTAGCTGCCCATGGAGTGGGCAGGGCTCTGCACGCCAGGGGGAGCACCACCGGCGCTGGAGGTGTTCTCCAAGATGGGACGGACCTGCCTTAGGCTTGCACAGCAAGAACAGGTTCACAGCTGTGACTGCTGATCAGCGTGAGTGATTCCCTTTGGGGGCAGGGCTCAGACACGCATAGGGGGTTCCCCACGCACCAATGTTCAGGGAGCCTGGGCACTTAACCCAGGGCTGGGGATTGTGCCAGGCATGAGGGCACCAAACTTCACCGGGCATTGCTGAGTATGAATCCCCTTTGTGAGTCTAGCCCAGTGTTTTGCACAGGGAGCCTGTGGCCAGCCAGGACCTGACCCCCCATGTCTCCAAGTGCCTTACCCTCCAGATCATCCATGAACCCCCTTGTCCTGCTGTCTCCCTGGTCCCTGCAGCAGCCCCCTATTGCTCACTACTCTGTGGCATTTATAATTGCCCAGGTGTCTTTCTGTGTTAGGCCGAGAAATTAACCCACTAATTACGGTAGCCGACTGAGTTTAGATACACCATCTGTGGCACCATTTCTTTATATTAACTTATTTGCAATAATGTACAGTATTGGGTCCCCACCCCATGGGTTTGTATCGAACAGTGAGGGCTCAGGTTGTCTGGATTTATTCCAAGCTCTCTTCTTTAATAAATACTGTTGTTACTTGGGGTCCCTTTGGTATGTGAGACTTCATTTTTGAGACGGTGGGCCCCCCTAGGTCTCATGAATTTCATGGGGAAGGTGTTGTGCTGTCAGCCAAGGCTGCTGGCACTGGCTTGTTACCGCTGCAGAGTGCTTTGTGGGGTGGGCTGATAGGATGAGCCAGCAGAGAGACCCCACTGTGACCGTCAGTCAGATGCCTGTGCCAAAGTGAATGGAGCTGTGGGAGGTGTTTGTCAGGAGACAGCAACATCACTGGGCAGTGAATAGAGCTGGGGGAGGTTAATCCTTAGTTCCCCAGGGACCAGCCAGAGCAATGAGTTCTCAACCTTTTCCACCTCAGGATCCGCTGTGACAGCACCAGAATATCGTGGGGCCTGGCGCAACCAATGTTGCCGAATTATGAGATTTTGATGAGGAGCCAGAAGCTCAAGCCTGTCAGCAAATTTGAGCCCTCTGACTGGCTGCCTGCCCTAACTGCCCGCCTCGTGGGGCAGAGCAGCCAATCAGAGCTCTCCTTCCCCAGCCCCTTAGCAACCCAAAACCGTTCTCACAGGAGGGGATGGGGGAGGAGGGACCACAGAGCCCGGCAGCCCAGAGGGCTCCACTCCCTCCTCTTCCTGTGATCAACAGGGATGGGACTGCGCATTTCCACCCCCCTCAACCATTGCCTGGAGGGAAGGGGGCTGAAGAGGCCCAGGAGGAGCAGAGGTGAGGCTGGAGTAATGAGGACTAGGTGGGAGCTGGGCAGATCCAGGCTGGGGCTGAGGTAAGTGGGAACAGGATTGTTTGGGAGGTTGGAGGGCAGAATTAGTTGCTAGGCAGGGGAAGGTGGCTGTGGGAAGAAGCCTTCCTGCAGCAGAGGCCCAAATCCCTGAGCCCTGCTTAAATGTGGGAGTGCTGGCAGCGCTGAGGGCCACCCACGTGTCGGGAGGGACGGGTTAAATCAAAAGACAGACAAAAAGCACAATAGGATCTTTAAAAACCCTCATGATCATTGAGGCCTGCCCCAGGATTTGTGATCCTTGTGGTTGGCAATACTGAGCCTGTTTGTGAACCTCGGGGGGTCCCAACCCCCAAGAAGTGAGCCCAGGAGGTAGGACCCCGGCCACAAATACAAAAACCCAAAGTGGGAAATGGTCCATTTTCCACACTGTGCTAAGAGAGGCAGAAGCGGGCCGGGCAGGCTTCGGGGCGCTTTGGGGAGGATGGGAGTTGTGCATTACTGGTGTCTACACGCTTCGAGGAAGGGCCACACTGAGCATCGTGGGAGGGTTTGGCAGTGGCAGATGTTTGTGATTGGCCCCCAACCGTCCCAGTGTTTACTCAGGCCCATGCAGACTCTGGGGTCACTATGACTGATGCCTGCAAACATGGCCCCTCATTGGGGTGTCTCCATTTCCAGGAGCCCCACTGGAGACACCTGATTCTGAGAGGTGTAGAGCTCCCAGTGCTGTGGCTGGAGCCAGTGGGAGGCCCATGTTCTCAGCATCTCTGGGATTCATTGGCTGAGAGCCCGTCACAGCCAGAGTGAAACCTGAGAGAGGACTGGGTGTGTATCCAGTCAGTGCTGTTTGATAACATGCAGCCATGGCAAACAGCAACTCCCTGCCTGAGTGAGTAACTCCCTCTTCGCGAGACAAGACAGTTGTAGCCTGTCTCGGGACTCCCTACCTGACTCGGCAGGAGCTGAATAACACACCCAGCACTGTCATTATTCTATGATCCGTAGTGTCACCATCAAATACTGTCACGTCCTAACCCCTGCGCTGTGGCTATGGCTTCACTGCAAAATCAGAGGTGTTTTTATACGGCGAGAGCCCTCTGGATGTAAAACCCTAGTGGAGACAAGGCAAAGTGGTTTCTACCTCAATGTAGCTAGTTGAATTCAGCCTCATGTGGGGTGTGGGTGTTGCAATTACAGGGCTGGCTGCCCCTCTGTCCGTTTCCTGGCCTCTGAATGCATCCCTCAGGTGGCAGGACTTGGGCCTTGATGTCTTCTGGGCTGGAATCACAAGCTTCTCCGACTCAGACCAGGCCATGGACAGCAGCACCCTGATCATTGCCGGTGCTTATCCAGCAGGTCTCACTGGCTTGGTGCCTATGGATTGTCCTTTAGGAGCCAGGGCCCACGGGAAAAAAGCGTGACCAGGCAGCGCTCACACCACAGTGCAATAGTAACAAACCACTTAGAGAAAAAAGGCTTTTAAAAACCACAAACAGTGACACAGACACCAATCTTATCTAACGACGTGCCACCCCATGGGAACCCAAGCAGGACTCGGTCAGAGCGTCACAGGGTCTGGTCTAGGTCCCGGCCTGCAAGCAGGCTTTTGGGAGTGACCCCTTCAGTGGGCCAGGACCCACACAGTTCTGCCAGGGCAGGCCCATGGCCGCGACAACTCCGGGATTGCACCTCTGCACCAGCAAGCCTTGTATCTCTCTGTGGCTCCCTGCAGCGAACCCAGCCAAGGCAGTCCTGTCTCCCTTCCACACGCAGTGCTCCCGGGAGTATTTTCCATGACACAGGAGCCAGACAAAGTAACCACTAATCAGTCAGCTGGCTGCAGAGTCTGAACGGCCACAGGTTCGCAGCCCATCCTGGCCAAGCTGGTGCCAGCCAGCCAAGCTGTGATGGCCTCCGCCTCTTGCTTCCATCCCCTCCATCTTCCCCGGTCACAGCCCCTGGCTCAGCTTTGTTCAATCCGTCTAACATTCAGTTTTAAATGACTCATGAGAGCCCTTTCTACAGCTACTTTGTGTCCCTCTAGTGCAGGGGTCCCCAACGCGGTGCCCGCATCCTGGCCCCCGGGAGAGCACCTGCCGAAATGCCGCAGCGGCATTTCGGCAGGAACGCCTCTCGATGACGACAGTTGTTGCCAACAAGTGATGTCATCAAGAGGCGTTGCCCCCGAATTTCGGCGGCATTTCGGCGGGTGCTCCACCGCCGCAGTGGTCCTTCGGCTGGCGTCCGCCAGCCAAAAAGGTTGGAGACCACTGCTCTAGTGGCAGCACCTTGTACAGCAGATTATAAATCAGCTATAGCCTCTAAACCAGAGGTTCTTGATCTTTTTTTTTCCTGAGACCCACCCAACATGCTATAAAAACTCCACGGCCTGCCGGTGCCCCAACTGTTTTTCTGCATATAAAAGCCAGGGCCAGCATTAGGGTGTAGCAACCAAGGCAACTGCCCAGGGCCCCACACCACAGGGGTCCCCACAAAATGAAGTTGTTCAGGCTTCAGCCCCAGGAGGCAGGACTGGGAGTCCTGGGCTTCAGCCCCACACAGCGGGGCTTCAGCTTTCTGCCCTGGGTCCCAGCAAGTCTAACACTGGCTCTGCTTGGCGGCCCCCCTGGAAACCTGCTCCCAGTCCCCCAGGGGGCCCCGGACCCAGGGGCAGCTCTAGGCACCAGCAAAGCAAGCACCTGCTTGGGGCAGCTCATTTGCAGGGGCGGCACAGGAGCTGAGAACCAACAGGGGGCTCTGGGAGCTGTAGTTCCTTGGTTAGCTCCCTGCCTATAGAGCCAGCCCTGGAGCAGGGAAAGAACTACATTTCCCAGCACTCCCTTGGCCACTACCAACTAGAAAGGAAGGAGGGGGACCTCATGGCGGCAGCGTGCTGTGAGTGCTGTGAATGGTAGGGAGACCATAAGTTAACATTCAAAAAACAGGACACTCCAGGGGGAGGGTAGCCCCACCCTGCCACCATCCACTCCCTCTGACTGCCCCCCACAGAAACCCCAACCCATCCAACTCCCCTCCCTGCTCCCTGTCCCCTGATCACCCCCTCTCCCAGGACCCCTGCCCCTAACTGCCCCCCAGGATCCCACCCCCTATCTAAGCCTCCCTTCTCCTTGTCCCCAACTGCCCCCTCCTGAGGCCCCCCCAACTTCCCCCCAGAACCCCACCCCCTACCTGTCCCCTGACAAACCCCTGGGACTCCCATGCCTATCCAACCGCTGCCTGTCCCCTGACTGCCCCCCCCCCCGAACCTCTGCCCCATCCAACCCCCCCTGCTCCCTGTCCTTTGACTGCCCCCCCCCCGGAACTCCCTACCCTTCTCCAGCTCCCCAGCCCCCTTACCGTGCCACTCAGACCAGCGTGTCTGGCTCCACGCAGCTCCAGACACGCTGCTGCATACATGCTGCCGTGCTCCCCCGCAGAGCCCACAGCGCCACACCCAGCACCTGCCTTCCAGATTTGAACACCTCAAAATTCAGGAGTGCTCAAGCTCAATTTGGGAAGCTGTTACTTCATTTCTCCCAAATCCACTGTAACTTGCTGTAGAAAAAGTAGGATAAAATTGAGCAAGAAATGCTTCCCAGTGGTTATTAGGACTGGAATTGCTATTTTCAACAGCCATTGCCTTTTTGTTTGTTTGTTTGTTTGTTTAAAAGGAAGACACTGATATTGCATTGGCAAATTCCCCATAGAAAGAAAGAGTGGAACAAAAGAATAATAAAGGCACCTCAACTTTTCCTCATATATGGAGGATAGTCTTATAATATGCATCCAGATATCCTCCAATCACACAAGCTGAAAATTGTTCCACTTTACTGCAGCTCTGTAACCATATGGGAACCAATCCTGTCTGTGTTTTGTGCACATCCAAAATTCCTGCTGAATGACCTGCCCTGGGAGCGAGTTACCAGTGACCCAGGGCTGGGGTGGCAGGAGGTGGGGGGAGGGCACTGGTGGGGGGGAAAGGGGAAAGCCCAGCGCTGGGGCAGCAGGGGATGTGGGTGGGGGGGGAGCCCAGGGCTAGGGCAGCACGGGGGTCTGGGGGGGAGCCCAGGGCTGGGATGGGGGGCAGCCAAACATTTTTTTTTTGCTTGGGGTGGCAAAAAACCTAGAGCCGGCCCTGCCCGGACCCCTGCTGCAGAAGACCAGGCAAAGAGACAGAGCGTGTTGGCCAGCACACTGGACAGAAGACATAAAGGAACAACAAACTCAGGATCTGCACTCACCTTCCCGTTTCCAGGCTGCTGCTCAAGAGGACGTGCTCCTCCCCGCTCTGGGAGATCAGCTGCTTCCAAGATAAGGAAATTCTCCCCCTGCACCCTGAACAAGTAGAAACCTGTTATTAGCTAAAGGGAAGCAGCAGTCTGTGCTCAGAGTGCATTCGCCCTGGAGCAGCAGCAGTGACGCCTGGTGGCCATTTGGGGTGATACACAGACTCTTTCCCCAGAAGAGGTAACACCCGGTGGCCAGTCGGGGTAATGCACAGAGTGCATCTGCATTGGAGCAGCAGTGACACCCGGTGGCCAGTCTGGGTAATGTACAGAGTGTTTGCCAGAGAGGAGCAGTGACAAGTTGTGGCCAGCAGGGGCAGCGCCAGCCTCTTCCCGGTGGTGGTAGGGGCGGCGGGGGGCTGAAGTAGACAGAAAATGGTGGCAGCTGCACCCCCTCCCCCGCCATAAGTCCTGCCATTCTCTGTGGCCTCACCCCCTGCAGCTCCTCAGTAAATATCAGCTCCGCCTCCTCCCCTCTGGGGCTCTGCCCCCTGCCCAAGTCAGAGGCCAGAAGCCGGAGCCTGGAGGGGCAGCTGCTGCACTAGTTGGTGCCATGGTGTGGGTAGCTGCAGCGCTGTCCTGTCTTGTCCTCCTGCTGCTTGGGGCTGTGACTGCTCCTCAGCTCCCGGCTGCCGCTCTTCGACTGCTCACAGCCCGTAAGAGCTGTCTGGGTGGGGGCTGGGCCCCGGTGCCAGCAGAGTCCCTGGGGAACAGCAACCATGGCAGGCAAGACCCAGGAGCCTGGGCTGCAGCAGGTCAATCCAGGGAGCTGTACAGAGCCCTGGACCCTGCACCAGCCCTCAGTGGTGCACTCTGATGATCTCTGAAGCAGGCCACAGTCAATAGAGGGAAGGACTAATGTGCCGTGACCAGGGAATCTCACCCAGGGATGTAGAAGGAAGAGAGAGGACTGAGCATCTCTGGTTACAGCAAGTGGCTCTCCAGGAACTTACTGTTGCCGGCCCAAAGGGCCCGAGGGGGGCAAAAGTGGGGTTCGTTGCCCGGTGTGCGTCGCACTAATTAACACACCAGGCTGGAGAAGCAAACCAAGTTTATTTGAGATCTCAAAGTGATGCCAGGAGACAGACACGTCTCAAATCAAGCACACTAATTACAAGCAAGTTCCCCTTTTATATTTCAAGCTGTCTATACAAGCCTTTGTTTCTCCCTGTTTTTCCCCCTTCCTCCCTCCCCCTTGCAACAGTTACACTAAACACTATATTGTAGCTCACCAATCAGGGTTCCCTCTAGCACTGTGACCTTGTGACACTCCAAGTTTGCACTCACAGCAACATCCATAGAGGCCCACACCCAGCTCTGTTCATGGATGTTCTGGCCAGCCACCACATGAACCAAGAATAGAGACACTCCAGCCAAAATACCCCCAGCTCCCCCATTGCTGAACTGTCCTGCCCTGGTCAAAAGCCTAATCAGTGTGAATGAATTACAATTACCCGGTTTGCTCCTCCCTTAATGTGGAGAGGAATATGCACAAAACCTTTGTTAACTGAGATTTTTCCCCAAACACTTCACTCAAACTGCACTGTTTTAGGTAAAACATATAAAACAGATTAATTAACTACAGATAGATTGTAAGTGATTATAAGTAATAGCAAACATCAAAGATGGTTACCTAAGAAATAAACAAAATTGCAGTCTAAGTTATATAGACTAGATAGCATTTGAATCAAGCTGTGTCTCACACTGTTAGATAGTACAAACAGTCCATCAAGCTTCCATACACAGGCTAGAAATCCCTTTAGCCTGGAACCTGCACTTCCCCCAGTTCAGTCTTTGTTCCTCAGGTGTTTCAGGTGTTCTCTTGTGTGGGTAGAGGGGCCCCGCAGTGATGTCACTTCCCCCTTATATAGTTTCTTCCATAGGGTGGGAACCCTTTTGTTCCCAGCTCAATTTGTGGAAAAATACGGGTACCAAAATGGAGTTCAGTATCATCTGATTTGGTCACCAACCCTTTTCTGCTCTCGATGAGTCATGGCAGCCATTGTCCATAGGTTGACTGAAGTGTCCAGAGATGAGGATAAGCTCTTCCATGGTTCATTATCTTTGTTGATGGGCCATTAGCACTGTCTAGCTTCTTCATTGTTGTACCTGAAAGCCCAGTGGTGGGTGTTTTCAACCTCACTACATCTTTCAGTAACACACACAGCAAAACTTCATACACAATGACAACAGGATATTAATGTTGAACAGATCCAGACTTTTAGAATGATACCTCCCAAGGCATACTTTGTACAAAAACACATCATAATTATATGACAGTGGTGAATATGGGGCTGCCAGGGTGTTGCTGAAACACCCCAGAGACATGACTGTAGCATTCCTGAGCAGAGATAAATCACCTCCAGACTGAGATGCATTACGTAGAGAAACAGGCCCAAGAAGAAGAGTATCCACAGCCTTTCCTGCGTCACTCTGACGTAGGAAGTCTTGGAAGAGTCAACAGCTGAACTGCAAGATTTCAAAATTCAGAGTCCGAGCCACTCCTGGACATCAAAGTTCCCTTAGCACTTTTTATAAATTATTAGGAGTTTGGTTGCCTGTGTCCTGGCACAAATGAGTAACTCTGGTAATTCCACTTGGCCTCCCTAAATCCACCATGCAGTTTCAAATGGAGATGAGATTCTGCTTCGCTTCCTGTCCTAAACAGTCATGAAGATTTGTTGTTAGGCAGCTGGTGTGTTCTAACCCAGAGGTGAGAAGCAACCTCTGTATATATAGCACGTGAAGCACTTTGGGATGAGAAGCCTTACAGACATGCATGCTGATGACAAGATGATGATGCTGGTGGTGTGGAAGGAAGTTAGGGAGTAGAGGGTTGGGTTTTGAACTAACCCACTCGCCCCCTCAGGACATTTGCTTCAATGATCTGAAGAATGTGAGGTGTGGAATGTGGAACCGTATGGAACAGCAGCGGGTCCAGTGGGGTCGTGAGCATGAGCCTCATTTGCCCACTGCTGATGAGCCTCACCAGCAATCCCCACTTCTCAGTGCTAAGGAGGAAGGAGCTGCTTTGCTCCAGATGAAGTTCTGTTTCCTGGGCACTTACAGCTGCTGCTGGGACAGCTGCTCTCTCTCCGAAAGCCTTGTCCTCCTCTTTGTCATTTCCACCTTGCATGGAGACCTTGAGGGGGAATCTAGACTCAAAAGGGAAAGAGAGGCACAAAGTTAATATGAGCAAGAGCCGGGCCTCAGCTGAGGTTGCCAGGAGCCATTTTTCTGTTTACCAGCACAGTCCGATGCCAGGACAGTCCCCCTGAGCTCTGGAGAGGGCAAGAGCTGAATTAGGACACCTGCCGTGCAGCTGCTGGAGAGTCAGCAGGAGACATTGGGTGAAGAATGGAGACCCCCAGGGCAGGGGCCATTCAGGAGACACAGCGTAGGGGGAATCATACCTGGGATGCTCTCCAGCAGCTGCTACCACACAGGACTTGGAGAGATGAGCTGCGAAACCCCCACAAAGCCGGCCCCTGGCACACAGCTCTGTAGCACTGGGACTCCGTACATGTGAGCGCAATCCAGCATGGCCCTGGGCCTGCCCCACCTTCTCCCACTGCTGCGCTCTGGCAGGCCAGGTCACGAACAAACTGGGCTTCCCCCTTTGCACGTCCCAACAGGATGGCAGGGGCTTTGGCCAACACAGCTTCCTCATCAAGCGCCCTGACAGGACGAGGATGGAGTCTGGTGTTAACCCTTGTGCACTGTCGCTGAGAGTCTGCAGGCCCACATTGTGGAGACACAGAACACAAAAACAATTCTCACCCAGGGAGCTTGTGGCCTCAGCAGTGGATGCTGCTGGATCCATGACCAAGTGGCAGGGGGCACACCGATCGGCAGCTGGCGTGGGAGTGGGGTGAGCCGGGCCCATTGCCACGCAGAGCTCCGTTAGCTACGCACTCACCCATGGGTCTGCACTCCCGTGAGGCACATTTGCTGCTGCTTGCAAATACAGGTGTGATAATGAAGAGGGGTGTGTGTAGCTCCCTTCCATGGACACCCAGCCAGCCACTGAGCTGTAAAATCCCTCTTGGTGGCTGTTCTCTACTTGCTTTACCTGTAAAGGATTAAAAAGTCCCCCAGGAAACATAGGTGGATGCTCGGGGCTCTGGTGCTCCGTTAAAAATGTACATTTCCAGTTTGAATTTGTCTAGTTTCAATTTCCAGCCCCTTGTGGACTTGTGCCCAGTGGATTTGGCCAGTCCCCAGTGTGACAGGTTGCACCCCTTTGAGGTGCCACCTTATGTCCTGGGATACCACTGAGCCCGCCTGTTCTGCCAGCCTGGGCCCCCTTTACCTTGTCTTGCTGGGCTTGGCCAGGGCCGGCGGGGGGGGGGGTGTTAGTGGGGCAATTTGCCCCAGGGCCCGGGCCGCGCAGAGGCCCCCATGAGAATGTCAGAGGCTCCCCCTCGCCTCCACCTTCTCCCATCCCCAGGCGCCTTAGCGCGCCACATCCAGGAGCGGCCCTGGACAGAGCTAAAGCGGCGTGGCTTGGGCGGGGCCTGAGCTCCTCCCACTTGGTAAGGGGGCAGGGCCTGAGCGCCTCCTGCTCAGAGCCGCATGGTAAGGGGGCGGGGCTGCGAGCTCAGGTCCCGATGGAGCCAGGCTGCTGCAGCGCCGTCCAGGGACCAGGGCAGCTCCTGGACGCGGCGTGCTCTGAGGCTCTGGGAGAGGGGGGAGTAAGCAGCCTGGTAAGCCCCTCTAAGCCGGACACCCTCCTGACCCCCCCCTTCCCCGCCACAGCCCTGAGCCCAGCCCCTCTGAGCCGGACACCCTCCTGACCCACCCCCCAGCTCTGAGCCCAGCCCCTCTGAGCCGGACATCCCCCTGACCCCCAGCTCTGAGCCCAGCCCCTCTGAGCTGAGCACCCCCCTGACCCATCCCCCCCACAGCCCTGACCCCCAGCTCTTAGCCCAGCCCCTCTGAGAGGGGCAACGTCTGAGCCCAGCCCCCCGCAGCCCTGACCCCAGCCCCTCTGAGCTGGACACCCTCCTGACCCTGCCACACACATAGCCCTGAGCCCAGCCCCTCTGAGCTGGGAACCCACCTGACCCCATCCCCCCACAGCCCTGACCCCCAGCTCCAAGCACAGCCCCTCTGAGCCAGACACTCCCCTGACCCATCCCCCCACAGCCCTGACCCCCAACTCTGAGCCTATTCCCTCTGAGCCGGGCACTCCCCAATCCCATCCCTCTGCAGCCCTGACCCCCAGCTCTGAGCCCATTCCCTCTGAGCCGGGCACCCCCTGCAGCCCTGACCCCCAACTCTGAGCCCATCCCCTGTGAGCTGGGCACCCCCCGACCCAGAGCCCAGATCCCCACCCAGCCCTGGGCAACGGCAGTACCACCCCCAGGCAGCCACAGCCCATTGGCACCAACCATCACCATCACCCAGCGACAGCCCATTATGTTACTGCAAATGTATATACACCATTAAAGCATTTAATGTTTTTAAATCATGTATTTCGTGTACACCTCTACCCCAATATAATGCGACCCAATATAACACGAATTCTGATGTAACGCCGTAAAGCAGTGCTCCGTGGAGGTGGGGCTGCGCACTCCGGTGGATCAAAGCAAGTTCGATATAACGCTGCTTCACCTATAGTGCGGTAAGACTTTTTGGCTCCACAGGACAGCGTTATATCGAGGTAGAGGTGTATTTTCAAATTATTAAAAATTATTTTTTAAAGTATTTCACTGGTTATTTTTTACATTTCCAAATACATGACACTATAGTATTGCAACTTTTTTCTATGGAAGGGGCCCCTGAAATTGCTTTGCCCCAGCCCCCCTGAATCCTCTGGGCGGCCCTGGGCTCGGCTCACAAGCCTCTTCCAGCCATACACTCAGGCAGGGCCACGCCCAGCTGCAGAAAGACACAGATGCTGAGATCAGCTCTGGGAAGACTCTGCTCAAGGGGCTTGTCCCAGTACTCTGGTGCCCACCTCCTTTGGCGTACAGACCCAAAGGTTTTATGAAATTCGCCCCCTCCCTCGAGGTGGAGAGGGGTATGCACAACTCTTTGCTCCTCCCCCCAGTTACTAATTGCACAAACTCGGTTATGGTATAAACAAGAAATAAGATTATTAACTACAAGAGGTAGATTTTAAGTGGTTCTAAGAGATAGCAAACAGAACAAAGCAGATTACCTTAGTAAATAAACACAACATGCAAATTAAGCTTTCCACACTAGATATATAGGATCTACACTAGCAAATTCTCACCCTGAGTGATAAACAGGCTGGCAGATTCTTAAGATTCTTTGCTGTGCAGCTTGGATTTCCCAGGTTTTCTTACACAGGTTAGGAATCTCTCTCCAGCCTGGGACCATCACTTCTCATAGTTCAATCTTTGTCCCTCAGGTGTTTCCAAGGGTCTTATTGCAGGGACCGTGAGGTCCCCCTGATGTCATTGTTCCCCTTTTATCTCCTCTTCCCACCTGCTGGAAAACTCTTTTGCTGCGACCTGGGTCCAACAGTTCCCACTGTGTAGCGTTATCTCGAAGAGGTTTCTATGCTGTTTGTGTGCATTTCCTCAATAAGCCATTGTTTGGCATTTTTACTGTTGTACCTGAAAGGCTGTTTTGAACCTCACAACGTGTTTCAGGAACACATACATTGCTGAACTTCATAACTGCACATACAGCAATAGCACATACAATCCAATGATTAATGTCTAGCAGCTAAAGACTTTTACAATACCTTACAAGACATACTTTGTACAAAACATATCCTAATGACATGACAGTGGCGAATATTGGGGTGTCAGGGTGTCCCACCCAGATGTTCCTCCCACTCTGTCAAGCCCCCACTAACACTGTCTGGCTGCTTAGCCCCCATGTTGCAGTTCCTCTTTGGACACCTACCCCATGAGATCTGCTCCCTCTCTGGTCTGCTTTCACACAGAGCTGCCCTGCCCTCCCCAGATAGTCACTCCTGTTGCCAGATGAATGGCCTTCTGCCATTTGGCACATCAAAGCCTGAGCAGCACTGGGGGGGGGGAAGCTTTCTGACATCTCTTCCACTAGCAGCTCCTTTCCACATTAACCTTCCTGTTTGTGTCTAATCTCTGCGGGGCGTAGGACAAGGCCAAAAAACTGAAGTTCTTGGATTACATCAGCACCCTCAGCAGAGCCGTCAGCTCCAGAAGCCCAGAGAGAAACCTGGCTGCTTTTATCAACAAAGCCCTGCTAGTGGAGAAGATAAAGGTGAGTAAAACACACACTGGGGCTATGTTACTTGGCGGGTTTAGTGATCGGCCTGGAGATCTTTGCAGACTTATCTAACTTCAGCTGCCAGTCATTGGATCGGGTTAGACGTTTGTCTGTTAGACTGAAGAGCCCATTATCAAGTATTTGCTCCCCGTGTAGGTACTTACAGACTTTAATCAAGTCACTCTGTAACCTTCTCTTCGTTAAGCTGAACTGACTGAGCTCCTTGAGTCTCTCACTGTAAGGCACATTTCCCAGTCCTTCAATCACTCTTGTGGCTCTTCTCTGACCCCTCTCCAATTTATCAACATTCTCCTTGAATTGTGGGCACCGGACCTGGACACAGGATCCCAGCAGCAGTCGCACCAGTGCCAAATACAGAGGGAAAATAACCTCTCTAACAACTGGAGATTGTCCTGTTTGTACATCCCAGGATGGCATTAGCCCTTTTGGCCCCAGCATTGCACTGGGTGCTCATGGGCAGCTGATTACCATGACTGCCAAGTCTTTTCCAGAGTCACCGCTTCCCAGGTTAGAGCCCCCCATGCTGTGAGTGTGGCCTGCATTCTTTGTTCCTAAACATATAACTGTATTGAAACACAGATTGTTCCCTTGCACTCAGAGTCGCAAGTCACCGGATCGCTCTGTGTACGCCAGTCTCCCTGCCCAGAGCCCGAACACTCCTCAGTCAGTGCCCACTAGGGAACTAGCAACAAATCTGTTCCGTACAGGGCCGGTGCAAGGATGTTTCGCACCCTAGGCGAAACTTCCACCTTGCGCCCTCCCCTCCCCCCGCCCCTCGCCCTGAGGCGCCCCTCCCGAGGAAGCTCCCCCCTCTGCCCTGAGGCACCCCCCCTTGCAGCAGCTCCCCACCCCCCACCCTCTGCTCTGAGGCACCCCCTGCCCCAGCTCACCCCTGCTCCGTGCACGAGCACCCCGAGCATGCCGTCGCTGCTTCACTTCTCCCGCCTCCCAGGTTTGCGGCACCTAAGCTGATTGGCGCCGCAAGCCTGGGAGGCAGGAGAAGTGAAGCAGCTCACCCCTGCCCCACCTCCTCCCTGAGCACGCCATGGCCGCTTCACTTCTCCCACCTCCCAGGCTTGCAGCGCCAATCAGCTTAGGCGCCGCAAGCCTGGGAGGTGGGAGAAGTGAAGCAGCCACGGCGTGATCGGGGAGGAGGCGGAGCAGGGGTGAGCTGGGGCAGGGAGTTCCCCTGCGTGCCACCTGCCCCCCGCCTTACTTGCTGCAGGCGGCCCTCCCCCCGCTCCCCTGCCCCAGCTTCCTCCACCTAAATGCCAGCAGTGACCGGGGTGGCCAAAGATCCGGCTGCTGCAGTTACTGCTGAAAAAAATGGTGACCTCCAAATCCTAGCGCCCTAGGTGACTACCTAGGTTGCCTAAATGGTTGCACTGGCACTGGGAACAAAGCCTTCTCCACCTTCGCCTCCCACGTGACTGTCATTTCCTTCTTATATGGGGACCCGATATTTACATATTTACGACCCTCATCTGGCAGCTCAGTGGACTGGGAGAAAATGGTGGCCGTGTCTGATACCCTTGTGATCCCCCAATCTACAGCCTGAGGAACAAGGAGGTGAAGGATGCTCTGAGGAGGACAATACACCAGAAAATTATTCCTTGCTGTATGTAAATATGAGGACTGGTTTTTCTGATCAGTACTGGAGTGCAGATACGAGCTAGTTCTCGCTCATTAAGTCATTGTGCAGAAATTTCTATCATCATGTGAGTTACAGGAGAAAACAATATGGAAATGGAACTTGAGTCCAATAATGAAGGAAGGCGCCATGTTCCTTGAAAAACAGTGTCCAGTAACTGTGTTACAGCTTCTCCTTTATGCACTATGTGATTTCTGCAATATAGACATCTCCCCCCTGCTTGTTCCACTACCTTTTGAACTACATTGGTTAACTTAGCAGATGATATAAAGAGGAGATGCTCTGACTGTAATTATTTCCATTTGTCACCGCTATTATCTCAGTTCCCACAGCCCCCACCTAAAATCACTGTAGAATTAAATAAAGGAAGGTGCACACGGAGAGGTGTTTTTATAAATAGATATTCAGACAGATGGTTCTGTTGGGGGACAGAGAGGTAGACACTAGACAGATGGATGTTTTTCTATGGGGATAGATAGACAGAGACATGGTTATGTCTGGGCTTAAAATGAAATAGACAGAAACACGTCATTAGATACACACAGGAGAAAGGAAGGATGGTCCAGAGGTTATCACACTCGCCTAAGACTTGAGGGGTCTGAATTTCAATTCTGCCTCCACTGCAGACTTCCTTTGTGACCTTGAGCAAATCACTTTGGGCCCGATTTTTTAAAGGGATTTCAGTTCCTAATTCCCATTGAAATCAATGGGATTTATGTGGCCGAAATACCTTTTAAAAAAACCTGGGTTTAGTCTCCCTTTGCCTCTGTTTGTCACTTGTAATATGGAGGTAAGAGAAGGAGCATTGTAAGCAAGAGACAAGAAGTGATTCTTCTGCCCTACTCTGCGCTGATTAGGCCTCAACTGGAGTCTTGTGTCCAGTTCTGGGCAGCACATTTCAGGAAAGATGTGGACCAATTGCAGAGAGTCCAGATAAGAGCGACAAAAACGTGAGTACCATGTCTCGTGTGGCTTGCAGAAGCAGCAGCACATCCTCTATCTGGCTTCTATTCATAGGGAAATCCAGGAGGCTCCACATGCTGCCCGTGCCCCAAGCACCGCCCCTGTAACTCCCATTGGCTGGGAACCAAAGCAAATGGGAGCTTCAGGGGCAGTGCCTGCAGATGGGGCAGTTTGCCCACCCCTGGGCTAATGGCTCACAGTTACATGGCCCATGATGCTAACCACCATCACTCTCTTGTTAAATCTTCAAACAAGCCCCTACGTGCTTTCTCCCATTCTGCCCCCCACACTCGGGAGGAGCTCCCTGTAAACATCAGGTAAACGACCTCCTCAACCCAGGGACTGTTTGACTCTTTGCCATCTCCTTATGAACTTGCTGCCACAATGGACCAGTTCTGTGGGATGCTTTGCTGGGTGCAGGTTGTGATCCCACAGTGTTCATCTTAGGCAACTTTTGTGAGTCAGGCCTGGCCTGCTTTATAATACCTGCCAGTGACTTTGCAGCACACACTGCCTTTTCAGTTATGGTAACCTCTTCACACACCTCAATGCTCTCGAGTGGGATTTACCTATGGCATTCAAGCCTCAGATCAGGAACAGAGGCTGTCTTACAATCCTCTGCACAGAATAGCATCTTGACAACGGCTTCACTGTTGTGATGCGCTTTTAACCTGTTTATATGCACAGTCCGAGGTGCGTACCTGCTGCGGGGCCTGTATACATTGCAGGTAACAGCGTGAGCCCTCCCTACCACCTCAGAAGGCCCCTCCCATCAGTTTTGCAATTTGTACTTTTCCACAAGGAATAACACCATCAGCAGATCCCCTGCATCAAATGGTCGCTCACAAGGAGAGCCGAACCCCCTTTATCCCATCGAATTGGGACCAGGGCCAGATTGGTTAAGCAAAACGTCGGATAATTGGATGAATGGGAAAGTGCCCGGCTTCATCGCCATCTAGGGACCATAGGAGAGATTGCCCACTTCTGGACCTGTGCGCGCTGGTTGGTGGGTTAATACGGAGAACCGGATAATAGAGAGTCAGATAAACAGGGTTCTACTGTATTGTGATCATCCCAGTCTTTCCGAGCTGCTTTGGCTTCTAGTGAGGCTTTGCATCATTATGCCAATCATGGATTTAGGGAAACCTAATTTAGACTCCTCCCTGTGAAAGGGGAAGGAAAAGTGAAGTGCTTCAGTAAGATCAACCTGACCAGAATGAAATGGTTCCATTTTTTTGTTTCAAAAGGACATTTGGCTTGCGAAGTGTATTTTATTTTGGATGAGATTGTGCCTTTCATAGTCTGTGGCACACAAGCAGACAAGTTAAAGAAAATATAAAATACTCTTGCTGGATGTTCGCAAAGTCTTGCTAATTTGTTTCTTAGGAGCCAGAACAACAACACGTAAGAACCCAAAAATCAGAGGGAGAGAGCGTAGGCTACTGCCTATAACAGAGAGGCACAACTCCCTGGGTACCTGCTGACTGGTTGCTGCTATGCCCCGACTGTGTGCTGCCCTACTGAGCTCCCTAGCATGCAAGCACGCGCAGGAACCCTGCCCAACATTTAAAGTCACAGTATTCAATTTTAACACAACCACAAATGCACCAGAGCATTTTCTGTTTTACAAGCTCTCTCCTTTTTTGGAACCCTTGTTTCTAAACATGCCATGAAGGATTTGAATCAAATTTCAGCAATTACTTATCATGTGGGTGGAATCATCATTAATGTGTATTCTGTGTAGTTATGTTGTTGGCTGGAACATTAGACAGGAGGAGTTTGCAACAAAACCAGTATGCAGCATTCTGGGTTTTTGAGTACCTAAGCCATGGCCTCTCCACTTTATCACCATTGGGGATTTCACACCAGGAATGTATTGGATGGAAACTTCTATTTTCATTGTCTTTGGGGAATGTGAAGTTTTTCACTTGCTGTGGTCCAGGCAGTACAAGGAAGTCGCTCAGCCTACTGTTCAAGTGTGTCCACAGTCCTGGATCATCTAGATTTAAGGAACTAAACTCAGCAGCAGCTGTTTCTTGTGCCTCCACCACACTCTTCTCTGATCTACACTTTTCTTCAGGAGTGTGCATGGTTACATCCATCTGAGATGGAGATATGGATGCTGCAGTAGCTGCCAGGTCATCTGCACTCTGACTAACTGGAAGATCAGGCATCTCCTCACCACTCACATCCTCATTGGGGCCGGAAGGCTCACCGTGAACATATGTGTCTATGTATCTCAGCAGAGTGTCCTTCCTGCGTAGACAGAAAAGCTTCCTTTGCTTTCTTTCTTTTTCTGAAAGTTGCCCCAGAGGGGCGTTTTCTTCTTTCACTCATGACTACTGTTCTGTGCCAGCCAGAGTGGCTCTCAACACTCAATTGAAGGGGACAAATAAGCAGGCTGGTAGCAGGGCCTGAGTGAGGGAAGATATCAGCTCTTAAGGGCCTAACCGGCTCCTACTACTTCAGTTGACTGTCTGTTCTCCTCAAGCGGGTTCATGGAAGCAGCAGGAAACAGGAAGCTCCCTGACAAGCTGGTGTTAATCAGTCCAGGCTCCTGGAGGTGCTCGGGAGGTACATAAGAGGCTCCTCCTTCTCTATCTCTGTGCAGCTCCTCTTGCTTTCTGTTATTCCCTCTCCCCTTTTCTCCTGCCTGCCTGTTATGTATCTTGTGCCCCCCTTCTCCAGCACAGCACTCCACCATCTCTATGCATCTAGAGCAGAGAGAAAACATACACACCATCACCAGACACAAATTTACTACACTCTGGGTCCTAGTCGCATCCTCCCACAGTCTGGCAGCCAGCGAAGCGCGTTTCCCATCGTCTCTCTTCTGGCTGTGGATGTTCGACTGCAGCAGCCCCGCAGAGGTCCCAGCCTCGCTCTCTAATGTCCATTCTCCCCTTGCTTGCATGGCGCTTCATGGACCATTGAGTAGCCTCATGAAAACATCCCAGCTGTGGACACAGGCACCAGCAAACGATTCCCCGAGCCAAAGTCCCCTTTGCAATCCAGCGAAACAGCCTGGGTTGCCTGGAGTGCGGGGTGAGGCGCATGGTGACTGCAGACAGTGCCCCTGCTGCACAGCGAGTCCTGTGACCTCTCTAGCCCATCAGCACTTGGCTCTCCCGCATTCTGCTGAGCGGCTGAGATCTGGGGGAAGAGAAACCCTTTGTTAGAGACGGAAAATCTCCTCCCAGGAACACTGTCAATGGCTGCCAGATGCCGTCCCTGTGAAACCCCAAATGGGCAGCCCCTCGGATTCCCACAGGGGAGATCTCAGCTCATTCACTTGTCACCCATGGCCGCAGTCTCTGACAGGGGGAATGTAGAGGGGTTTTTTGCCAATGGTCCCTTCTACAGCACCCATAAGGGAGGAGGTTTGGCCTTGTGATGTGAGGCCTGGGTCTGAGAATCAGGGCTCCTGGGTTCTGGGGCTCTGGAATGGGGTGTGGTCTAGTGAGTGGAGCTGGATTTGTTGACAGTGAGTGAGAGGGGCTTGTGCTGAAGGACCCTGAGTCAATCCCCACCAATTCCTGTGATGTCTACATATGGCCACGATTTTATTTACCTCTCAATGTAGGTTATTTAGCCCATTCCTGGACACACGTGCTACATCTGCTGCTGGCCACCCATGAGATGTAGGTCCTTCATCCACACAAGGACATGGCACATCAAGGTCAATCCAGCAGCTCTCATTCGGTCTTCACCTCTGCAATGGACGGTGAGCTCTAACCTGACCAGAAAAAGTCAGTATGGTGTTCTTCAGAGGAATCTGCTGGTGCTCCTGTATCCCCTGCTCCACCTGACACCCCGACACGCTAAGGGTTTTCCAAAGATACCACTAATCTAGGATAAACAAACCAGCTGAGATGAGGTCAGTGTGGGTGGATTTACTGAGCAGACTGGTTCTAATGGAAGAACAGATTTCTCCCCTGCTCGAGGGAGATTCCCATAGGAAAAGTCTCTGATGGTTGGGGTTGGGGCAATGCAAACCATCAGCCCCTTGAATGGCAGGAAATGAGGACTCGGGGAGTTAAGGGGTGTCTCTGTCCTGCTGGAGGGAGCAGACCTGGAGAGCAGGAAGAGCACTAGTGGCATTGTAGGAAAGCCAGTGACTTCTACCTGTGAAGGTGGCTGAAGCTTCTGGCAGACATTAGAGTCCCGGAGCCTTACAACTCTTTTGGGGATCCTTTTCCTAGGAATAAAATAAGGACACCACACAGAGAATGACATTTGAATCCCAGGGAAAAGGGGTGATCTCACCCAGGCTACATACCAGGAACCCAATTTTTGCACATAGAGCCACAATTACCCAGATGAGGTTTTCTTCCCCATTTGCTTTCAGGTTATTTACTCACAGTATTCATTTGTTTGCTTTGCCGGGTCTCCACTCTCTGCAGCTCTTCATTGGTTTTAGTAACAATCTTCGCCCCATTTATCAATGGCTTCCACCTTATTTGGATCAATTGTAACATCTTCTGGGGAGACTGTTAGTTAGCTCACTGATGAAGTATTGCAAGGTCAGGGGACCGTTAGTTAGCTCAAATAGCATATTAGACCGTTAAAATGTCCATTGTGTGTTTTGATATCTGTCTTCCATTTGTCCCTTGCCCAAACAAGCGTTAGATTGGAAATCCTTGCAGATGAAGTTGGATGAAACCCTTTGCAGATTTCCTGTGAGCCAACAATTGTGGGATTCGCAGCAGAGGGTAATGGTTTCAAACGATCAATTTGTTCAGGAGCTGATTGTCTAAAGAGAAACATAGCACAGTCCCACATTTCTTCTTCCCCAAAAGGGCCTGCTCTTAGGAACGGTTTTCATGACTGTACGCAGGGAGATCCCAACAATGCGTAAATACAGGGAAAAGCAGCTTTCAACCAGGGTGGTAGGTCAATAGCGCAGTCATAGTCCTGGTCCAGAGGGAACGAGTCCACATTTCTTTCCACGGTATTCATGTAATCTTGGTATTGATCAGGAACGCCACCATCAATCAAACCCTAACCCCTCCCCTTGACCCTCCCAAGCCCTACCCGTTGACCCCTTAGTCCCTCTCACCTGTCACTGGATGTCCCGCCCCATGGAGGGTTTGAACTCCGGGGTCAAGGTGGCCACAGACTGGAAGCAAGGTATATCATGTGACCCCGCTAAGAACTCCTCCCACCACTCTCTATGAATCAGGATGGGCTTTGTCCCGAAAGGACTATCCTGAGAGGAGATTTGACTTCTGGTGTGGGGGTGATGGGTTCGGAAATGGGTCATTTACCCTTCTAATAACTCCTCCCACAACTCTCTACCAATCAGGATGGGTTTCATCCCAGAAAAGGACCACCCTGAGAAGAGATTTGACCAATCAGGGTGAGTTCCGAGGTGGGGTGACTCATCCAGAAGTGGGTCGTGTGACCCCTCTAAGAACTCCTCCGACCGCCATCTACCAATTAAGATGGATTTGACCCGATAGGACTGCCCTAAGAGGAGATTTTGACCAATCAGGGAGAATTCCGGGGCAGGGTGACCCGTCTGGAAGTGGGCCGTATGACCCCACTAAGAACTCCTCCCAAGGGCCTCTGCCAATCTGGGTGCAGTACCATTACCCCATAAATCCCAGCAGCAGACAGACAAGGCCATCTCTTACCAAGGACACATGGTTTAGAAATTGTGGAAAGGCTGCTGAGAGGAAACCTGGACTCCTTCACCACCCCTGTGAGAACTTCAGACTCTGTCTTTGCCCCGAGGGTCTTTGACCATCCACTGAGAAAGTGCTACGTCAGCGACAGTCACGGAGGAGGAGGAGGGAGCGACCGAGGGGAGCCCTTCGGCCCAGCCATTGATGGATAAACCGGAACCAGAACCCAAAACCCAACTGCTTGTGAGACACCCCAATGAGCATGGTGGCCTCTCTTTGTCCACCCCCTTAGAGGTGGAATGCGATTGCGGCTAGGGGGAGTCACCGGAGCACAAGGTGAACACAGGTAAAGGAATGATTAAGTCAGGGGTGAAAGTAACTTCCAGGAGTTACCGGTACTGCCGGAGTCCCACAGAGTCTTGTTTTGCCCTTGGGTTTGCCGGATATGAGGTTTGGACTAAGCATTGTCAGAAAAGTTGCCCATGCCTATGGAGGGTGGGGGGAACCATTTTACAAATACCATCTTTCTCACCCACACCCATGTATTCACTTCAAATACAAAAGCTCGTAGAACAACCCAACCAATAAGCAAAATATATTTACTGGGCTTCATCCATCCATCAGTCACTGATGCTGGTGAATTTTCCCTTTCAGCTGACTCGTTCCCTTTTCTTCTGAGCTTGTTTTCCCTCTGCTCTAAGGATCTCTCATGTTTTCACCGTACTGTGGAGCAAACAGCATTATTATAAAACACATGAAACCGTCTTGTAAACTTAAAAACTAAATATTCATTAGGGTGTTTTTCTGTTTAAAAAGTCAGCGCTTTAAACCAAATCATCCAGTTCAGGCTGTACGACAAACACAGGTTTTGAGTTTTTTTCTACCACTTAAAACATAAAACAAAAAACAACAAACAAAAACAAAAAAACCTCAAAAACATTTTTTTTAAAATACATCTCATTTTGCAGAATAAAAACCAAACTGCTTTTAAAATCCATTTTAAACCACATTTTGCACAGGAAAAAACCCTGTTGGTTTGAAACAAACCAAGTACTTTTAAAATCCTACACCTATGCCTTGCCCAGACCCCTCTCACACACAAATCAGCAGCTTTAGAACACACCAAACCAAGTTTGCCTCCATATGCTTTTCAATAACCCCCACCCCCTCATGCATTTAAGTCAGTTGCAAAGACGTTTCCTTTCACTAAGGGATCATGTGTTGCAGGCACATGCTTGTTCTGTTTCCCCAATGTGTGTTTGGGCCTTCAGGTTAAAGAACAAGCAAAAATGTTAGTTACTATTACCACCAAATCCCTATACAAACTGTGCAATACTTAAAGTTTTTTAAAACAGTATTAAGCACAATTATAGTTAAAATGGTTTTTACCTTGGCCTGGTGGTGAAGTGCAGCTTAAAGTTACTGGGTCCATGCTAAGCAGATCACGCTGCAATAAAGATAGGCACCATTATTTTCCTAAAACAACCTGGGAAAAGAGTGGCATTATACAATATATAGTTTCAGAGTTCAAGCCAGCCAGCCGTACCTCTGTCTGCCGTCCAGCAGACTTTCAAGAAAGTTTCTGTTGAAAAGAACAGTATCCAACAGACCTGAGGTTTTTATACCATCTTAGCCCATTGTTTCAAAGAGACTTCAGCACAGTAGCTAGCAGCTTAATTTAATCCCCACAGCTCTGAACTAATAGATCCTTAATGACTTTAGGCACCCCTCCCGCAGCACCCCCTATGGTGATCTGGGGTGGGGGAACCAAGCTGTCTGCACAACAGGGCTTTTTTTTTTCTTTTTTCTTATTTTCTGTAAGTTAAAATAAATGTTTCTGTGGCGCCTTCTTAGAGTATTGAACAGTCCTCATTTCCAAGCGGGGGGGCCCTTTGCAGATATCAATTAATGTCTTGGGGCTTGGTGTTTTTTTTTATACACGTTTCTCTCATGCTTAAAGTTTGGGGTGGGGTGTTTTCTAGAAAAAATGACCCAGAGCATTCGACCAACTCCAGGGCCATATTTAATCTGTCCAATAGTGTTCCACCAACTCCAGGGGTTATATTGAAACTGTTCAATAGCATCTGCGAATTCCTGAGGTTTTATTTCATTTCATATTAATCAGAACTCACCATCCACCCCCACCCATCAAATTTAACCCTATGGCAACAAGGGTAAGTAATCGCAGTCACCACCAGTGATGGTGGGGGGGTGGTTAAACCCATTCAGTTCAACAGGATAAGTCAACTCTATTGTACTCAAACACAGGCCTGAACAATCTCACGCCGTGTCGTGGAAAAACGACCCCGCGTTGTGTTTGGATCAGAATCACATGAGGCCCCTTTATTACGAGCCAGCGAACTGGCTTCCCCCTGAATAGAGATTTTTCAACAGGTTTTATAGCAAAAAACCCACAATTAGTGATACACACGTCCTTGTTCACATGATTGCCATAAATGGAGACATGCTGTGCAAGTGAGTGGAGACCCTGACTGTGTTTTAAAGAAAATGAACCAGAAGGTGCCTGCAATTTTTCCACTCCAGCTGTAAGCAGGTTATTTTCTTTAAAACACGGTCAACACTCAACTGCACAGCATTGAACAAGGTCCCCCCTTGAGCTAAATGTTCTTGGCTTAGGCACAGACATTGCACAGCAGAACCTCTGGCAATAACGGTGTTTAATCAGCTTTCCAAACCCAGCTCAGCACATAGGCCTCGGAGCTTGCAGTTGATATCCACTGAAGTCCAAGACACTCGGTCATGGGGCTGTTGGCCTGGCGCATTTTCCCCTTTCTCTGTAAGGAGCCCCATGGCGGCAAGGGCCCCACCCTGCCCCTCCCAGAGACGCCCTCAGCCATATCAGCCTCAGTGCCCAGTGGCGGTCAGTGCCCCCCCCCACACACATGATCAGGGGAGGCTGGAGCTCCCCGACTCCTCCCATCATCCCCTGCCATGGGGCGTGGCTGTGCCACCCCCACTGGTGTTAGTGGGGCTCACATGGGTCAGTCCCGGCGCCTTGGCAAGCCCATGGGCACAGGGTGTTACTAGTCCCCCACCGCCCCAGTCCTCCTCCCTTTCTCCTGGGTCTCCCCTCACCTCCAAAGAGGAAGCCTAGCAACACAGGGTTGCCAGACCCCACGGAGGAGCTGCTGGCCCCGCAGGAGTATTCGGAGCTGCTGGTGTTTGTCGCGCAGTTGCTCAACTCCTGTTCTGGGCTGGCAGAAGGCTCCACAGGTGGCAGGGTGAGGCTGGCAGGAGGCTCCTCCTTGGCCAGGGTGGTAATGGTGGGAGGCTCCTCTGTGGCTAAGGTGGTAATGGCGGGAGGCTCCTCTGTGGCCAGAGTGGTAATGGCGGGAGGCTCCTCCGTGGTCAGGGTGGTACTGGCGGGAGGCTCTTTGGTGGCCAGGGTGGTACTGGCAGGAGTCTCCTCAGGGGCCAGGGTCGGGCTGGCGCAGGGCTCCTCAGCTGCCATGGTGATGGACGGCTCCTGCTGGGCCCTGGGGCGCAGCTCCTGGCTCCTTGGCTTCCTGCAAAGGAAGCCCCAGAGCTGCCTTCAGTGCCCAGGGCTCCTGCCCTCTCCTGGCTCCTTCCTCCACAGCTTTACCCAGGGCCACCTCCATTTCGGCCCAGAAGGTGCCTCAGGGTCAGCTAGGGGAGCTGCTGTCTTCCTCCTTCTCCAGCACGCGACGCAGCTCCTCTCTTTACTCTGGCCACAAGCCTCTTCCCCGCCCGCGGGGACAGAGGGGCTGCTCTCCTCCTGGGAAGGCTGGCTGATGTTTCCTGCTGGCTCTGGAGCCACCTGCTCAGCCTTCCTCCTTAGCATCCGTTTTACTCGCTCCATCCTGGAACTGAGTGGGGAGCAGCCATGAGTCTGGTTTCAAAGCAGCCCTCATTAATGATCCTGCCTGCTCCCCTGCCAGGGGCAGCTCTAGGAATTTGGCCGCCCCAAGCACGGCGGCATGCCGCAGGGGCCACGTGGTCCCGCGGCTTCGGGGAAGCTCTTGCAGACGCGCCTGCGGAGGGTGCGCTGGGAGGGCGGCAGGCGGCTCCGGCGGACATTCCGCAGTCATGCCTGCGGGAGGTCCACCGGAGCCGCGGGACCAGCGAACCCTCTGCAGTCATGCCTGTGGGAGGTCCGATGGTCCCGCGGCTCCGGTGGACCTCCTGCAGGCATAACTGCGGAAGGTCCGCTGGAGCCGCCTGCCGCCCTGCCGGCAAAAAGCCGCCCCAAGCTCGCGCTTTGGCGCGCTGGGCTGGGGTCTGGAGCCGGCCCTGTCCCCTGCCCACCTCCCCTCTGCTGAGGCAATTTCTCCTCCCGACACATCCCACCCCAGGGCACAGGAACCCTCAACCTGGGGAACAAACACTGACAAGGGACGGGCTGAGACCCCTAGTGGTGGGATATTCCTGGCTTCTTTCACCCTCCTCCTCATTCTCCTGCACCCAGGTGGCCTGCAAAGGATGCCACACAATGCCCTGCCAGCAGGGCAAGGGGTAGAAACCAGGAGATCGAAAGTTGCTGTGAAAACAATACAATGTCTCCCTGGCTCTGAGTGGGACCTGTTGTAGTGACTGACGGATTTGCTCCTTGTCCCCCATCCAAAGCCAATAACACATCTCTGGGTTGGCAACCATGAGTTAGACCTTCTCAGCACCCCTCTGTCTCCCGCAGCCCTCAGTTGTTCCTTGCGTTATGGTGGCTTGGACGGTAACAGGACTGGAATTTGTTACTGGTTCACTGGGTGGTTCGAGCCAATGAGGGTCTCAGTCTAGCCTCAGAGGCCCACACCACCAGACACTACAGGTCAGGGTGGATTGATTTCATTGCAAATGTTTTGGAGTTGTATTTTTGAGTTATTTTCCTAATGAGGGATTGATTATCATGAAATTCTTAGTGGTGGCCGATGACAGAACACAGAGCAATGGTCTCAATTTGCACTGTGGAAGGCTTACGTTGGATATTAGGAAACACTAGTTCACTAGGAGGGTGGTGAAGCCCTGGAATGGGTTCCCTAGGGAGGTGGTGGAATCTCCATCCTTACAAGTTTTTAAAGGTCAGCTTGACAAAGCCATGGCCGGGATGATGAAGTTTGGGTTGGTCCTGCTTTGAGCAGGGGGTTGGACTAGATACCTCCTGAGGTCTGGTCCAGCCCTAGTCTTCTATGATTCTAGGAATAGGGATCCATTCAAACATGTTGACTTGCTGGTTTTGCAGGATACAGAAAAACAAAAAGGTTGACTGAATCATTTGTTTTTATTTCAAACAAACTGAGGTAAAGAAGTATCTCTAGTTCGTGCACTGAACTGATTGTTCCTGCTCATAACGTCCTTCCAGATTTTAGAAGTAGTAACTCACATCTCCTCCTCTCTAGCCTTTATTCATATATTACAAGAGGAAAAGAAGCCTTCATCCTTTTTCAACTCCCAATCAGTTTCTTACATTTGAATGAAGTAGCTGTATCAACTGGAATGAAGAAAATATTCTTTCTGCAGCTGCAGAAGAGGCTAGTGCTGCCAAAATCTGGCTGAGTGTTTCAATAACTTCTGAACCCCTGGGTGCTTAGGCCATGACTTCCAACAGTTCACTGCTTTGACTTCCTCTGACACTTGGCAGCAAACATGGACTTCTTCATGTAGGTATTTATTTAAATAAATACCTCGAGCAACTAGAGGCCTTAAGGTTTTTAAAAAACCTTCAATATAAAATTATAAAACCCAGTTTAAATTAAAAAAAAAATCTCTTTTTTTGGGGTGTTGGGGTTGGGTTGTAAAAAAGCCATTGATTGGTCTTGCCCTTGATTTTAGAAGAACTACTTCATCTGAGACAATCAGAAACCTTCTTGTATTCTAGTCAAGGAGAGGAAGAAGCAAAATTCATCCTAGCAGTAATTTGTTGGGCCTTATTTGCTCAGTCTTAAACAAACAAGTGTGCAAAACTCTAACTAGTCTCTTTTATGTAGGCGCAGCTAAGAGGTGGTGGGAGAGGCAGGATTGCTGTCTCCGTCCCGGATCCAGTAGGAATTGCACAGGATATTGCCACAAAACCTACATTTTACTCCCAAACTCTCTAAGCCAGTCCTCTTCTGCGATTCCTGGTTTCTAACTTCCAAAACCACAAAACCTTCCCCTTGACATTCACTGCCCAGGCGGTGCAGCAGGCAGAGGAACCTGAGCAGTAACATTGTGACACTAGAGGTAACTCGGCTACCTGTCGCTCCCTGACTCCACTAACCCTAAGCATAAACCCGGTCTGAGCCCTGCCTTGGGCATCGCTCCCTGGATAACCTGCAGGCTCATTTACTGACTTAATCAAATCACCTGTGGAGAGTTAGCACTGACTGGCTGAATTCACTCGCAAGTCACATGCCCTTCAGCGTACAGCACTAATGGACAGGGCACAGGGTGGAACTCAGGCTTTTCTGCTGGCCCGTTTTCCAATTGAGAAGAAGGGACAAGAGGGAAGGAGGAAGAGGGAAGCAAAATGGTCACATTCTAAACATCCCCAGCGAGTCACAGATTAATTCCAAGTCCAGAGGAAACCACTGTCGTCTGACTTTCTGTTTCACTTCGTCCACAGAATGTGCCTCAAAATAATTCCTATAAGAATTAGACCAGATTTTTTAGTAAAACACCCAAGCTTGATTTTAAAATAGGCCAGTTGTGGAAAATTCAGCACAACCCTCAGTGAATTGCTCCAAACTCTGATGTTAAACATGCTCCTCGCTTTATTTCCAGTGTGTATTGGTCTAGCTTCAACTTCCAGACATTGTCTGCTCATAACCTTTATCTGGTAAAGGGAAGATGGAGGCTTGCTGCAGCAAGGCTCCAGGGCTCTGGGTGGTTCCCCCTGCCCCGCATCCCTGTCCTGCCTGGCTGTTGTCAAGGAAGCTCTGTGAGGTCACAGACGCCTCATTCATAGAATCATAGACTATCAGGTTTGGAAGGGACCTCAGGAGGTATCTAGTCCAACCCCCTGCTCAAAGCATGACCAATTCCCAACTAATTGTCTTTGCTCAATGGGCTGAGTTCCTGCCAAAAGCTTTTGTGAAGTCACTGCCACACCCACCTTTCCCTGGAAGGGCTGATGGCTGCCCCGGCAAGCACAGCTGGATGTTTGAGCTGCACCCCGGATCACCCCACTTGCTCATTATTGATTCTGGGGAGCAAGCAGGCTACCCAGTAAAACAGCAGAGTCTGTTCCACTCCCCACACTGAGTTTTCGTAGAGGCATCGGTTGTGAAACAATTAAGGCTATGGCTACACTTTGAAGCGCTAAGTGTAGTCAAAGCATCAGCGCTGGGAGAGAGCTCTCCCAGCGCTGTCCGTACTCCACCTCCCTGTGGGGAATAACGTACAGCACTGGGAGCCGCGCTCCCAGCGCTGGGGCTTTGACCACACTGGCGCTTTGCAGCGCCGCAATTTGCAGCGCTGGAGAGGGTGTGTTTCACACCCTGCTGTAGCGCTGCAAATTTGCAAGTGTAGCCATGGTCTCCTAATGTGGCTTCTATTTCACGGGCTATGAAATTTCAAACTCTCAGCACCCTATTAAGCCCAATTGCTTGTAATTCACTAAAAGGCACCTTCCGAACCAGTTATGATGGCAGGAGACCAGGAAGCAGAGACTCCACCTCTCCCCTGGGTAATTTGGTCCAGTGGCTAGTCTCCATCACTGTTATAATTACATTGGAAATTGACAACCTCTGATAACGGCCAAATTTATGACAATCTTTGAAATAATTTAAATAGAAGAGAAAAAAAACATTCAGTAGAACATGTTCACTGCCAAGTTTTTCAGACAATCGCACCACTGATGTGATAGCTAAGGCCCTGGAAGCAAAGTTAGCTGAAATGCTAATCCAGCTTTGGGCAGCAGTAGCTTCCTTGAAAGGTGCAGAAAATATTGTGTTCCTGTCAGTTTATTCAAATCGTTCAGTTCAATCGACCAGTTTGTTGAAATTCAAGAAATCCATTGGGAATGCACAAAACAGGCAAACTTGTTTTCCTCCCTCAATCTATGGATTAAAAACTAGGTGTGAGGGGATAGATCTAGTGGTTCATCAATCTAGAAACATGTGGCGACAAGAATGTATCATTTCACTTCACTAACCACACATGAAATTGCCTTTGTTTAATAAATCTGTCAGTTTGAAATGCAAAACATTTCGTTACAACGTGTTTCTTAAGCTTCTCTTTCTAGTTCTGGCATGACC